>NC_137668.1:15112942-15195442 GCF_963422515.1 Blennius ocellaris
TAGCCTGGAGGGGAGAAAGGGAGAGAACGACGGGGGGAAGGAGGGAGAGAGGGAGAGGACGTAAATGCTTCATGGCTTAAGCCAGAGAGGAGCGGAGGAACCGGAGAAAGGTTTGGGGGGGGGTTTTTGAGGGGGGGGCAGGCATGGTAATGTTCAGGGGTTTGGGAGAAGTTAAGTATGGGGCAGTTTTTAGGGCCTCTGGGACCCAAATGGAGGGAAGTTTGCAGGGGGAGGAGGGAATGAAATAGGTTTTCCTGGCAAAAACGTTCTACTTTATTGGCTCAGGTGTGCCGAATGGAGAGTCTGGAATGGCGAAGTGGTGACTGGGGGATACTGGATGTCATAGCAATGGGATGTGAGTATTAGTGTGCTTGGGTTCATTGTGTGCACAAGTACAGAGGACGGAGGACAATCGAGAAAAGGGAAAAACAGAGAGAAGTGGGAAACATTGAAGTAACTAATGTCCACAAAATAAAAGCCGTGGCAAATACTTAACTTTCTTTAGGAAGGGTAGCTTTCAAATTCCTACTGAGAACTCCCTAATTAGCACATTTTCTCTAATTTGTATAACCCATTAAGACCCGAGTTAACGTTTACATGTATCGCTTTATGGTTGTTTCCAGTGTTGGCGTACGGCTGCTTTTAGAGCCGGATGTGGAGTAAATTCATTTCCCCTCAACTTTTATCGCTGCAGATCTTTAATGTGTCTCTTTGCTCGAAGGTCATTAAAATCAATTGTGTCTCATGTAACCTCATTCAACTACAGGCCTGCAAATAAAGCAAAAGAAGAATTGTACTTTGTAATTGTAGGGATATTTCAATTTATTGTTGAATCGTCACTGTAATTAGAATTAATATAGGTATCAAACAACGTCCGTCTTCTCATTACCCATAGAACAAAGAGCATGATCATTTTGGTGGATGGGAAATGGCTGGACAAAGGTTTGGCCTCTCTGGACATAAAAAAGGTAATAATCACGGGATAAAACACAAACATGGTGCAACACAAACAAACAAGAGCCGAAAGCGTTCTGAAAACCATCTCATTAACTACTTCCGTCAGTTCGTATGTGACCTTTGCCTCTTCTTTTGTTTGATGCTCTTTCATTTTTTTAACTGAGGCATATTTTTGTTGAAGAGAAGCTCAAGCGGTTTAACATATACTTTTTCAAAGAAATCAACATGTGCTTGTGCCAATCACAACATTTCTGCTCTGAAATAATGAAGAGAGTTTTCCTTCCAGCTGCTTAAAATGATAATTTCTATCATTATCACTGTGACCATAACATAGCCTATTTTCACCTCCAGTACAAAGGCAGTCAGATTGGGAGGTGACTAACTCACCCAAACACTGCCTGGAGTCAGTTAACTGTTTGCAGATTTTGTATTTCAGCTTTGACCGATTATGTATTTACTGTAGTTTTACTAATAGTTGATAATTGTCATTGGTACGCAGGGTGAGCTCACATTTAGATTCACCTTCAAAGAGATTTGGTCTGTTTACAGCCTGTCAGCTTGTCATGACTCTGCTGGTGAGTCTCAGCAATTACTGCGGTGACTAATGTGAAATCTTATCAAAACCAATAAGAAATATGGTCCAAAGTAGGAAAATGAGAACCAGCTTGAAATAGATGGGTGGAATTATCGTCTGACACAAGTCTTAAAAAACACACACACACACACACACACACACACACACACACACACACACACACACACACACACACACACACACACGCACACACACACACACACACACACACACACACACACACACACACACACACACACACAAAAACCTGAAGCTTTCAGAAACAGATCTGGTTCATATCAAGCATGAAATGTGTGGAAAGTGGAGAAAGCTGTGACGGACAGAGAAAAGAGGGGACTGGAAGGGGAAGAAAGAAAACTATATCACAGAGGAGAAAATGTGTATGTGTGTGTGTATGTGTGTGTGTGTGTATGTGTGTGTTTAGTGTGATCCAGCTCTGCGATTCCTGCAGCTTGTTAGTCATGCTTGTTAATATGCACCTTTTTTACGGGCAGTGTTCAAAGCCCGATGTGGTGTTTCATCTCGACCTGCCTTCTCTACGCAGACAAGGACAGATGAGGAAGTGGAGGTGAAGTGAAGGGGGTCGGAGAATGGAGGACATTATGCAGTATAGTATAGACGTGGTAAGGTTTTTATTATTATACTGAGGTGAGGTGAGTTTTAAGAAATGTGTCCAAAAGTAACTTGTGGCTTAGTTTGGTCAATGGTAAATGGGCTTTCACTTATCTGGTGAATTTTAACATTTGAATCCCAGCATACTTTATATGAACAATCCCATTCAACCATTCACAAAAATGACAGCTGCCTGGCCAAGAGGTTCAGTGTCTTTCCTATGGTCACATTGTGAGGGTGAGACAAGGACTCAAACTGCCAACCTAATAGGAAGATGATCCACTATTCTACCTGAGCCACACTGGTGATAGATTATATATATATATAAATAAGATGAATGGACATACCTTTGTGGGACCAACACACCCAGCCTGCACAAGCAGTGATCTGACTGGTGCAGAATAACACAAACAACTGTACAGGTTCTCAAAATGCCAACGTTCAGTTAGTTCGGGCACTTTGTTATGGTTTGTCAACTAAACAAAAATTTACATTTTTTGAAATTACTGTTTGAATTTAATGCATTTTCAGGTGAAAAATAAAATACATGCATGTTGATTTTTAATTATGTAATGTGTTTCATACAGGGTCAATGTAGCTGCATGGGCCTGTTACCTCATTGAGGGTTTAACACTCATACCGATTATCAATCGATGATTATTTGTGAAGCAGGCAGTAGAGGAGGAAAGTGAAGAAGGAGGTGGTGGTAAAACAATCCATATCACACCACGTTGTCCCCAACACATACTGTGTGCGTGTGACCGCTCACTCGCCCTCTCTCCTCCCCTCCCGTCGCCGTCTCCCTCTCAGGCCTCCACCGGCACCTCCAGGTCCGAGGAGCAAGGCTTTCTGGGGGATCAGAAACAGATGTGCCTCCTGCCCCTCTTCTCTTAACTTACACAAAAACACACACGCTGTCCTGTACACACACACACACACACACACACGCTGGCGGCAATTCAGAACCGGCACCGGGACTCAGTCAGAGCGACGGGCCAGCGCGGGCCAGCGTGACCCTGAGCTTGACCCCGGCCTGCAGCGCCTCAGACAGGAAAGAGACGCAATTGGCTTCAGCTGTGACCCGCCGCCCGCTCTCTCCCGCACACACCCCCCTTCTCATTAAGACAAACTGTTTTTAAAGGCAAAGCAGCTTTCACTGGCACTAAAGCCAACACCCTGGAGCAGGGAGAGGGGGCGAGGGGAGTAGGACGGAGTAAAATAACCTGGAACAAATAGGAGCTGGAGCTCCCAGGCACACAAAGGAGATATTAAAGGGAAAAAAAAGGGGGGGGGGGGGGGGGGGGTGGGGGGGGGGACAGAACCCCATCACAGGTGAAGGAAAAAAGTTATAGAGAAAAAAAAGTTGCAGAGTGTAAGAAAATCCAGACCGAAGGATGAGGGAAAGTCAAACATATCACTTTGCAGCTGTTCCCAGAATACATTGCATCTTGGCATGGTTTTCTTCTAATAAGAAAGGGTGGTGTCATGGTTACATTCATATCAAAACATCCAAAACAACAAGCTTTAAATGGGAGAAAGAAAAGGAGATGAAGTCACTTGATAATAATGACAATAAAAATCACTGTAATTATAAACAGCAGTAAGAGCGCGCATGTCTCAGAGGCAGACTGCTGAGTGAACAAACAGCATATTTGTTTGTCTGGGGCGATACAGCAAAAGCATATGGAAAGAATTGGACTGGTTTCATTCCCATTAAAAGAAAAGAAAAGAAAAGAAAAGAAAAAAAACAACCTCTTTATACTTTGCCAGTGTCTGATTTTTGTAACCCGTCATTCCTCTAAAGCCCTCAAAACACCAACGTTTCTCTTGCAATTTTCTTCCTTGCAGCCAGTGGTGGTCGTACCCAGTGGAAACTGTGGCTGCGCATCCTTTCCAGGTCGCAGTGCGTCCGCAACACATTTGCATTTAACATGTTTGGCGACCTGCAACGGCCAAAACCTAACCTAAAGAAAACAAACTATACAGATTTGTGTGAGTCACCGTGTGTATATATGTGAGTGTGTAAGTGAGAGTGGCAGGGCATGCTGAGGTAGATTAATACCGCCGCTGAGAGGGGGGGCTTCCCCCATTCAGGGCTGACCTGATGTGCGTCCCAAATTGATTTATGGAAAACGGCCCTTAATCAATTATGTGTGGAGAAAGAGGGAGAGAGAAAGAAAAGAAGAAAAGAAGAAAGAGGGGATCTTGGGGGGGGTAGAGTGGGAAATAAAAAGGAAAAGGAGGTGTATGAAGCATTTTGGGGGGTAAAGAGTGTGATGACGCTGCTCTGCGGAGGAATGTTTTCCAGTGGACGCCAACTTCATGCCACAGGTGTCCAACGTGGTGGACGTGATGGTTTGTCGGGAGAAAATCACAAATACTGTGAGGCTGATCCTGATGTATGCCGCCGCCCCTTTTGGGGCGACACACTGAGCGTGCTGCATCTATAACCATATCGCCATTAAAGCGCGTCCATAAACCGCGCAAAGGCTTAGTGTTGTGCTGACAAATAAAAGCAGGAAGTGTTGGGAGAGAGAGAGAGAGAGAGAGCACACACACGCTCAGACGCTCCGCAGAGGCCGTCAAAGATGTGTTTGTGCAGCAGTGTAATGTGGTTATTGTAGTAATAATAGCCCAGTTTTTGGGGGGCTGGGGGGGCGAGGGGGGGTAGTGGAGCAGAGTGAAACTGCAGTTGTTTAAAAAGCCCTTCCCTTTGTGCCTGAGACAGGGATGTGTGGGGGGGAGTGGGGGGTGGTTGGTGGTGGTGGTGGGGTGGGGGGGGTCACGCTGAGAGCTCGTTCTCTCCTGCCTGTCAGAACTCTTATCTGGGATCCAGCCGGAACTAATCAACTCCAATAGGCCTCCCTATTACCCAGAGTGCAATGGGCCACGGGCCGGGGGCTGGCCGGTGGGAAACAGTCAGGAGAGGGAGAAGGAACCCCCCCCCCACCCCACCACCACCACCATCACTATCCCTCCACACACACACGCAGACACTCCACACTCCACCAACCCGTGCAGCACGAACAACACTCCCACTGTTTCCACACTGAAGCAATAATAAACACTTGCAATAATATTTTCACAGCGAGCAATAGCCTTGCTTCAGATCAGAACCTCGCACAAGCTGTGGACGGCACTCCTACGCACATGGGCAGCCGCTCACATGCGAGCACGCACACACAAGGCCTCCTCGGTCACGCACTTGTCACTTCAGGCAGATGCTAAAACTGGACACAGTTTGGAGGCTGCCCGGCCAGAAGGTTGTGCTTCACAAGCCAGCAAACTGAGAAATAAAAGAAAAATTCAATTCGTCGCTCGCATTCAGCTCATCTTTAAATCTATTACTGTGATTAGACATCTGACGTGCTTGAAAAGTGAAACAAATATGTGGCTTCTGCTTGTTTGTGCATTTAGTATTTATTTATTTATTTAATTTGTTTGTTTATTTATTGACCATTCATTCATTTTTTTGAACGAGTTGCCTTTTATTGTTATCTTCACTTTTTTATAGTTAAAATTTAAAAAAATAATTTAAATAGTGGCTTAAAAGTTTTGGGGTGAAAAAATCTTTTCACTAAAAAATGAAGCTGGAGTAGAACATAACATCGCCCTCTGGTGGCTTTATGGCTGCACTGTAGCAATTTAAAGGAAAGTGAAGTCAAAGATAATATAGATAATATGACTCATATAATGCTCGCTTAAAAGTTTAGTATAATGCTTTAATACTATTGTTTTTTGGGGAGTTTGTGAAAGTTTGTGATGAAAGATATTTAATTATATTCTTGGTTTCAAGAAATGAAACAGTAATAGATACATTTTGTCCTGATTCTAATTAACTTATGTGAAAGTTCCCAAAACAAGTCAGTCTATTACTTGCTTGTTTCTTAATAGCATATTTGAATAAATCAGAAACAGAGTATGACTGAATAGAATAATGATATACACTCTCACTGTAGCTCAGAGGATATTATGTTTCAAACACTTGAGGACAATATGATTTAGGAATACAGATGATTTAGAAAGCCAAACAACAAACCTCCTGTTCGGATCCTTCAACAGTCTAGACGACTGCGCGACGAGTCCTACGTCACAATCAAAGGCAACATTGTGAGTGTGTGCACAAGCTTTAGTGTGTGTGTTTTTCTGAGTGACTGCAGTCTCCTTCACTGAGGTGAAGTGGGGGCAGATTTAAATGAGGGAAGAAAATGCCCACACCCCCCCACGCTTCATGCCCCCCCTCCATACTGCATGTGTAAAGCATACTCAAGCGCTATTTGCGTGCACATCTTTTTTTTTTGTAAAATCTGACTAATTAAAATCTCTTGAGCTTTTCCTCTCCTCTATGACTTGCTGGATGCACGTGTGAGAAAATGTGTGTGTGTGTGTGTGTGTGTAGAGGAGGTATGTTCAGGCTCCTGAGGGGCCCACATTAAGGTATTAGTCACATGGGAACCCTCTCCGTGCCCTGTGGTGGAGGAGGGGGTATTGAGGGGCACTGGGGTGGGGTTAATCCCCATTCACCCCGTCCTTCAGTGAGCCTGGCCGGGCACAATGAGCCCTGCCCGCCTCCCCCTATGTCTCCACTGTGACCTCTGACCCCCCGTTCATGGCCGCTGTCCCTGGCGCCTTTATGCCTCCCCCCGGTTATTATCTGCAATATTTACTCCTTTTGATTTCCCTGCTGGCCATGGCCGTCACCCACACGGCTCTACTGACTGACTTGAGAACTCAAGTGCTCTCCTTCCTCTTCCAGCGTCACCTTCAAAACCCGTAAAACCAACGGCAAACACCACCTGAAGTGGAAGTGTCGCCACACGCCCACTAATTTATGACTTTTTAATCCATTCAAAGTGGATGAAGCCAGGGACTTCCTGCTCACGTTTGAGTAAGAAACAAGGAATCCTTAAAAACAATTAGAACAAAATAAATACATTTACACTCGCGCCATTGACCAGAAAGAAGGTACAGGAGGAAATACTATCAGAAACCTGTGAAATAAGAGGGGAAATGGTGTTTTTAGTGTGAAGATTATACTTATCAATATAGTGACAACATACTGTAATGTCTCCAAAGAAAAACACAATTTCATGTCCTTTCTCAATAAAAAATTACTGATAAAATTATGATAATAACTATTTAGAAATCCATAGTTAAAAAAAAAATACACCCTCAGTCATTTCCAGAAGTTTGTTTTATCAGAACGTTGCCTTTCTCAGTGACTCTTTATTGCCATCTGCTGACGTTAGACTGCAGTACATTCATTTTCCTCTTACAACTTAATAACATGACCAAGAGTGACTTGATGGTGCTTAATGCGTCATCATTTAAGGTCCTCTGTCGGTACCAGGCTGCAATAGTGAGAAAATTGTACCAGACAATCTAAATCAATGGTCACGGATGATCAGGCTGATGTCAGTTTTCTGTTGTACTTAAGTATTGCATTTCTATCAGGTTACCAGGCAGCCATTTAACAAGGAGTTGACTATATGTTTGACTGATGTGGTGGGAAAAATAAAAGCATATTTGGGTCAGTGGTGGTCTAAAAAAGTTTGGACATCTGCACTGCAGAATATAAAGCATTATTTTAAACAAATAAATCTCAGAAGCAGTAAAAAGCACAAGAAAGTGTAGAGTGATATTTCAAGTTCCTAGTCTCTGCTGCATTTTTGTACAAAATCAAGTGTGGAGATGTTACACCAATTTTCTTTTTAAATTGTAAATCACTACTGCCAGCTTGTGCATAAAAGTGGCATAACTTAAATTGCATGTGCTGCACCTTTAACTCATCAACTACAGTATATTGACTAAGTAGAAAGTTGGTTGAGTTGTACGTAAAACATTCACAAATGCAATTCACAATGAATATGCAGTGCAGACAAAAAACACTCAAAGCTCGTTAAAGGGTTAAAACATGTTTAAATACTTTAATTCAGTCATTAAAACATAATAGGATTAAATACTTGTACACAATTTCTTCAGATTTCTCTCGTCATCTCACGTGAGCGGACAACGCAAACCATCCTTCTCGTTGTCTCTGCCGGTCCATCTAGGAAAGATAGGTGAGGAACGTTAGGAAGGACAAATCAGTGGAGATCAAGCACATACTTACTATTTACAGTTCACACGTTGAGGGGGTACCTGCGTTCTGCCTTCCCTCTTTTGTCCTCCAAAACTGTGAGACGACAACTCAGATCCAGCACTTCTGCAACCAAAAGGTATCATGGTAAACATTCTGGCCACGTCTTTACCCCCCCACACACTCCTTTCATGATTTACAGCGACTCACCGTCTCTCAGCGCCATGACTGTCCGACTGAAACTCCTCTTCAGGCAGCGGAACTGACGCCTTGATGCCGTCTTCTCCTGCTGGAAAAGGACGAGATGTAAAGATTTTTAACTGACCCGTGTGGTCAGAACCGACGCGGCGAGCTGCTTTTACGCCTGCCGTACCGGCTGCGTTTGGACTGAAGGCGGACGGAGGGATGGGGGAGACAGACGGAGACACTTTGCCTGAGACGCTTTGCTTTTGCTGCTCGATGAGCTGGAGCAGCCGCCCCCTGGCTGCTGCGCTCTGCCTGTTCAACTCCAGCAGCCGCTGCTCCACGCTGTCGGAAGTGACGTCAGGCGACCTAACCTGTGCAACGACAACAAAAAAAACAAAGATTTAGTGTGAAGGTGGATCACAGTTCAGAGACCATAAATCCATATCAAGCCTCACCTGTGGAGTCGGCAGCAGTTCTTCAGGAGACACAGACCTTCTGGTCTCTCCAGCACTCCGAGCTGCGACTCTCCCTGTGCTGCTGGAACTCCATCTTCTCTGCTCGCTGCTGCTGCTGCTCCTGATCGATCCCCCCGCGTCCGAACTGATGACCCGGGCGCCGCCCAGCTGAGCTCTGATTACGTCGTTCTGTCTGCTCAGCTGCGTGATGTCAGCCAGCATCGCCTCCGGAGAGAGCTGCGCGCGAACAGGGTCTGAGGACGGCGACAGCGAGGAGGCGGAGGGAGGTCTGGTGAGCTGCAGGTCGTTAAGACTGGAGGCTGAGCCGTGAGCCCGAGCGTCCACACCGTGATGGAGGCGAGCCAGAGGAGGAAACTGCTGCTGCAATGGATTGGTCACTGTAAAAAAAAAAAAAAAAAAACTAATCTGGATTATCAGCTGTGTCACATTGAAGACGAGAGATAGATCGTTGAAAAGTACAAGAAAATGACCTGGATTATTTTGCCATTTATCACCCTGGCAAGGTGGAGAAAGAAGAGCGGGAGAGACTAAAACTTGTGGGAGTTTGGGAACCTGATCAGCAACAGGTGCAGACTGATGCACTGTAAAATAGGATTTTGAGAAGAAATTACTAATCCATACAGTTTCCATTCACGGGCAGAGATATAAAGACTCACGCGAACCTGCGTTGCTGACGTCAGAGACTTGGGATTTGCCTCTGTGTTGGCCGAGTAGTCCGAGTCCTCCCATCACCAACACCATCGAGTCCAACTTCTGCTCCAGCTCTGATGTCTGCTGCTGCAACTCTGCCTGAAAGGCACCAAGACTGAAACCCTCCGAATCTCACACGTCGGTACAGTGGGGAAAAATCAGCAAAATGTCAAAGTTCCGTCTCACCCGCAGGGAAGCAGCTTCTTCTCTCAGAGTCATTGTCTCAGCTGTGAGCGCGTCAATCAGTCCTCTCTGCTCGCCCAGATCCTGCTCTAGTCTTCTTCTCTCTTCTGCCTCCTTCCGACGTTCATCTTCCCTCTGACACAATGCAGGCAGGTCGTTCATTCATAATTCCCCGTGACTTCGCCAAGCGTATTGGACGTTCATTGTCGATGACACCTCGATTTAAAAACGAGAACTCTGATGGATCACAGTTTGCCTGTCCCTTGCCCGGCAGTACCTGTTTCAGTAGGTGTACTAAACGTCCCAGCGTGGAGACCAACGCCACGGAGAATCCAGTGAGGCCTTGCGTTCTGTGCTGCTTCGGACCCTGCGCCGACGCCGCGTCTGGACTCAGCGAATCCAAATCTGCTTCCACCTGACCGAGCAAGGCCTGGAGCATGCCCAGACTGGACTGATCCCCACCGGCAGAGGATCCATCCAGCACCGAACTGTGAGAAACACTTTTCCTGGGCCCGTGAACGGAGATCTTTTCTGAGAAACAAACAACAACAAAATATTACATCCGAGTATTTCAGTGTGCAGGAAATCCCTTGCAACAACACTACCTGTTTGGTTGAGAAGTTCAGGATTTAGAACGCGAGAAACCGGGGGTGAGATTTCATCCTTGTCGTTCTCCGAGTTACTGGTTTTGTTGCGCACACGCTGAACAGCCGCCGTGGCATTGAGAGCTAAAATAAGGGTGGATAAGTGAGTATGTCTTCTTAATATAAAGATCATTGCTTCTTGTGCATCAATGTGATCAGTAAGAGCAAATTACACCATAACACCTGCATGGTCTGGGATTCTGCTGGAGGAGGGAGTCACAGGAACATCCTCTCTGTCTCTTCGGTGATAGTTGGAGTGTTGGACTATCTGTTGTTGTGCACGAGACCGTCCCTTCATTTTACGTACATTAACCCTGCAAAAAAAAAAAACAAACACTTAAAGCCACCATAACAGCAGCTTGTCATTTGCAGCTCTTGTCTGTTTTGGAACGAGTCGTACCTTCGGACTACATGACAGTCTGGACTGTCAGAAGGATGAGCATCTTTGAAGTCTACTTCATTTAGAGCCTTAAAAAAACAAACGTTTCAAACATGTTAATATCAACCAAACAAGACAATCCGCATATATGAGAGTCGATAACGACAAGACGGGCACCTCTTGATCCATCATAGACTGGCTGAGAAGAGATAGTTGCGTTGGAGGATCTGGTCTCTGGAGGACCGGCAGTTCTGAGTCAGAGTCACAGTCTGGAGCCACAGTCACACTGGGATGCCCTGCGAACACAGGCCGAGTGGATTACATCTCAGCAGCGAATCGACGTTAATCATCACCGTTAACGAGCAGGTGCGATACCGGTTTGTCTGCGAGGTGCATCTCCAAATATGTCCTTGACCACAGCCATGGCTCGGTCCGACCGGGCCAACACATCTTGCAGCAGCAGCTGATCAGAGAAAACCTGTTGCAACACACCGCCGTGCGGGAGGAATTATTTCACTGGATGGATCGAGATCCACAAACATTACAGTCGGCACGGACGAGACCACAAAGTACTAACAGAATCATCACAGACACGGGGACACGCACCTCCCTGATGATGCTGAGGCTGGCCCGGTCCAAGTGTACAGGACTCCCACCATGGCGGAGGTGGCGCTTTAGGGCTTGCTCTTTCAGCTCCCACTGAGCTGCAGCCTGGTTGTGGGACTTGTGCATCTCATGCCGGTGGCTCTACAGCAAAAGGCAGCGACGAGACAAGCACGCGTATGCTAGAAAACAACGTCTCCATTTTGGAAGTCCAGCTGTCAGTTTAGTTTCTTTGTGTTGCAATTGCTTAGGTGTTGTCATAATGTATAAAATAAAGTGAAGGATTACACTTTGCATAGAAAATGTCCTCAAAGGGAATCAAACAAACAACAAGCACGTCATTAAAGACCTTACCAGCTCTGAAGGCGTCAGCTTGTGCACAGACAAGTCATTTACAGTGCTCTGAAACAAAATGAATAGGAGGGAGGCAAAAGCAGTTTTAGTCGATGACCCACCTGCAGGATCTGTGGAATGTTAGTGTGTGAATGGATTGATTTGAAGTGTAGTGGCTCAGGCTCTCGCCTCGGTCAGCTTCCCTTCTTTGTGATGTGTGTCCAGTCCTCCACTACTCTGAATTAGACAAGGTAATATCGAAGATGAAGGGATTTTCTCCAGGGCCATCGCAGAATGATAAACTGATGTTGCTTAGACTTCAGTTCAGCTGGAGCAGGAGTGTCTAGCTGGTTGAAATCCCCAAAAAGTTCAAATAACAGCATGATCCAATGTTGGTTTAACACTATGTGAATGTCAAGCATGCACAAGAAAAGAAACATCTGGCTCTTGGTGTGATGTGTTTTTACTGGGGTCACGCGGAACACAAATAAACACTTTGCACCTGGCTGTGTTCGTGTTCATATAAGTCATTGCTGTCTCTGATAATCTGAAGAGTTGTGCTGCAATGATACAATCCATGTGAAAGGAACAAAGAGGTGGTCATAGTTTCCTGGTTTCTTTCCAGGGGGTGAAATACTAACTGTCAGTACTCACCACCCAGTCTCTTCTGGTCGATGCTGCTTTCTTTGGGCGAACAGGCCTTTTCCCTTTGCTGTGCTGCTGTGGACGTCCCGCCCTGGCAAACGACATCTGTTCACACAGACAACAAGAACAAGTCAATCGTCGGGCTTCTCCTGGAGTATTGTTCAGTAAGAATGACAATAATGTCATTCTAAGTAGCTTGACTGACTGAACTCTGATTAGCAACTTTGACAAACGATAGCGAAACCGCACAGCTACAGTCAGTTTAAAAGAGAGTTCACACTTACGTTTAATAACCCAGAGCAGCGGCTCGTAATACAAAGGGGGGGGGGGGGGGGGGGGGGGGGTGGGAAGAAACGGTTTAAGCGTTTAAAAGACTCCAATCGTTTACAGTTTGCAATATGACAACTTTTCAACCGTCGCGCGCCACTTCCTGCTGCGTTGCCACAGACAACGCTTCACAGCGGAGCATCATGGGAAATTGAGTACTTTAAGTTTTTATTTAAAAATGCATTACATTAACTGTGGAAATACATGTCTAAATAGTTCCGTTTATTTTTTTATTAGTTCAATATAGTAGTGGGGCTCTGGGTAGGGTTACACTGTGTGTTTGCAGCTGGGAACTGGGTAAGTTACTAGTTGGGAGGGACACATCTCCCAGTTTGCAGCGCTCCTGCAACAAACAAGCAACATGGCTGCCTCCTGCAGCGCTGTTTTATTATTACAGTACAGAAAAGAAACACGTTTACAGCCAAACACACAAACCGAGAAAATAATAAAGAAGCCCAGGAGGTGCAGCTTTATTTGCAGATTAAATGTATGCACATTGTCACTGAGAGTGTACTTCTTAACTTTCACCGGAACCGCTGCAACGTGGAATGACGTCAGAACCAATAATCCACTTTACCCAGCAGTGAACTTCCAGTTTAGATTTATGTCTCCCAGCATGAAGTGGGAAACCTTCAGTTTGACAATGTAAAAATTATTTCCCAGTATGAAGTGGGAAACGTACAGCTTGACAGCATTTAAATATATTTTCCCAGTAGAAAATGGGACCATTCACATATCAGTTACAGTATTCACAAAAGTACCATCATTCTTTTGTTTTTTTAACCAAGTTTTATTTCACCCGTGTTCTATTAAGTTATTTGGTTTTCAGCTATAAACACTAAATTTTTTAAAGGTTTTTTTTTAAAAATGTCAATTATTAATGCCTGTGTTAAACACATTTGATATTGACATTTTAGAACAAAAAGTAACCATTATATTGAACTGGTAGGATTTAAACATTAAACTGTAAAAAGCATTTTTTATTTTTATGTAGTTATTCTGAATCAATTTGTAGTTTACCGGACTCATTCCCAAGCTCCAATACCTCTTCTGGTGGTGCAGACTGCAGGAAAGTCATGCATGTTTTAAGTGTGACAAAACAATAATACAACAGTTGTTTGCCCATGTCCAGTAAGTGCTGGCTGTTTTTATTGAAATTGTTAAATATCTGAACCCAATCTGCCTGAAAACTGGAATGGTGGAAATTTACTTCCACGGACAACATCCTGATTATACACTCTCCCTTTAAAAACATAATGACATAGCCATACATTGATGAAATGATGCCCGCCGATGAGAAAACAGTCCTGTGCAAGCTTTCCACAACTGTTAGATATGATAAATACATGACATTTAAGTGATTGTAGTGGTGCAAAACAATGATGTCTCAGCGCACCACTGAAGCTAATCACAATTACAGTCACAGGTTTCTTCCTTGTGGTGCAGACGTAATCAGTCTGTGGATTTCCATTGAGTGCCTGGCAGGTGGGTGAGCTTTTACTCTTCAACAGTGTCCTTCTTGCTGGTCTCCTGTCCCTCAAAGATGGGGTACTTGCTTTCCACCTCCGCCCAGGTCAACTCGCCATTTGCCAAATCCCGAACGATCACAGGCAGCTCGCTGACCTGAGGAGAGAAAATAGATTTCACGATGTTAAATTAGTTTTACAGCTCTGTCCAAATAGATCCCATTCAGACAAATCCTGAATAAACTGCTTCAGGCAAACACTGCATAGACCATAGCTTGGATGGAAGTACTGATTTGTTAACCATTGCATTAAACCATGGTCAAGAAAACAGTGGTGGTGGTGTTGTACCTCGGCTCTGATTTGCCTCATTGAGTCGCGGTCTCTCAGAGTGGCTGTATGAGGCGTCTTGTTCACTGTGTCGAAGTCTATGGTGATACCGAACGCCACGCCGATCTCGTCTGTCCGAGCGTAGCGCCGTCCGATGGATCCCGAAGAGTCGTCGACTTTGTGAGACACGCCGTTTTTAGTCATTGCCTCAGCTGATGGGAGAATAAGACACAAGGTGAGCACCTGCTTCTTTTAGTTAAACGCAGAATCGCTGTGTATCTCGATGCGGCCGCTCACATAATTCCTTTACGAATGGCACGAATTCTTGGTTTTGACTCAGAGGCAGGACGGAACATTTGTATGGGGCTACCGTCGCAGGGAAGCTGAAGAACTGCAGCAAAAAGGAGATCGATGAGTACAGACACCCCGCAAACCTGCAATACAACACATGCAAACTGCTATGCTAGTGTAGAGAATAAGTGGGTGATATAAAATAGCATGGACCTCAGTGAATAAATCAAATAACTTGTAGTTCCTCATTGCACTGACAAGGTTGTCGAGGGTTCTCACTGTATCAAAGACGACAAGAGGGAGAGCCTGAACTTACCGTCCTTTGCTCGTCACCTTCCCTAACGTGGAATGTGTGCTCAAAGATGGTGTACATGATCCTCCCGATACCAAATGAGGGCTCGATGACATTGGGAACTACTTCCTCCACTGTGGACAGAAAAGACGGAGCTTAAAGACTGGACGTGATCAAGAAGCTGACAGGAACTGCCATCTCGCTTCTCAGGGGCGTTTCTCACCATGCAGAGTCTTCTGGAAGCGCTTCACACTGACCATGTCCTTTGTGAGTTTGAACGTCTTGCCTTCCGCCTCGATGGTGAACTCTCTGACAAAGGGGCGATAAAACAATTGAGGGAATCACAAATGGCAGCGATTCACCAACAGGCCGTGTTTTCTCGCGTCGCCGAAGCGAAAAGCCACACTCACCCCGTCTCGTTGAGCAGCTGCTCCTGCTCCGTGATGAAGCATTCGTCACACATGGAAAGATACTCCATGGCGATCTTCGCTTCCTTCTTGTAGGCCTTGCCAATGGCACCTTTGTTGGGCTCGAACTGGACGACATTTACAGTTTTGTGTGGCGAAGTTAAGGAAAACCAAAGGTTGCGCACAAACCTATTTATATAAATCTTTTGAGACATCCAATTCACTTGACCGTGACAAAAATGAGAAAATATTGAACAGTATCATGCTATGAACTCAATCGGAGATGGAAAAAGTACTTAAAAGTTTGACTCAATACAACTGCTGCATAAACTGTACAAAGGGGCGGTTTTCTGTTTAAAGAAACTTTTTGGTGACAAAAAAAGCTCATCAAAAGGTTGTGTGATTTTTGAAATTGTTGGCATACTACTCATGATTTTAAAAGTCAGGACGTTGGTTCCATGATTTCAAGTGAAAAATAAACACAGAAACCATTCAAAACTACCGAATAACAATGATGTGAGTGTTTTAAATTCCTCACTTCCACACTTGGATTTGATATAATGAAAGTCGTTACATTGGATATTTGAAAGAATTATTGTGAAAATACCTCCTCTCAGCTAATATAGGAAGGATATCGGTTCTTTTAAAGGCTTCTCGGCAACCAGTGGGACCTTGGTGGCTCTCGCGTGGCATTTCAGATCAAAGCATGACCGGTCAGCACAGCCCACAATCTCGATCCAGCCCTGCAAGACACAAACGTTGAGGAACCGCGGCGGCGACGGGCCGAGGAACTGCGAGGAAACGCTGCAGGGGAACGTACATATGAGGTTTTGGTTTCGGCGTCCCAGCAGTCACAGGCGTAATGAGCCATCTCGTTGTCCATGTGCTGTCGGAACCGCAGCTTGTCTTTGGCGATACCAACTTTAGTGAGATAGAGGTAGATCCTCCCGATGAAATATCCCAGGACGGAGTTATTGATCACTCCCTAAAAAAAAACACCAGGAATCATTCTTAAAGGCGTCTCAAGACACCTTCATTGATTTACCTCATTGAAGGTTATTAGTAATGCTTGAATGGAGAAAACCATCACCTGCTCCACGGCGTCGCCCAGCCTCATGACTTGTGCAGACTGGCCGCTGGTCTGAGCCTTGGAAGAATACAAGATGATGTCCAGGTCGGCTACATTGGAGAATTTGGGGTGGACCTTCTCAACGGGGTCCACAAAGTGCTCGATCTCCGCCATAGTGAACTCTCTGCACAGAGGCATTAAAGCCTTATTTCTCAAATAACACCACAGAAATCAGGACTTTGACAAGATGGCATTCGGACAATTATTTTCCACCTCTTCCGTCAAGTAGACATTTTCACATTTCTTAAAAATTCTATATCTTCAGTAAAGCAGCGGTTGCACCAGAGGATGGGTTACCTGACACGGATGAGTCCAGAGCGAGGAGAGATTTCATTCCTGAAGGAGTTTCCTATTTGAGCAGCAGCGAAAGGCAGTTTTCCCTGGTTAAACTCCAGGAGACGCTTGAAGTTAAGAAAGATTCCCTGAGCGGTTTCAGGCCGCAGGTAGCTGCAAATTCAGACAGACTCCAGTCAGTTCCAATTGTTGTGTGGAAAAGTCAAAGAAAGCGTTTCACTTTACCCTGGCATGTTCCCCCCGGGCCCGATGGACGTCTGAAACATCAGGTTGAAGGAGATTGGAGCGGTGAGATCGTTTCCTGTGGTTGGAGACTTCACGTTGAATTTCACAAAGAGGTCGGTCAGCTCTTGTTGGGTGTAGTTGTCCATCTGAAAGCGCAAAGCGATTTCCGGTCGTGATCAGAAATTCTTGACAATGCAAACCGTTCATTAGAACATTGTCCCGGCCATCACCGACCTGAGTGACGACCTCCTCCATCTCAGCCTTCTTCTCTGCAGCGCACTTCTTATCAGACATCAGCTTCTGGAGGTGTGCTGTCGGGGTAAAAAAAAGGAGAACTTGTGTATTGCCCGTGATACCAGGCCAATAAATATCAATTACACTCGACTCATTTGTTTGGCTCGGAGTGGCAGTGCTTGTGTCAAAGTAAAGACAGCCTGCTTGTGAAATCACAAAACCTACTAGATTACTGGGTTTTTTCCGCCTTTACTAAAAGCTATAAATGTTACTTTAAGGTAAATGTAAATGACTTTCAAAGAAGCGGTATTAAAAAACCCCAATGTGAATACACTTAATAACTAAGAGACCGGAGTTTACCTGGGATTTATATTTTACACTATGTTGCAAACATGTCTCAGTTTATCCAAGTGAGGAAACACAACATGACATTTGAGCCGTTATATGCAACATTTTCTTTCTGGCGTTCAGTCAAATGTGGTCACCCCTGAAAAATTCACCACTTTTGAATGTCTTTCAGTAAATTTGTCCTGAAGTCTTTGTTTAAACCAAAACCAAAAACAGTGAGGAGCACAATGGAGGAAATATGGCTTTCATGATAAAAACCTGCAGTGTATCTGCAACCGGGCTATGGAAGGCTGCAATAGAGACAGCTTCCATGCATAAAATTGCAGAAATTAATATGCGCCTGCTAACAAAAACCTGCAGTTCAGCACTTTGGAGCCGACTCCAGGAACCACCAGGCACACTTCCAGAAGTTTATGACACATGTGACTAATCTAAAGCCAGCGAAAGACACAAGACTTTACTCTACGACGATACGCATTTATACTTTGACTGACTTGGACAAACGTTTCCATGAAGTGCTATTAAAATAATGAACAAATAAAAATAAATGTATTTATAGATTATGTATGAGTACACTTTCTATATTTATTTCAAGTTTTACACTACATTGGCGAAGTTAGAAAATGAAATCTGACATTTCAACCGTTACATAACTTCCAAGTTGCACACTGTACGATTTTTCTGGCATTTGCTCAAATTATTCTCTGTGTTGAAATTTAAGACTTGACATGATGTCCCTGCATTGCCTTCAGCTCCTGGCAGAGCTCCAGCCTCTGTGATCAGACCTGCCGGTTATAATCAAAAGACTCAACAACCAGCCAGCAGCGATGGACAAAACAGGTCGGGACTGCATTAATCCCTCCCTTCTGCACAATCCCAGGAATATTACAGATCTAAAACTTGCAGAGATGTCTGCTGCAGGAGTCTTGCCGAGACGTGAAAGCCAAGTGTCTGAATAGAGGCAGACAGGAAGAGAGCCGGGGAGACATTTAAAAAAAGAAGAAGAAAAAGCTCACCTTTGAGGAGGTGGTCAGCCCTGAAGCATTCACCATTTTTGACATCTTTCACCATGTAGTCAGCAAATTTGTCCACATGTCCAGAAGTCCTTGGGGGGGACATAACCAAAGCATAGTGAGGGAAGCAAGCAATAAAAATGGCATTTATCATGAAATCATACACATATCTTTTTAAATAAAAACTGTATCTGCAACCGGGCTATGGAAGGCTGCTATAGAGACAGCTTCCATGCATAAAATTGCAGAAATGAATATGCGCCTGTTAAGAAAAACCCGCAGTTCAGCACTTTGGAGCCGACTCCAGGAACCACCAGGCACACTTCCACAAGGGTCTGACAAGTTTCCAACACGTGTGACTTAAGGAGAACCAGTAAAAGACATGACATAAGACTTTATAGCTCTTACACATCTATACTATGAGTGACATCTTGGGTAAAAGGGTCCCGGGACACCTACTTGAGGACGGCCTCGGGTGTCAGCATGGTGCAGTCAATCTCCAGGATCTGCTCCTCCTGGATGAAGTGCTGCCTCCAGGCCTGCAGGATGTTGTTCTTCAGGGCGCAGCCCACGGGGCCGAAGTCGTACAGGCCACTCACACCTGCGGAGCATCACTCCGTGGTAAGAGCTCCAAACAACAACAACAACAACAAAAATCTTAATCGCTTTAATCAACCAATTCAACTGTTACCTCCATAGATGGCGAAGGCCTGGTCATAGAAGAACCGCCTCTTGAGGGTATCCTCCATCTTGGTTCTGTCCACGATGTCATCTTTGGGTTGTAATGCCAGCTCCTGTAAGTTTTCACAATGACAGTTAGGGCCACAAGGCACACTCTCTGCCAGTGAAAGGCTGAAGCGACAACCGGTTATGTCAGTTTTGTCTTGTTGAGATCATTGAATTATTAAATCCTGTGTCTTTTAACTAGAGATGATAGTAGTCATAAAGCAGGAATAGTAACCATTATGACAGGTGGGTTGGATTACTTGAAAGATTTCCCTTACAATCGACCCAAGTTTGATTTTCTTCAATGAAACAACCACAAAAATTGGAGAGTAAGAACAACCTGAATATTCGGTGTGCGGTTCGTAAGCATTAGCAATGACACTTCTTTGAATACTTTACTGATCTCGAAAATCAGAGTATAGCCAAACCTTACCCTGGCCTCCAGAGTTCTCTTCCTGGCTTTCAGCTCGGCCACAGCTTTCGTAACGTCCACATCTGGAGCGCCGTCCTGCTTCATCTGGCGCACCAGGTCTCCCTGAAACACACATCTGCTTTAGAGCCTCACGCGCCAGCTTACAAGTACAACGCAGCGTGTTTTTTAACAGAGCGGTCCGCTGGTGGTTGAGGTTTTCTGCAGAGTCTTGGCCTCCTTTCTCAACCCCACCCTGCTCAGGATGTCTGCGGAGAGAGAAGCCGCGGCTCCCTGAAACGTGGCAAAGGGCGCAGACATGACTGTCAGCGAGTGTTAGCAGCGAGCTAGCAGCCGGCGATGGCTGTCGGTCATCCATTGACAGCAGCCGGTCCGGCGGGGCCGGGGACCCGGGCCCCCGGGTGGCCGACGCCGAGTTAACTCATCGAACCACAAACACAATCCACCCTCACACGAAGCGGGCGCTTACCTGTTCTTTGACTGCGAGCCTCAGAGGGGCGAGAATCTCCTCCATGTTTCCGTCCATAGTTTGTCCTTCCGCCAGTTGCAGCCACAGGCTCGTCTTCTTCTTCCTACTCAGGCAGACCGACGTGGAAAGCGGCCTGTTTCGGGGCTGGAAGCGACCACAGCGGACCGTGAACAGGGGGCAGAGGCAGCGGGTCTCCGGGCTGGTCCTCAGCAGTGCTGATGCTGCGCTACGGAGAAGAAGAAGCATGGACCACCGAGAGGATGATGAAATCTCTGGAAATACGTACACGCGGCGGACGCTCCGCAGCTGCAGTTTCGCCACAAGAAATAGGCACGTGTGTCGAGACAGAGCGGTAGATTCGCGTAAAATTTAAATTTTTTAAAAATAAAACATGCGACATAAATGAAATGAAATTAAAGCTCCAAAAAAAACAACGTTTTTTTTCCCCCTCGAAAAAGTCATCTGTGTGAATTATTTTAAATTCAATTAGATCAATTCAATTACAGTCAATCTAATCAGCAAAATTAATGAATGAATCAAATCAAGTCACAAAAATAATTGAAGGAGTACAATCAAAATTGTTTAATCAATCAACAGAACACATTAAACAACAAGTGATCACCTAACCTATTGTAGTCCAGGGGCCACATATTGCTGTTCAGTCTCAAGTTAAATGCCAGCTTTGTACCATTTTTGACAATGGCCCATTGAGCAAAACACAGTTGAATATAAATAAAATTTGATTTAATCGATTTCACTTATATGGTGCTTTTCCACTGCTTGAGCAGTTCATAAAGTGTTTACATATATGGAATCAATCATAAATGTGTTAAGAACAAATGAGATCACTGGTACACATTTCATTGCATACAATCCCACATTGTACGTTCAACTTTGATTATAATGGTCAGTCTAAGAACTCTTTACCCCCTTGGTATAGTTGACTTTTATGCTCATTTTGGAAACATTTTTGGCTCTTTATAACTGTTTTCCTTATCTACCTTATCATCTGGCAAATACACATTGTCAAAAGATGAATATCTGAAATAATACATGTTTATTAACTGCTGCAAGCAGTGTGGAACTGTAATTGTATTAAAGTTTTAAAGTTTACATAATTCTTTGTATAAGCGGGTGTGAAACATTACAACAAAAACACATGTTTGGGAGGAGCAAAAGTTGAACTACAAATCCAGGTTGTTGCTTTTGTTGTTGTAGTTGAAGTACTGGAGAGCTGACAAAGAGATCTACTATAGAAAATAAAGCCTTGTGTGTCCTGGTATTCATGGCGATGCTGTGGCATTTTCTTGGTTTGAGTCTTTTAAGGGGGAAAAAAATGAATTTTTGTAAAGATAAGGACTTAACCATATCTCCAGTGAGATACATCCCAGACACTTCACGCATTCCCCAGGCTCTGACGGAATAATCTAAGCCTCATTAAAACTTGTCCTGATTCAGCAGATGAATGACAAGATGTGCCCTTTATGGTTTCAATCACTGTAACAAGCCATCACTGAGAGAAAAAGGTCCTGACGTTTGATTGATAATGGCAGATCTGCTGAGGTCATTTGAGTTCAGTTCCTGCACTCAAAAACTTTATGACTGGATTGTTAACTCAGTCAGTTTCACTCATTTAAATAAATTGTATTGTGTGGATTTAATGTATGTTTTTTGGTGATTTCAACATGTTATTGTAATAAAGGTCAAGTGTTACTATAAGAACATTAACAAAGACGATGTTCTACTCAAATATCCCACAAAGAAGCCACACAAACCTGAATCCAATTGCTTTCAAAATCAAAGTTTATTATTTGCACATAAATTTAATTGCTTTGACATGAAAACATTTAAATAATTTTGTTATACATCAATGGAGCTTAGACTTTTAGAAAAAGTCTTGCATTTAGAATGACCTATTATGATGATGATTATGATTGTGATTACAATTGTTATTATTATTAATGATGGAGGGATTACTCTGTTTCCGGTAAGTATTATCTACTAAATAAAATACAAATAATGTATTATGTAATCTTTCATATTAGATTATAGTGAAGGTTCCTTAATATAAGCCCTATTGATTTAGACCACTAGGTGGCATAAGAGGTAAACGCATATTTGTGCCTACACCTGGGGAAACCTTCAACAATAATGTTTTGTGGGGTTTGTCGCGTGTGTTTCTATAGATCATAAAAACAAAATGGCCCTGCACAGGATTTGAGGTGATTGTCGTTCAACTGAGCTTATTGGTGCTGAACTTCTCTGTTTCTAAACTCTTCTGTTTCCAAAGTGGGGATGAGCCTTTGGACCAGTATAACAAGTCTGACCAGATTATCTGTGCAGGTGATCAGTAAAGTGTGCCTTTGATAACAGTGCATTCATTGTCTTTAATTGCAGAGCGTCCCTGTGTGCACTATGTCGACATTCTTCAAATCTCAACAACAAGCGGGGAAGCCAATGAAAGAGGCTCATACAGGGAGAGAGAGAGAGAGAGATTATTATATGACTCCGAATCGTTACTGAACTACACCCACACTCATAAAACATTCAAGGGCCCCACAGTTTGACAAGTGCACCAGATGTATTTGAAGTCAGTAAAAAAAAGATCATCTATGTCCTATCAAAGTTGATATCAAGAGCGTGTTTATTTTAATTATTCATCAGCAGAAATGTGTTGCTGCAGAGCTGTGCCACTCTATTCTCTCAGAGGGGGAAATGCCACCGCAGTGTTTGATGTCCAGAATTAGAAAGCGAATCCACCTGTGTTTGTTCTCAGATCTTAAAGTGGTGTGGATGTGCTTTCATTCTCCCGACACTCATTTGAGATAATGTTCGTGCCCCTGAGGTGTAACTTTATTATCTTCCCCTAATTTAATGGTTGACTGGATGAGGGTAAGATTTCTCCTGGACAGGTCATCGGTTCATCAAAAGATAACCACGGAGAGACAGACATGTATTCACATATGTATAAGGCATAAGGGCAACGTTAAAATCAACATCCATGAATTTGGTCAATAAAACCTACACATGCACCTGTAGAATGTGCAACCTCCTCTATGTAGGATACAGGAGCAAACCAAGGTTGTTGTGAAGTTATGAAACAGTGCTATTCACTTCACTATTTTTTCCAGACTGCATCAAATAGTCATTCTCTTATATGTGATTACCCCCCCCCCAAAAAAAAAATTACAGTGAAGTCAAACACTTGTAGACATTCCTCCTCTCACCAACATGCAAACTCAATTAGCAGTTCACGTGTTCCTCTTTACAGTCTACAATGGGGCTTATCTTATCTCTTAATGCACAGATATCATTTTCATCCCAGACAAGGATTCTGGTCCCCAGTGATCTCCTGCCCAAACCCCAAATTATCAACCACTGTGAAGCCTCTTTAAATTTTTAGATCCTGAATATAGCAAGTGATCAGTTGCGTTAAATCCCTCATTGTGTCATCCTCCAACATTATTCTGTTGTTCCTTCTATGACAGATTAATGCTATGTATTCAAGGTACCCAAGCACAGTTACAGGTGCTGAGTCATCAAATCTCGAATGGCCCTGCAGTCTTGACAGAGCCAGTAACCTGAGAAAGACAGTTAGGTGCTGGTAAGAGATTTCGATTGTGCAAAGTGGCTGTGAGACCTGTGTCACGGTGTCAATTGTACACGTACACTATTGTAAACACCAGGACGCAGGCACTGACCCTCATTGAAAGCATCATGTCAGCGGGGAGATTACATACTAATTATGAGGAGCATCAGCAGATGACAGCCTGCACTTACTGCTGTTTTCTTGCTGTCCATATGCCATCATACCCTTGTCTCTCAGGTGGGGTCACTTCAGGCTGTGTGGGCCTCGGCTCCATTAAACTGACAGCCGAGGTGAAGAGGGACGAACACTCACGCAAACGTCACTACTGGCAATGGACCAGAAAACCACTTTATCCCCCCCGCTGTTACCCTGTGGTCCACAGTGGTCCAATCAGCACAAATATTGTTTGTTTTTCAGTGCGAATGGATGGGTATCTGCCTCTGGTGCCCAGAAGGATAGGTGCATAGTTCAACACACAATTATGATTTCGATTTAATTAAGATAGCAATTTTGTTTTTTGTTTTTTTACACATGGTGTACTGTGAAGGTGGTGTCACTTCATGATAAAAAAAAAAAGCATAATCTTTTGGCTTTTTGAGACGTTTCCATTTGTAGTGTGTGACACTGCAAGAATTTGAATTTGCTGCACAGATTAACCCTTTTTAAATCCAGGGTTGCACAAAATAATAGATTGTTGAGTAAAAATTATGTTCATATTGTGTGCCCCCCCCCCACAGGGCACTTGGATTGTTGAGGAAGAAGTTGATTTAACTGTCTCAGTATCTTATGTTTCATCGTGTAATCCCATGCTGACTCCATGATGTTGAGATCAGGGCTGGGGGGGGGGGGGGGGGGGGGGGGGGGGTCGCCATCTGCTGCAGGTCCCCTCATGAGTCTGGCTTGATGTTTGGGGGTCACTGTCATGCTGCTACACCCTGATGGTTGAGTAAGATCAATATTAGTCAAAAAGTTATTTAAAACAAGTGCCGAGAATCGTACTGAATTTGTTTTTTAATATATTGTACCAGTGTGCACAATAATATATACAAATATGATGAGGGCTATAGTGTTTTTGATTTGAGAGGAGAGATCTGGAGGTGCCAGACTGTTTTGTTATAAATTATTTCATGCTTATTTAAATAGATACCATTCCGCCACTATTAAAACAATACTGAAAATCACTGATTTAAAGTCACACAAAATTAAAACTAGTAAAAATATCACCAGCATATGTACCAAAATGTACAGAAGTTGCATTAGATTAAAAAAAGGATATAAACACAATACTAAATTTAAACACGCACAATAACACATTCACCCATATATAGATTAAATGTATTAAAGAAATTCTAAAATGCAAAGGTTACATAAAAAAATAGGATGAGAGCTGCATTACTTTTTATATTGTTTAAAAAAAAAAGAAAGCAGATGGGGATGTAACTGCCTTGTTCAGAAGTGCTTCCTTCAGAACAATTTCAGCTTTTAGCCAAAATGTATTTATTCAATAATATGAAGTAGTATTTATCGACACGAGATTGTAAAATTGCCTTTTTATGAGCAGTTTTGCAGGAGAGCACTTTAACACATATAGACATTGTTGTATTTCGATCCTTCATCGCATGGTAGGTCCATTTGGACGCAGATCAATAATATCCCCAAATTAGTAAACTATGTTATAAGAATATACATTAAAATGATTCATTGATACTTGAATGTTTTAGAGAGCAGGTAGAGCGTACTTTTGCGTTTTAAAACGTGTCGTCTAACGCAATGGCATGTTCTGTATTACATAAGACACATTTTGTCTAGATAAAGCTGATTCAAGAGTTTTCTTGATTTTATTTGGATGAAGTCCTTCTGGACAGATTTGGCGAAACAACCACAGTGGGTTTTTTTGTTTTTTTTACAAAACATTACAAAGAATAAGATTTTCTCTAGATCCTTCGAGTAAAAATAATTACATTTGGAGTATTCATACGGAGTAGTATATACACGTTAACCATGAAAATGGGTGTAATAGTGTGAAAACTCATCCTCGGTTTGTTTGTTTGTTTTATATATATATATATATATATATATATATATATATATATATATATATATATATATATATATATATATATATATATATATATATATATATATATATAGATAGATAGATATGTTTACATCTTGAATCTCTAAACTGCGTCTGAAGTGTTTTCCAGCAGCTTTAAGGATAAAAAAAGAGGACAAAAGTGAGTGGTGTGGGCGGACTGATGCGGTTCTTTTCCAGCACGGACTGGAAAACATAACAGAAATGTGGGAGGCGTGTTGTTGTGGTGAGCCTGCTTGGCCCTGTGGCAGCGGGAGGAGGAGGAGGAGGAGGAGGAGGAGGAGGACGGTCGCCATCTCCGGGTAAACAGTGTAAACGCGTATCACGCAGTAGATATTGTGGGTCGGAGCCGGAGCGCGCGCGGTAGCAGCAGCAGCAGCAGCAGCAGCAGTAGCAGTAGAAGCAGCAGTAGAAGCAGAAGGCGGGGGCTATGCTGCCTGCAACGGCGGACACATACGGCTTTTCTGCAGGACTGACGCTTTGTTTGTCTCCTGCGCCTCGGACTGTCACCTCCTCAGAGCCTGCGCTGACATTTCGTCCTGCTCGTGCGCTCCGAGGGATGGTGGGACCGCGCGCTCCGAGTCAGAGGGGATTTTAATGGTGCAGACGGTCGGACACTCGCGCCTGTGTGCACGGCCGGGGGGGTGGGGGGGTGGTGGGGGGGGGGGAGGAGAGGACTGTGTGATGTTTGCCAGGGAATGAACACGGTGTAGCCGAGGGTGCATAACATCTCGTTTCCATGGACAACACGTCCATAATAACACAGGTTGCAAATCCGAAAGAGGAGGAGAGCAATTCGCCAAGTCCAGATAAAGGTAAGGGCGCAGGATTACAGATGTTATTTGGGGGGGGGGTTATTTTCTTTATTTCTTTGCTGTGCATGAATGTAGATTTCCACCCAGTGGCCGTTCCAAGCTGCGCGTCTGTTAAATCTGCAGTTTTCAGTGTGCTGAGGGGATTCTGGGCTCTGGACTGCAATATCAAGACAGAGTATCGACGGAAAACCTCCATTGTTCAGCTGAAGCAGGGGCACATCCAATAGACAGAAAACCCCAGCCAGCCTGGGTTTATAAATACTATGAGAGGGGCACTGTATAATCATTGGCAATAGCTGTATTTTCATCCAAGATATCTTAAATTTCAATGCTGTTGCTTTAAACATGTGCTATTTCCTCAGATGAGTAGAGTAAGCAGGGTTTACTACAGGGGGCGGGTACTCTCCCCCCCCCCCCTTGCAACGTCTACACCCCTGTATGTATTATATGACACTGTAAAATGAAAGATATCCAATCCTCACAATAATAAACCTCACCCATGAGCGTGTGTAGAATCAACAGCTTGGCGAAAGTACCGAGAAAATACACGTTAAAGATATCGAAATAACAATTTCCCATCATTGTTGAGTACCTCCACGATGTATGTATAGCCAAAAATCAAGTATATTTTGTATATTCCGCTTATTCAAGATTTAAACTTTAACGCATCAGCCCGCTTGTTCAAGCCTCAATCATAAGCATGCAATTGACAGTGTCCACACTGCTTGAAATGTCCACCTCCATCTGCGTAAAAAAAACTGTGCCTGAAAACAACAGCTCGACAGCTGCTCTGCAGATTACAGCGGCTGAGCGAAAACACATTTTCTCTCCGTTGTTTTGCACAAGAGTCCCCACTTCACCATGTGGGGATGACATAAATGACAAATCCGCCTCATGAGTCAGGAGCATTTCTAGTTTTCATTAACTTTGAACAGAGGGTTTCTCTCATCTCCCAGTCCACCAACAGGAATTTTTATTTATTTTTTTATTTTTTTAGATGAAGGAAACTCAAGTACAGTTGACTGTTTCTGATGTGAGTGCACACTGAGTCGCATTGTGAACACTTGCTGAAAAGTACTGGTAGGGGTTGGGTGTGGGGGATCCAGACTGTTGTTGGGGATTAGGACCTGCTATTTTTTTTTTTTTCAAATAACCAGCAGCACCCATCCCACTGAGCCACGGGGCGCCTGGAGGCCAGAAGGACCACAGATTCCTGCTAAAGCTACTCCCGGTGCTCTGGGGTTGTAAAGGTCACCTTTCCTGCATCACCCACCACTGAGCAACATTGGCATATGTGAAGCAGTCTGACTCACCGGCCTCCACTCCAGGAGTCCTAAAATTAAAGGATAATCAAAACAGTCTGGACTGGTTTGCTTTGACAAGTAATCGGAAAATACAATTCAGCGTCAGAACTGGAGCTTGGCTTAATCTGTTGAGGGCAATGTGTTTCAAACCAGAAGAAAATCAAGTGAAATAGATGTACAGAGACATATTAATTTAGTTTCCTGTCAGAGGCTGACTGCACTCATTGAATCCACCATACACAATCACTCAAACCATCACTCGAGGAACAATTTAAAGAAAGAACGACCACTCCTATTTGCAATCAATTATGCAGGATTCACACACTTTCTTGTCTGCAGCATCCTGCCAGTCTTGAATAGTAAATCCAGTTGACATGTGGAATCTGACAATCAATCTGGCAGGATAAAATCCAGGGTCAGTCCCTGACCAGAGAAGATATACACACACACACTGAGGCTCGTCAAATGGCTGCTGTCACACACGCGCACACGCACACACGCGCGGGAGCTTCCTGAACGGAGTCCCTGCCTTTCACTCATTGCGGAGCGCAAACAGCACTTGTTGTCCAGGAGAGTTACTCTGTGACCTGCTTGAGCTGTGCTGAAGCCACAAACGATTACGCACACGCTCACGCACTCACATGCTGAATATTTCAGAGCACAAGCGGGCTATTTTTGGAGTCCTATCAGTTTCTTTCCGAGCAAAGACGTAGTGGCCCATTAGAGCCAAATGTTGGTAGGCTTATATGGTCAAGTGCAGATTTCAAGTTTACACATTATGGAATATGTTAAATAAGGTGGGTTTTTTTTGGTTTCTGTTTTTTTTTTTAATTCACAATGTAAGGGGTTCCCATTTTGACACAACGGCAGCCACATCACACTTTTTGAAAATACACTAAACTGCAGTGTGGAGTGTGAAGTTGGTTTTATGTGTTTTAAATTTGAGCTTTTTCTTTTCTCATCATGAAGATTTTCTCCGGAAAACAACTGCTGTACTAATTTATGGCCAGATAATTTGACAGGAACGACTGCAGAAGCACACAGCCTTCTGCGAAAACAGAGTTTCTTCCCTCCAAACACAAATTACGCTTTTCATTTGGCAGCCGTTTATACTTCTCAGGATCTGATGCAATGAAATGTAATGGCCGGACTCAGAACAGGGGAGGGGGAGTCCCAAGCCAACCGGCCTCTGTCTTGCTTTGCAAATCACTCTGGTTTTTTTCTCTCTCTCTCTGAGAGCTCCACAGTAAGGCAGGTGTTAAAGGTCGAGCCGTTTATCTTAATCAGATCTGGTCAAATCTGAGTTTTAGCTCTTCAGTCCCGTAGTGTCAGTGCTGGCAGATTCTCAGGGCAAATTTACACACATAATGATGTCTGTGCACAGGTCTGTCTCAATCAGAAAGCACACTAAATTAGCTTTAATTTGTTTTGCGGTGCATATATTAAATGTCATTAAGGCTGATCTTGTGTCATGCAGGGATGAAGCTGTGCTTTTGTCAACATTGGTTCTTTTACCCCGCTGAGATCATTTGTTTAATATACCCCGGAGTCCACGAAATAACTGTTTGCTCCTTTTAAAAAAATGCTTTCTTTGGGGAAAATAACAAATACAAATTAAATTTGTTGTGATCGCAAGTGTGGTTTTCCTGTCTAAGGCTGAGTAATACGCTCTGCCCTCAGCAGACATAATGTCATTCTGGCCTGTCCGTACTTTAGCGGCAGCTCAAGGTTGCAATGAGACAATTTTAACAACCAACTCGATGCTTTATAAACCTCAACAACCTTCATCCTTAAAAAAAAAAAAAAAAAAACCTCAGGGGGAATTTTTTATTTCAGAAAAAGAAGAAACAGGGATTTCTGCACTCTGGCGGATTTCTTAAAATGTGATTCCCTCAACGTGTGTTTTCCCAGTAAGAAACATGTTGCAGTACTTAAAAGAAAGCGCGGAAGCCCCAACTATTAATCTGTGGGGGGAAAGAAAAGCCTGGGATTTCATGCGCACTTGCCTTTTAAAGTTATTCCTGGAACCTGCTGCTGTACATTAATTAAAGTGTTTATGATGTGTGTGGACCACACCTGTAGTGGTGTTTGTGGCTCTGCTCGCAGGGGGGGAGCTTCCCCTGACACAACCCGCCAATCTGCTGTCTTCAGCATTTCTCTGTTGTGTTGCAATCGGGCGGGAGAATCTTTTGCACCGCCGTGGCCAATATCTTGTAGGAAAAGCGTCATTGGGCTGCAATATGTGCTCTGTGCACCATTTTGACTTGGAGGCAGGAGAGAAAAGCTGGATTCACCGAGGTGCACGTGCTCATTAGAGATTCATGAGACTATTTCAGCCAATGCTGCTCATTACTTTAGACTGATACCATACCGGGGCAGCTCATTGGGAAGAGTTGACTGTTTTTTCTCCAAGCCTAAGCTGCTTGACTAATAAGCTTGTTAACTGTATATGTGTGTCAGTGTGTGGACCAACATGCCAGAAGGAAAAGTCAGAAGATTGTTTAGATTGAAGATTTTACATTCCTTAAATCTTACAAGGTTTTTTTTTTTTTTTTTACAGCAATCGGTAGCATTTACATTTATTATTAGTTGTTTGCTTGTTGTTGAATATTGTTTAAACACCAGCCATCATAAATCAATAGTAATAGTTCTCATAGCTGTTTGTTGATGTTTCAGGTTGGTTTTATGTTAATGTGCTGAAAAACAAGTTAATTTTATTCCAATCTGATCACAGTTTTTTTAAACTGTAGTGTCATCTTGAAGAAAATGTTCAACAGTCAAAACAGCAAAAACAAACAAAAAAAAAGACAAAGTCAAAGCCAAAATGTTGCGAAAGTGTGTGCGTGTGAAATACTAAAAGTCTTTATTTGAAAGGTTGGTTTTTTTTCTTTTTTCATTTAAAACTGTTGTGTGCAACCATCAGTAATGAGAGAAGAGAACAACACACTGAATTGTGAAGTCGATTTTGAATGTTAAATGTATTTCAGTCATTGTTACACTTTTGGGTTCATTACCCAATACGTATTTGGAAATCCTGAATTCTGGTTGAATAGCAAATATCTTCAGGATGCATTTAATAAATACCACACTTCGATAGAATTTGGAAAGTCTTCGGCTATAAGGTGCAAAAATACATAGTAGGTTTTCTTTCTTTCTTTCTTCTATACACAGATATATATATATAAGGGATTCCTTATATATATATATATATAAGGAATCCCCTACGATAAATCCACAAAGTGACCCTAAATCAGGCAGCTTGTAGATCTAGGGATTAGGAGACACTGGGAAGGAGACGCAATCGCATTGCAATCCATCCTCGGAGAGGCCACAGGGGAAAACCGTGTGGGTTGACTCTTTCTTCACTCCTACACTTGATGACTGTGAAGACTTAAGCTTTCACTCAGGATGATGTTGGAGCCGGGGAAAAAAATAAAAAAACACCCCAAAAACTGAAAAGTTCACATATACCCGACTTGCTTTTAGTTAAGAATAGAGTCTGAGCGCCGGTTTACTCGTGTGTAAATCTTGCATTGTTGATATGCCATGTGTGTCTCCAGCAGACTACCGGGATCCATGGAAACGCTCATCGTCCACAGAAAAATTTGCACTATAGATGTGAACAGTATCAAACTGGCTCTTCAGATCTGGCATGAGAACAAATGCAGATTTAGATTTGTGTCTCCCTGAGGTCAGTCATGAGATGTTAATGTTCTATCAAGTATTGTAGGGAATATGTTTAGGTATTCAACATAAAAGAGAAGGCAGATGAGATTTAAATATCGGCTTAATGTCTACATGGTGCTCGTTAACAAGTGTGAATATGGTCTAAAATGGTTCAAAATCAACAAATGATGTGATACTTGGTGAGAGTGAACATACACCGTTTTGTAGTTTGAGGTAATTGGTTGAACTCACGTTCATTACTTTTCTGAGTGGCTACAGCATTCCATCTTTATCTTTTTAACTTTCACTTCTTAGAAATTATGTGATTCTGCTGCAGCCAAGTAAAAAAGACCAAGAGACACTGTGCGAAAGCCAAATATGTGTTGATGTTAGATAATCATAAGCACTATCCTTTAAATAAATAATAAAATAAAAAAAAACTGTTTTTCAATTGAAGGTTTTATTAAAATGCTTAAAAATCTCACCATAACTGTGGTGGATCTTTGAACCGTCGTGCTTTAAAATGTTTTGAAGCAATTTTAATGGTTGAAGAGTCACCTAAGGACAGTTTCCTGTTTCTCTTCCTGTCTGTTCCAAGAACTTGGTCTGTATGTCACAAGACGCTGATTGGTTGGTGAGTTTGAATTGGACCAAGGGCCATGTAAGTTTAAGTACATCAAGTTGCCAGATATGCAGCGCAATTGCTGTGCAAATTAAAGTTTATTTTAGGTTTGCATTTGTACCTACTTGAATTATTAATATCCTCTCCTTGTAGCGGGATTTCTCATGACTGGTTGAATTTGAGGAGGATAATTGTGCATGAAAAAAATCTGTTTGCTTCTGCTGTTAGTTGGTTCTTGTGCAGAGCTCGATGTTGGGCTCTTCTACATCTGTTTTTATGTGTCTTGTGTGTTTTGGATGGTATGTTTGACAGCACTGTGGGGAGGTTTTATGTTTGAATGTGCCCTCAAGTGTAGCGTGTATGCTGCGGTTGCTTGTTTTGGAGCAAAGGCTGTTTTTAAATGTCCTGCTTGAGGCTGTAAAACGACTGGTACAGTCGGATCAGAAGTAAATTCTCAAGATAAAAATATTCTGCTTACTTGACTTCCATCTGGAGCAGTGTTATACAATTAGATGAGATGTGATAAGAAATATAATAAATCGTTATTAATTACTGAGTGATGAGATTTCAGAATCTTTTTGTCTCCATAGATAGAGGTTACATAAATATGTATATTCTTCCACACAATATTCATGGCAGCAGGCTATGCAATATATCAGTAATTTATCTGTATTGCAAAACTTGCACAATTAATTAATTCAATTTTAATAAATAATCTGACATAAACAAGTGAAAGACTGACTCATCATGATCACAGTAGTCAATATTATTGCATGCTGCATGTTTTTCTAATATGTAGCTTGAGCAGCAGGTATGAATGACCTGCGGTCAGCGTTTGTTCTTACATGGAATCTGATGTACGCTCCCATCGTGGATATCAGTTTTGATCAGAGCCTCATTTCAACCACCTTCTCACTGGCTTCAGGGGGGATCTTCAGGAGAGAGTTGGCCTTTTTAACCATCTATTCATCCTTCTTATGACGTCTCTACTCGAGAAATGCCAGCAAACCACTTCATGGAAGATCACTGATGCCGCCGCAATGTCACAAAAATATCTACAGCAGATTCCTGCAGACGCTCGATGAGCCCAGTCTCTTCAAACAATGGAGTCAACAGGGTACCTGCTGCCAGTTTATTAATCAGGTGAACGACCAGTAATTTTTACATTTATGAATTGGTTTGAATGCGAAAATATACATTTTGTAAAAACTCCCATTTATACTGAACTCTGTCTTACTGCGGGATATAAGATCTCCAGTTTATGTCAGCACATCAGCATACGCTGACTGTGAATGAGGGAAAGCCATTGTCGATGCTCCAAAAGTCACACTCCCTTTGGAGCCGAAGGACTGCCTGCCACATGTCCGCGGCGGCCTGGATGCTGCTGATCTAAAGACGCTTTACTAACGGGTCGAGAGTGTCGAGTTCAGACAAGCCACAGGCCAAGAATTAATTGCGCATCCATTCAGCTGAATGGATGATGTCAAAACAGATCAATACAACCAGAGAAAAGAAGGGGTCAAGGGAAGAAAGTGAGTGTGCGGTGGTGTACATGTGTGTCAGGGCAGGAGAAAGCATCTGGGCTGGAGTCAGGTACTCGGCCCGTGTCTGACAAGGAGATGGCCTTTTTGCATATTTTGCCCTCTTCTGGCTGGCATTCATCATCTGTAATTGGCTATCTGAAAGGGAGATCATATTTGTCCGAAACGATTTTCTGTCACCCTCCTTGAATAATGCCATGTTCCAGTTTGTGAAATATTTGACAGTCGAGCATAAAAGGCTTATGCATTTTTAAAGAGATGAGCAAGAGTATAAGCAAACACACACACACACACACACACCTACCCCGGCTGTAAAAGATACAGAGAGGCATTTTTCCTCATTCTCCCGAGGTAAAGGTGAATACTGTTTGACTGTAAATCTCAAGGGCTTCTAAGTAGGACATGCTGTGTGTGGAAATGTGGAGATGAATACCTCTCACAGAGCAGAGGCATGGGAAAGTAGCGGGGAACACACAAACAGGATTCACATATATACACAGAAATATATGACCTACTTTCTGCTTCCTTTCCATTCATAACAAGTATTAATTTAATGTGCATGAATGTGATTTTCTGTTGTTTCATTTAATGGGTGATTTTGTGCCCGAGAGCTGACGTATTGTGTGACAGTCCCCCTCTCAACTCATGGAATCAGTGCTGCAGCTGCACGGACATCATCTCTCATTCCAGGTACACAATATGTTCTCGCATGTCCTGGTTAAAGTTAAAACCTGAAGATGGACCTCTAATTACATCTGACATTAATGCTTTTTACTGTTTGCCTTTTCACCAACTGACAGGCAAGAAGGATTTCCCATCAGTCGCCGAGCCCGTCGGCTTTCAGCGCGCAGTCGTAGATGAGAACATAACAAGATATATAAATAATAAACTGCTGCAGCCCCAAACGTGGGCTGTGTTGCTGATGGTTGCGTAACTCCAGCAGAGGAGTCAGATCTCCCTCATTATTTCTCCCTGAGCTCTCTGTGGGTTAATTCCCCCGCTCTCGTCCTCTCCTTCATTTCACGGCGCGCTCCAGAAGCAGCAGCCCCCGTCCTCCAGGAGCCACAGCTCCTATTCCGCCATTTAGAGCTGGGGCAGGAAGGTAGGAAGGCAGGGGCAGGCTCGCCCACGTCTCTGTGCCAGAGGTCAGAGGTCAGAGGTCACAGCTTCAGCAGGGAGAATTAGTACCTTGCATGACATAGGTGGCAGCCGAATGGTTTACGTGTATAAACCAAGTCATGGCTTAGTCAAATGGAGCTGGGTTATTTAGTAATGTCAGTTATATAAGGTTATGTAGGATGTGTATGTATAAATACATAAATCCTCTTTGATAAGTAGGGAAATATAAAACCAGAAGGGCAGCTGAGGGTCAGCCACTGTGACTAAAGGCATCTGCTGGAACTGAGTGTACCTCCACAAGCCTGCAAATTTCACACAGGCCTCAGCTGTCTGTGTGGGGAAGTAAGGAGGCTTAATGGGAGTTTATTTTATCATACTGAGCTATTATTGACGTGATGGCCTCACACGTAACCCATCGAGGACCTGGGCACAGTGAACTCGCGCAGACTGACACACACAAGTGTCCGTCTCAGCTCGTCGAGTGCTACTCGACTTCACTCAGCTGTTGAAATTGACTGTGAGTGTGTGTGTGACGTACGTTGAAGTGCATTGTGAGGCAGATGCTCTCCGGTGTAAATATTGTTTTGGAAGCTGATCTGTTGGAATTGTCTGTGTTTCTCTCTGTGGGCTTTTTTTTTTTCTTCTATATGCTCGAATTTGGCTTTTATTGGAAGTTGGCACAAGTTACTCATTAAGATGTTGCGTTTCGGTGCAGATCAGGAATTGAGAAACTGAAACACAGATAAATACAGTTATATATAAAATTGAGAGCGAACCCAACTGTCGAGTCAACTTTGTTTTGTATAATTCTAAGACATTTTAACATTTTCTTTTTGAAACATAAACCCGTCTCTTGTCCAGAGCCTAAAATACTAAAAACTGGTTACAAAACTATAAACCTCCAATTAGTTTCGGATCAGGGTGGTCGAATTCACTTTGTGATAGTGAGAACTTCAACGACCTCACAACAGAGCCCCGACTCCTCCACATCAAAAGGAGCCACATGCCTTGGTTCAGGCATCTGGTTAGGGCACCCCTCAGTGCCAACTGGGAGGAGACCCCGACGTTGACCCAGGACCGGATGAGGAGGTCATTTCTTTGGGTTGTTCTGGCTTGGGGGTCGCCCCAAAAATGAGCTGGAGGAAGTTGTGGGAGTCATGGGCAGCCAGGTTTTCCTTGTAATCTATATTGCTAGCATGGCTCGTTAAACGAAACTCGACAGAAGATGAATGGATGGAAAACGGCAACAAGTCTTTCAACTCTGTGAAGCTGTAGTGTGAGTTCAAAACCTTGTGCCAAACTAAAACTTGAATTAAATTGCTTAATGCTATGATTCCATTTCTGGTATTCATTAAAAAATACATTATCGAACAAATTTAGACCAAAATAGCTCAAATTCACTCTGGTGTCTTCCCAGTCCATGCATTAGGTGTTGAGACGCTTCAGTTGAATGTAGTTGTCAAATATGGTCACTCCGGTAGTCTTTGTCCATGTAATCTCTCTATCTTTAAGTCTGAAGATCACCTTTAATTCCCTGGGAAGTAATGAGGAACATTCTAAACAGTTTTCATCTTTGCAATCAAAGAAAATAAAAATAAAACCATCATCCAGAAAGAAACCGAAGCAGTTACTCATTCGTTTGTTCCCTCAACTTAACAAAATGGGATCAGTGTTTCCTCTCTGAGCGTCATCTCAACTGAAGATGTTTGTTTCTGCAGGGATTGCTTCCACGGTGTTATTGTGATGACACAGAGCACAACAAGGAGTTCCCTCATGCTGCTGTCTATTTCCGTTAGTGGTAGCCAGGGACTGAAGCAGCTTCATTTTTTAGGCGCTCGCTTTGCCACTGAGGGTTGTCAACTCAAAACATTAGATGCAGGCAGATAGTCGATTACCTGGTGAGTGAGAGAGTGAGCGATCGTTCTGTTCTTCATTTCAGTAGCAGGCGAGTAAGTATTTTATCTCGCACGGTGTTACGTAAGCCAGAGACGGCTGATCCCATTTTTAAAACACACCACTCTCCAAATCTCAGTGAGGGGAGGCGGCAAATAATCTGTGATATCGTGCCCACTGCTGGAGGGGATGGCAGGGTTTTTATCATGTCGTTTTTGTACTGTCGCCGTCTCCTTGCCCTGACGTCACGTTGCCAGTGTCTGAAGGATTTTTATTTTTGGGGTGGATTTTAAAGCAGTGATGGCACAGAAGTGCTTCTGGTCTCACGCTCGTTTTACTTTCTGTCTGTGTTAAGTACCTGGCGGTGCCAGTTAAAACCGACCTGTTTTCCATCTGAATTATTAAAGCTCCACATTCACACGGTCCGCTCTTACAGTTACCTCCATGCCCCCCCAGGTACTGTAAGCTGTAGCCGCCTGGCTGGTCATTTGAGTGCAATTCAAGTTTTGGTCACACCGGCTTGATTAATATCAATTGATTGTAGGTTAATTCTGCATTTTTCTATATTCTCTTTGTTTTCAGTGACTTATCCTTAGGATTAGTATTTGGTACATACATGTCATCGAACAGTGATATGATTCCATTCTGCAGCGGGACGAAGAAACATCAGAGGAAATTTCTTTATTTGCATTTGTTGCATATTCCAGTATTGTAACAAATGCATTGTCAATTCAGCAGTTTGAATTTGGATTATCTACTATCTTCCTGCTAATTTGATAAAGATTTTCAATCAGGCACCATCTCCTCATATCATTTTGACACGTTAGATAGAGACGCTCAGATGGTCTAGTAGTGTGATGCAATAATCACTATTGGATCGATCAGACTAAATTAACCTTGTATAGATTTTTAAAAAAAAATTGTGATTATTACAGTAAATGTTTTTTTTTGTAATGCAGTGTATTTTCATTGGGTTCTCTTGTGATTGTTTTGCAGCTGTTTGAGGAAACGGGGAGTCAAATGCACTTCTCCGCCTGTCTAAAATGATATGCTTTATATTTCTTTGGATATCAGCTCTTGGTGTCAGCTCTCTCAAAAGGTTTTGTTCACCGAGCTTCAACAAACAAGCGGTAATGCTATAAGAAAGAAACTCAAGGCAAGAGCACTGCATAAAAATATTCTTTAATTTCAGTACATAATGTAATTGTTAATAAATGAAAGACTATTTCTTTTTTTTCAAAGGTAGTCTTGCCATATGACACTGTTTCTCTAAACTTTGATAAAATATGTAAAATGTATTGACTATTCAAACAATATGAGTACTGTATCTGGTTGTTTGTATTTTTGCACTTGGTGTAGAAAAAAAATGTGCTTGAAAATAAATGAAATACTTGATTACATAAAATTTCAATATGAACTAGGAAGTTTAGCTGTTAAACCTTCAGTTGAGGACTCGACCCGCGATTTGACGTGTAGAGCTTTTTACATAAGTCAGAAAGCTGAGATCCTTATCTGTGGGTGTGAAGGCTTTTAATGGAGATAAGCTCAGGAACAAAAGTAAAATATAAACTAATGTATCAAAGAACTCTGCTGGATGGCTGTTGAGTAAATGGTAATTTTAGTACTTGAGACAGATGTGGGATTTGTTATAATAATTAAGAGGTTATACATGAATGTTCTCAATGAGGGCAAGACCAATTCAAATATTTGCTGTCAGATTGGACTTTGTTGTGCTGTCATGTTTGGATAAAATGGAGAGCATAAGGCTTATAACTAACAAACGTTCTGGCCATATTTCTACTAAAAACATGTAGTAAACCTGAAATCACCTATATTTGTCAGCCTTACCGGGGAGTTCCAGTCTCCCTGAAGGATGGTCGTCCTAACATAAACCTCTGAGACCTTGGACACTGTTCAGGGGGAACCAGCAGCTAAACTTAAACCTATCACATTTAAAATGTGACATGTTGTATTTTGACCGCCTGCATATCTCTGCGCCTCTAGTGCTACAGTAAAGGAGGCCACCTCAAAAGTCTTGAGCTAAGCCGGGGATCATGTTCCCTCTCGGAGCCTGGCAGTGTTCCACGCTGTGGGTCATGGGGTGATTATCTCTTCCTGTCAGGAATGCTGAGAATTTCCTGCGTTTTCTCCCTCTTCCGGCCTTGTTAGTAGCTGTGCCTGAACATGTGACAGGAGGGCCTGGGCTTGGCCGGCTCTGATTGATGAGGAAAAGCTCTCGATGGCGGTTACCTAACATTTAGCACCGACACAGGCGGCGACTTTAAGGGCGGTTTTCACAGCTTCCCGATCGAGAGACGACGCTGAACTGAATGAAGTGAATTCAGTCGGCAAATAATGCGCACCTGCTCTGAAGAGGGTGCAGAAAGAGCCCAAACGCTCTCCCTTTCTCTCCAGGCAGCTTTTTGTTGGATAAAGCCTCGTGCGGGCACCACCCTTTACACAGAATTCAGTACGTGTGTCTGTTATTACCAGCACCGCGCTCTGTTGACGGACTCCTTTTAGCCTGGGTGCCAAGGGAGCATTATATGACTGATTTAAGTTGTTGTGTTATTGTTGTTTGTGACAGTCTGTTCGCCTGTGTTCCAAATAGCGAAGGCTGCACTTTAACCTTTTGCTGTTATTCTCAGGACTGACGCAAGCAGCATTACTATGCAAAGCGAGCCGACTCGGGGCGCATTCCTGAGCAAGGACATCCAAAGTAAAAAGTTTCTGTCTGCTCCCCGGTGTAGGTTTCGCTCTTTGTTAATCGCCGTTCACATCGACCATTTGTCCAAACATTTAAACGCGCTACATGCATGTACGGGTATGTGTGTTTGCTCAGCCTTCGGCGGCAGTCGAACTCTGTTATGTTGTTTGGGTCCAAGGGAGAAAGGAAAGCTCTGTTTGTGCAGGGTGGTGGTGCAGGAGGGGGTGGAGTAAGAATCAGCCCCAAGTATAGGCTGTCTCACCACAGTAACTCTCCCCACCCATTCTACGCCCTTCTCTCCCCTTCCAGCTCCTTCTCGTTTTCTCTCTTCTGTCTCACACTCCCACCTGCTTTTTTTTCAGTGTGGTGGGTCCGGGGAGGGGGGGGGGGGGAGGCCAAGGCGGGAAAATCTAGATTCCTCAAAATGGAGGAGCGAAGAGTGACAACGAGGCATCAGAGCTCCAAAAAACTCCCAACAACAATTTTTCAACTTCAATAATGCCATACATGAAATGGTGGGATTTTCTTTCCTCACTCAAATGTATTTGTAGATTTGCCAATATCTGGCATAATTTTAAAGATATATGAGATTTCTGCCCTTTATTCGAAGGATGGCACTATTTTTAGAAACGGTAATCCTGTTGGTTAGGGCATTGCAGAGAAAGAAATCAATAAACTTCTATCAATACGATATAAATGGAGTTCTTCATGACAAACCAGCATAATAACTATCGACTGTATACCGATATATTCCAGATCTTTGTACTAAATGAATGGAAGCTAAAGGCACGTTCTTTTTTCACCATACTAAAGAAATGGAAGTAGATTAAAATGATTTGGGAAGATGTGAAAACTCCACTCGAGACTATAATTTAAAAAATGGCCTAATTAAATGTCCTGATTGCATGATCTGGTGTGGTGACCCCAAAACAGTGAAGCTGAAATGGTTTCTCTCTTGATAATTGTAGAGCAGGTTTTGACTCTGTTGTAATCAGATTTTAAACATAAAACTTATTTGTGAACAAAAAAGGAAAAGGTATATGTTCATGTACACGTCACATAAATGCCTGACAGTTCAAACTGTCGCATATCTAAGCCCGGAAAATAGGTATTATCAACGTTTTGATCCTCGGAGGATCATTCCGGACTGTGGATTAGCCAGAGTGCTTTGAAGGAACATACTGCTGCCACTTTTCTGTTGAGTCATTGATAAAGTCATTGACAATCGACAGGGTAGCAAGTGTCTCACTTTCTGATGAGCCACCAAGTCTGCAGTGAGACAGTAAGTGTCAGTGTCTCTTCATTAGTCCAGTCAGAAAGTCAGAAAGTCACTGCCAAGTGTTTCTCCCCTGTGAGTGCTTCGGAACCTAACAAAATTAAGAATTCATGGATGGCGAAACCCCGATAAAACGGAAAGAAATTTTGCACTGCCAGCGTAGCTCAGGTGCATTTAAGAGCCCGTGTGTAATCCTCCAATTGCTATGAAGCCAACAAGGGCTGTGAATCAGAGTAATGTTAAAATATGCAGCGATTCCATCGTCACATAATCTGGAGTAAACTTGAGATATGACATATTACATCACTGAGTGTCAGTTTGGTCTTTAATTGATTGCCAATTAGAATTTGTTGGTAGCGTTGTGCCTCATCGTGCTCACATTAGCAACATGTCCAACGAACTTATGTCTCATTTGCATATTTTCCACAAACTTTGTTACCTGTCAGGCAGTAAAACGGCAACCACAGTTCAGTCCGTTCACTTCACTCACTTGTCGCTTGTCATTGGAAGAGATACTCCGTTTTGACCTCTTGCTTTATCTAAACTCTTTCTGACAGCAGCTCCGTCTGCCTTTCTTTTCTTGCCGTGCTGAACAGTGCATTCTGTTGTAGAAAGAGATGGCGCTGGACACCTTCAGGCAATAGCTAAACTCGCACACTGTCGCCTGAGCTGAATGTGTGTAGGTAGAGATTACAATGCAGGTCGGCTGACGGACAAGTATAGTATTAAATCAGACTCATTACAGAGCAGCTTATATGCGACAGTCAGCTGATTCTGTTGCATTATGTTATGTTGTGTGATATTATGACTGCGGGTGAAAATGGTAAATTAACCATTTACCACTTCAGCACAATCGCCCACAGAATCCCACACGTACACACATCGGTGGTGACGCCTGCTAAGCAAAGCAAAGTTCAGTGTCTTGACGCAAGTGAACGGAACGAGTTTTGTTTTCAAACCAACAGCCTTTTGATGGGAAGATGACCTGCTTCACCAACTCATGTTGATTCACTAAAACTGAAAATAAAGTTTTAACCTGTGATTTGGTGTTCAGTAAGTTTGTTTTGGGGCTTGTTCTCTGCAGCTTTCCATCAACTTTGCTGTCCAAATCGTTTCCTACATTGGCTGGCAACTGATTTACAAAGCTTTTTTTTTTTTTTTTTTTTTTAAACAATCTTTAAACTCCATGTTCAAGGTTCCTCGTGAAAAACCTATGGTTGTAAATGAGACACTGGAAATTAAGTGAACTCTCCACAGTTTACACTCAACCAAAGCTTGAGTGTTTTTGACGAACCGGCTTTTTAAATTACATAATTACACCGATCTCGTAATGTTGCAGCACACAGTTTGTCATGTGTTCTTAATTCCACCACATTAAGTCCTCACACATTAATGAGACTTCCTCATCACTGCCCGTGTGAGTGTGTTTGTGTGCGAATGGTGACCTTTGTCTTCCAGGGTTAATGCCTTCAGTGTGTGCAGCCGCTCTTTCATGTATCGGATGAATTCCTGTCGTGTTCCACCGTTTGATGTGTTGCCTGTATATGAGAGTTAATGCACTTCTGTATCTACAGAGAGAAATATAGACTAAACTGTGTAGTTTTAGTCAATATAGTTTTTATCAGATCTGTGTAGCGGCAGTGAGGGACCCATCTTTAGAAAGGGCAGAACAGCTCCTTCAGTCACCACGCAGGTTATGGTATCACAGCGCGTCGCCTTCCTTTTCCAACCATATAGCGTTTGTTTACTGAAGTGCTGCCTCTCTGTGACGTCTATCAGAGAAGAGGAAGAGCCACCGCAAGCTTTGGGCTACAAAGAATGAAGAGAACAAAGAAGACAAAGTGCCTGCAGCCTGTCGGAAGCAGTCGGCGCAATCCAAGGATGGTTTCAGGCGTCAATCTGAAGGCTCTCAGAAGAGGAGCGGGCTGCAAACAGCCACAGCATGCATGGCTAACTGGGCTGCCCGTGTCACACGGCTGTATGAACACGTTAACGAGACGGCAGCGAACGGGGATGCTGCACGACGGTCGCTCTGAGGGAAATAGAAATGAAGATTGCACCTAAAGTCACCTCAAAGCATCGTGCAGATTTGGGATTTCCGTGCCGCCCAAAAAATTACGATTAAAACAATTAGGCTTGGCTGAATTTGTGCTCCAGGAACCCCTCGTGATAATTGCACTGTCAGAATTTAGTCTTTGTACTCGAGCTGCCCAGATTTCTATTTTTATCTTCTCATCCCACTCCAGGAGAAAGTCTAAAATTCCGAATCCTTGATGGAGCATTTACGGGGGCCTGCAGACCACTCGGGCTTGCTTGTATCTGCTCTGTCGGTGTGAAAGTAGGCCATGGGCTTCAGAGACGGCAAAGAAGGGATGATGTAACCAGGGACCTACATGTTTATGCTGTTTTCTCCTTGGAGCTTTGCAGCAGTCAGTCAGTGATCAGCTCCTCTCTTTCCAAACAGTCTGAATCTGTGTCATTTTTGTCAAATACCAGAAATGGCTTCACATTTAAGATGAATGAAATATAGATGCTGCCTTTACATTAATAGTCTGACTTTATATAGAGAAAATATAAAAATATTCTTTTAATTCTGACATATGGTGTCTTTGTTTCAGTTTTGTTTTTTTGTTTTTTTTAATTGTAAGCAGTAATAATCTGTAGATCTTCCCCTCCTCTTTGCACGATGTTAATTAAGCGGGCTGTCTTCCCAGAGGGCACTTCGGATGATGGCTATTTTTGTCTCCCTGCTCCTTATTGCATGAACTGATGCCTCACTGTGTGGTACAACATTCATCGCAGCTCTTTTCGTCACAGTAATGCAATGATGTATGAGAAACAGCCTGTCTGTAACTCCACGCGTCACTTCTGTCTGTTTCTTTTGGGCGATTCGGCATTCATTTACATAAAGGCTTCAAAAGTGACATTGCATTGAAACAAAAGTTAATTGAAAGGGAAGGCAAGAAGTTTTTTTCTTTCCCTCCTGTTACTTGTTGGTATTTGCATTGAAATTTTTTGGGACATTTTCATTAGGTAATATTTAACGTTGTGCTTACTTTCCCCGCAATTAATTGAAATAACTCCCAGATACATTAAAATCATTTGAGAAATAATCGAGCTCTATTGCATATCAAAAATACTTTAAAAAATTCATTCAGATGCATTCTTACAGTATAAAATGAGTTAAACAGAAGAGAAACAACACTAGAAGCACCAAAATTGAGTGTATCCTATTTGTTTAATACAAAATCTTGAATTCTCCGGCGTACGCACACTTTGGCATCCTTAGTAAGCAGAAACATATGATGTTTATCTTCATTTTCTCATCTCAATTTCCATAGTAGCAGTTGGTGAAGTTTACACTGCAGCTGTTGTGTTAGTATTTGGATCGTTGCTCCAAAAATATACTCTAGTATTTTAAAAGGAGGAAATTCAACCTCCCCTCTTGTCAATTGATTTTCCTTATAGTCAGTTTATAGTCATAAAAAATGTGTCATTATTTCAGTATTTTCCAGTTTCCACCCACAAGAAACTCATAAGTTATATATTTTTTAAAAAAGTTATCAATTTCATGTTACAAATCACCATAACGCCCATATTTTTCTTAGTTTGAATACAATGGTGAAGATTATTTATCTTTTACTTAGCAAACTTTAAATACAAAGCCATCCTCTTAAGAGAAGCACAGATACTGCAATATTTCATTGCAGCAATATTACCATGATATCAATAGTAATGCTGCCAAGTTTAATAATAATAATTTTAAAAAAAGCTTCTAAAAAAAAACAAGCACATGAACAGAAAATGTAGTTTTGTTGAGTAAATGTGTATGTTGGAGGAATTGTTGACTTTCCAACCTTTATATTCTTTTATATTGACAAAATGACAAAAAACCGATGAGTGGTGGAGCGATTGTTGGGCCTCAGTACCACATGTAAAACATATTTCTGGGATGCAGTGATGCAACGCTTAAGTGTTGCGCAACAGGTTACTTGTATGACGTCTGAAGTTAATAATCTCGGTCTGTCTCATGTAAAGACACACGATGTAACCAAACTGCATTTCTGTTTCTTTTTCACCCTGTCCTCCTGCAGTCTCCCAGTCCAACAGCAGCTTAAAGAAGCACCGGAGTCGGAGCATTTTCAGCCCTTTTTTCTGCTGCTTCCGGAACTACAACGACTACCATGTGGAGCCACCGCCCGCCAACAACAAGACCCTCTCTCTGCCCCCGCCACCAGAGGAGAATGGCAGTCCTCCCAAGGTGAGGCTCATTTTTCACTCATGTCATGGTTGGCCAGACTCCAAATAACATAAAATGTACATCCGCACAACTGAAAAAAAAGAAATCCTTGAGGGAATCGGTTAATGTTTTACGATTCTTGCTTGACTCGCGAGCTGCAGTAACAAGTAACATTTGTTTGGTTTTGTTACTGAGAGCTTGTTAGGGTTTGCCTTTTCCTGCAGAGAGCTGAGGCCCCGTGCAGCCTCGCTGCGCTCCCTCCACAAAATTTTTCCAGCTGCTTCAAACCCGTTGAACCCAGCGGTTGTTTACCATCCACTGCTTGAAAATACGGGCTCCCTTCCCATCTTGCATTCTTCGATATCTGCCTACGCACACAACAGCACACAGCGACACACCAAATTACACACAAAGAGCGCCGAGGAGATCAAAACACATGCACTTTTCCCCTTATAATCTTTCCCGGTATTGATAAAAACACATGTGTGGACACACACGCGCTCGTCTAATCCCCATGAAGTGGACCTTGTGTGTGTCCACTGTGATGGATTGCCCCCCCCCCCCCCCCCCCACCTCCCCACCTCCCTCTCCTCACACACACTCTGACCACTGTAGTAAGCTTGTGCGAAGAGAACGCCGTGGCTCTGAAAAAGGCGCCAAACCCGAAAGCTCCTCCACAAACACGGTGTTTTGCTGCCAAGGCAGATACACGGGGCTAAAAATGAAGCGGCGTCGTGTCACATTCACTTCTGTTTACCTGAAAATGTCTCACATTCAAGCCTTTACCGGCACTATACGTGTGGTCAGCACAGTCCGACTCCGGACCTCTCCTGAACAAATGAGTTCCCGCTAAATTAGAGTGAACCTGACGAACCTCGCCATAAAAAGCGTTGTTTTGGTGCGAGGCTGATTTTCAATCTGGGTCTGTGCCCACGGTCCCTCCCAGCAGTGTACTGTTGCTGGATTTCTGGCCAGCCGTATTTGTTACTATGGCAGCTCTGTTTGTTTTTCAGCAAGTTGTTCTCACTTTCTCTCACTATATGTCCCTCTCTCCTGTCCTTCTCTCTTCTTCTCCCCCCCTACTGTGCATTTGTTGATGAGAATATTGACGTTGTCGATTTCTTCCTTGCAATGTTTTCACAGTTTTTTTCTTTTGCTTCCCTTTTCTCTGTTTTTCCACCCTGTCTCTCAATCGCTTTCTCCTTGCTTCTCTCTCTCTCTCTCTCTCTTTCTCTCTCTCTCTCTCTCTCTCTCTCTCTCTCTCTCTCTCTCTCTCTCTCTCTCTCTCTCTCTCTCTCGTCTCGCTCGCTTTCACTCTCTCTCACTCTCTCTCTCTCTCCCTCTCTCTCTCTCTCTCTCTCTCTCTCTCTCTCTCTCTCTCTCTCTCTCTCTCTCTCTCTCTCTCTGCTTGTTTTCTCCAGTGTGACCAGGTCCAGGTCATCCCCATACCCAGTGTATGTATTATTATCTTTCGTTTCACTTCATCTCGCTCCATCACAGTAACCTCCTCCACTCGCTTGCTGTTCTTCATCAGTCCAGCTGCATGTGGTTGTTGACACGGAGGTGATTTTTCCTTCCTGTCAGATTAAATTTTGCACTTTCCCTCAGTACGATCATGTGGCTTTCAAGGCTTTTCTTTGTGCTGCTTTTTGCCCTCCTCTCACACAACTGGCAGAAAGAAGCGATTCAGATCCATTTATTGTCATGTGATTGATCTAGGCCTTCTTGTCCGTCTCTGCCGTGTTTCTCAAATCGTTGGAACCGAGCATGAAACAGATTTTCCTTTTCAATCAAATTTTCTCAATCTCAAGACATTTGCATCCACAGCCTGCGTCAACAAATGAATGACTAAAGATTAAATGAGCTATTTTGTTGTTTTGAGACAAATTGCTCTGTGGTTATACAACCTGTTTTCAGTGACCTGCTGTCCATTAGAGGGGTGTTTGGTTTCATCAGACATTAACCAGAAAGCAAATTGATCTGATCCCTGTTTGTTCGTTTTATTTCTTGGTGCTGAAACTGCAATTCTTTTCGCTATTTTGGAATCTATGAGGAGCCTGTGGTTTTCTGTAATTTAAGATATTCACACTCACAGCATCCCGCGTTGCAGCCAAGTTTTGAGCTCCGCCAGCACGCCGACACCTCCCTTCAATAGCAGGAAACTCACGCCGTGATGAGGTCTGATCTTTGTCTTCCCCGGCCGAGGAACTCCGATGGGTGACATAAATAACGCCATCTGACCTGTACAGGTTCACATGTGCGTCACTCAGTACTGTCGTGTAGTGTTTAAAAACGACATTTTGACGCACAATTAGAAGAAGAAAACTATAAAGGCTTCTCTTTGATTTTATGCTTATGGATTGTTAAAATAAGTAAAGGCAAACAGTCAATAATTACTAAACGAAATACTACTATATCACTTGTGATACATTGATTATAATTTATTTTAATGTACCTTATACACACGCTATGACAAAGGTCATTAAAGGCACAGTAGGTACAAATCAAGAGTCGTATCATCCAGTTGACTTCCATCCTAAAAGAAGAAGTTGGTAAGCTGTACCTCTGGCTACAGGAAATCTGTCCTCATTAAGGAAACATGGGAAATTTAATAGTAAACACAGCAGAAGCTGGAGTTAATTAATAAATAAGAAGAAACTAATCGGTATTAACATAATCTAGTCACTACAGTGGCTGACTACTGCCACCTGAGGCACAAATACTTTTAAAATACTGACTTTTTATTGCATCATCATGTAAAATTCCCTCTATCTTTAATTTTGAGCTTTGAACTTTCTATGCGAGTGCTAATACAAGTATTTCTTCGCATGTACTGGCATCATAATTAAATAAATATTGCATCTTTTTAAATCTGCGTTGTATTTTAAGTGTTGGGTAGACTTATAGTGTACAAACCGGAATTGCCATTTTTCATGTGTGTGATCATCAGAATCTCTGTATTAAACTGATCAAACCAGATATTCTCACCTTAAATTGGGGCGTTGTAGTTGATTATCTTGTGAGAGCGCCCCCTGGCTGTGGCTACAGGTGGCGGGCTATTTGAACTCCATGCAGCTCCCTGGTGAAAATGTCAAGGTCACAGTGAGCCTCCTCTTTCCCTGTTCAACCTGCATGTGAAAATCACATTCATCACGGCCTGATAGGATGTCATCCAGTGTCCTTGCTCAAAGGGAAAACTTCCTGCGATACATCAGCATGCACTCCTGCGAGGGGGAAAGAAAAAAAAAAAGATAAAACATACAACACACACAAACACACATACGTGCAGAAAATGTGTGATGCAGTAAGAAGCAGCACACCAGTGTTTGTGTCTAAGATTGGCAGAGTCCTTGTTTCTCACCTCTGTAAAGATTTGTGTGTAAGAACTGATGCGTGTATGTGCGAATGCATGTGTGTGTGTGTGACCCCCCCCCTCGGCCGGACCATCTGCCCCGTGCCTGTCTGTAACCTCAGGCCCACTTGGCAGAGGACACTAGTTTCTCCTTTTTCCCTTTGACCCTGAAGGCAGCACAGTAACAGAAGTCAGTCAGAGTAACTCCGATACATCAGCAGCAGTTAATTTGAGTCATATCAGCTCAAGGAAAAAACATGTACTTTATATTTTATGGGTTTTAATTAGACATTAACTACTGGATTTAAAAGAAAATCCATATGCTGAGGATTTATCTACTAAGAAAATTGATGTTTGAATGAAGCTTGACATCACAATCAGATAGAAATAGCTCGCTCTCTTCTTACTGATGAAGTAAAATGTTTTCATCCAATTATGTCTCTTAAATAAAATGGCTTGTGGCTGCACAGTAAATCAAAGTTATCATATTGCATTCAAATCCATTCTGTTCATCTACGATTTCTCGGTATTTCCAGGATTTCCTGTTGAACTGTTATCCTGAAGTGGAAGAGATTTAGTGAAGCAGCAGCAACTAGCTGTTATCAGTATGATGATAATCCTCTCAGCAGTGAAGTCAAACCTCCACAGAAGTTAATGAAGATCCTTGTGGAGGTCATTAGTGCTGCTAAGTGTTTCTTGAGTGTCGCCCAAAGTGGCCAGAGTGATGATGTCCAACACTCTCACTGAGCGGCGATCACACCTTCACGGTGTGTGTGCCAGAGAAAACGAGAGAGAGAGAGTGTGTGTGTTTGTATATTTCTTTTCATTTCAGCTTAAAGTGCGCAGGGCATTGTAAAGCATGTGTGTTTCTTTGCAGCCTCCAGCCAAGTTCCTGCTGCCGGAGGTCAGTATAGAGGACTATGGCAAGAGCTGTGTGGTGATCGACTTGGACGAAACACTCGTACACAGCTCCTTCAAGGTAAACACAGACACTATTATCTCTGCCTTATTTTTTCCTCTGGTTTACACCCTTAAGCCCATCTTAATGGTCAGTGCTTTAGCCAGAATTTCGGATCCCACAAATGTAGTAGTCCCAGTTTTCCGGCACCACAGAGACAAAAAAAACAAAAACAAAAACAGGACGGCACACACATGAATACACTTACAACCCCCATCTACCGGACATCTGCAAGTAGACGGACAATAAAGCTGCGTTCCAGTTGTGTCACGCTGTCACCGTGCAGCTCTTGGAGGGACAGTAGGATTATCCAGAAATAAAGCCTGAAAATGCCATTCTTTGCTGTAACTCAAATAGCAGGAGGTGACACTGAGCTGCGCTAACGTCACTGACGTGCACGCAAACCACAGGAATCTCGGTCCTTGAGGGTATTGCAGCTTTTAAATACCAGTTAAAACAAACTGGAAAAAAAGGAGGAGACTTGAGTCCTACTATAACAAGGCATTGGCATGGCAACCAGTACATCTTTGGTGGCTGTGCGTCGTGATTCATCTTCTGTTCGTCCATTTATTAAACAGAAAATGCACAAAGCATTTCCACTGCAATGTAGAATCACGTATGTGAAGAAATCTATGCTTTTCATGAGGTAATGCAAATGTTTCAAACAGGAGAAGGTGAATTTTTATGTATTTATTAGGTTTTAAAAGCATTTTAATGGAATATTCTAAAGTGAAAGAGTCACTTTAGATGACTCCTACACCACCAAGCTTTGCTATATTTGGTATTTTGCTTAGTTTGTGTTTTAATTTGATTGATTCATGTGGAACTACACCAGAAATAACTGATGTATTGCATTTATGTGCATCAGCAACCAACTCTCGTTAAACAGTTTCAACACAGCTTTCAGAAAAGTTAGTCGCCATAGAACTGTTTCTGTGCTTTTATACACTAATTTCACTTTATGAGACATGTCTCACATCTTTAAAGCTTCATATATCACCAATATTTATCATAATGTTTACAGTTTTTGTGATGTAATAGTGTGCAGTACCTATTTGTGCACTATCCTCCAAACCATACAGCCAATCATCCCTCTACATTGAACCTATCCCATAGTCATAGTTACTACACATTCTAGCAGCAGCCATTGATTAAGGCACTTTTTTCCAAGGGTGAGACCCATACATATTTTTTTTTATTTTCTGATTTGAAATTGCAACCTTATGATCACAAGATTGCTTCTCTAACATCCACCGCAGCCTCTTTGACTGTGACTTACATCAAACTATGGCTTGATACATTTTTAATAAGAAGATGAAAGTATAGGCTGAGGTTGAGATGCTTTCGCCGTAAGCTGAGGAGAGATAGTAGACATATTGGACAAAGGATGTTTGAGATGGAGCTGCCGGGCAGGAGGAGAGAAAGACCTCAGAGATTAATGGACGGGGGTGAAGGACGACATAAAGATGGTTGGTGTAACAATGGAGGAGGCAGATAGCCAACTGGAGAGAGCAGATGAAACATGAAGATGGACATACTGTCACATGTACATAGTAAACATGCATAGAATTTGTTCCACTATAAATGCTGGAAAGGACCAGCATCTCGCCGTCAAAAATACCTCGACGAACACACCTGCCAAACCCAGTGACCCACTTCAGCAGAGCTCCAGCTGATCTCACTACTCCTATTTGTACTGTATCTGTGAGGGCTTTTGTCCTCGGCAGCTGAGACATGAATGGCAGAAAGGTGTGCTGAAAAATAGCTCGATGTAACACTGAAGATGCTTCTGTGTTATGCTTTTATTCAGCGGTGAAGGAGAACTACTGTACTCGTAATTAGTATGACTGCAAGGCAAAGAAACCTCTACACTTTCTTCCGACTAAGAAACTGCTTTGCTGCAGGAAGTTGAAGACACACACACACACACACACACACACACACACACACACACACACACACACACACACACACACACACACACTGGACGCCCTCACAATCATATGCCAGCAGTACAAGGCCACACACGCATACATGTTCCCCCACACACAAAGGGTGTGTCCAGTACATTGTACTGTTGCCTTGAATGACTGCAGGATGAATTCCACAGATAATCTGGATCTGTTCTTATAGTCTGAGACTTTCCTCCCCCCGCTTCTGTCAAAGCGAGTCAGAGACTCACACAGGAGCTTTTTCTTTTTTTCTTTTTTTCAATTTTTGATGAAAGCCATACACACCGGATACTCACTCCATCAAAATTCATTTAGTTCTGTATGAAATAGATTCAGGCACTGCAATAAATGAAAATCAGTTGGGAGAGAAAGACAGAAAGTGACGCATACGCAGCATTTTCAGTTCCGTTCAGAAGCTTTGCAGGATTTCCTGCTGATTTCCTTCTTTAGGGGTCGTTTTGACTCAAAATATTGAAGCTCTCTATCGCTAAAGTGCACACGTCCACACTAGAAATGGACAATTAGTGCAGAAAAACAGCTACAACCAACAGAACCATGCCCAGATGGACATGGACTAAAAAAGAAATGTTATGTAACGCGTCACACAGTCTGTGCTTTATCCTGCATGTAATGGATGAGGAGATAATTCCTGGGCCTTCTCTGGGATTATATCCAGTATGTGTGAGATGAGGAGAAGAACTTCAAAGGAGAGGCAATATACAATTTAATATTAAGAGTAAAGTTTCCCACGCGCACACTCTATCATCAAAACTATGCGGACACCAGATCTTCACACTTGTATCCAATTCCAAAACGGCTGGCATTAATATGCTGCTATAAAGACCTTTGCTCTTCTGGGATCACTTTCCACAATATTTTGGGACTTGGCTGACGGGTGAGATCCAGCTCATCCACCAGAGCGCGACGAGGGTCAGGCATGAATGTGGCCAATAAGATTGGACTCCCAGTAAAATTCAGTTCATCCTCATTACAATACTTTCTCCTGCATTTTTTAAATGTCCTTTGAGCTTTTTATTTGGATGTGTTTTCATTGCACCAGTTTTCGAAATTTGCAACAAGAATGACCCTGTTACAAGTCTGGCTTTGGGAGGAATTTCTGTGCATTTTGCATGTTCTCAATGCACTTATATCAGTTTTCAGTATCTTTTTTTTAAATCCCAAGGACCTCATTTACAAAGTTCAATCATAAAGTGTGCTAAATTGCATGAAAATACATTATGCTTTCAATTTGCATACGTTTTACAAGTGATAAGGCACATCACATCAAAAGGCACATTCAGATGAGGGTTTGGCGTGGCTTATTGAGCCCCAACAAGCATGACATGTAATCAAACAACAGACTGTTACAACAAATAAATAAAAATAAATTAATAAATTAAAAAAACACACAAAATACATCTGAATTGGAGATGATCAGTCACAAAATAGCAAGTGTGAGAAAATATAAATTTGAACCTCGAGAGTAAAACATAGGAAATATCTTATGATAAAGTTTCCAAATAAAAGTCGTGGTAAGCCAGCTGAGAAAACGCCTCACGTCACAATAACAGCATCTTCCCTGCTGAAGGTTCAGAGAGTTGTATTTTGTGCGATCGAGCTAACACTCCAGGTTTGTCTTATGAATAAAGGTTAACGAGCTAAATCGATATGTGATATTGTTTGTCAGGATTCAGTGTGTTCCTTCAGCTTTCTCATTAATATGGACATAATATTGACTTCACACTTATTTTTATAGCACAAACCTTTATAGATCACTCTCCATGATGGATAGATGGAACCAAAACAAAACTGTATAAAACACAATCTTGTTTTAAGTAAGAGATAATAAAATAAGTCATTTTTTTTAAACAATGACTAAAGGAAGATTAGTTCTGTAACTGTATCGGTGCTGATAAACAAGAGTCTTGTTTGTCCAGAAGAAGTTTTCTCCATGAACCCTGTTGAGGTGAACTTCTTAACATGTCCCTCATTTCAAGTGTTCGTTTCTGTGCCACATTCATCTTCCCCCATTTCCATATCTCTCATTGTCTCCATTCTGGGCCCATTAGAGAGTCCCGGTGATGAGCAGCTGTTTCATGCTCCGTCTTGAGATGATGGAGTGATTCAGCAGAGGAACGGTAGTCAGAGGAGCAGGAGGAAGCCTGTTCCTACGTCTCTTCCTCCATCTGCTTCGCTCTCTCTTTTTATTTCCTTTGCGCATTTGATGGTAGGCTGTACATTTGTTCTCTTCACTGGTATCTCTCGCTGTCTTGAGACATTTTTAGACTCTCCAGTCTTTATGTTCTCTGCTGTAAATAACAGCCGAGTCTGAATATTGCGAAACCACCCGTGTATAGGAGGAATGAGAGATTTTGATCATGAATTGACTCACCCTTGCCTTACATAAAGTAATCGAACTCCCCCAGCGTATGATATTGATAATGATAAACTAATATACTGCACATGAACAGTTAGATGGATTATACAGGTGTCATGCCGAAGGTCAAACCATGTGCTTAGTATTCCTACAGCAAACACCCCCTCTGCTGGATGGCACTGAACTGTGCCTTCTGACCAACTGGAGCTTTAAGCCTGGAGGCAAACAGCAACGAGACTTGTGGGACAAATACGGGGGAATGTGGGTGGAGTTTTACATAAGAGCTGCATGTTTAGTATTCTTATAATAGGTATAAGAATAACAGGTTTCATATACACAGTAGAACATCAGCTCTATAAAGTCATAATGTGGACGGGTCAGGTCACCATTTAAAAACACACTATCATATATTTGCTTACACTATAGGGTTGATAGCAATTTAGGGAGTATTGTTTTACAACATTGGCTATCTGGTGTGAGAAGCAGGCAACTTTATGCTGCAAGTCGCAATGACTTTCTGTGGCAACTTTTTGTAAAATGGAAGAAACTTCAGAAAAACCTCTGTTAAAATAACCAACTATTACCATTTTATTTTACTAGAACTGAAATCAAGCAATAATATTGATACATGCACTACGTCATATTGAGTTATATATCCATAAACAGCAACAGGACCTTACTAGGTTGTTATCTGCCAGCCAATAAATCAAATAGACGGACTCTTTTGCAGATAATCTCGAACAGCATTAAAGCTGTATCTGGATTTAGTCATATATGGGATAAAATAGTACCAGATACCCAAGTTTGCTAATTAGCCTAGCTCCAGCTCTCTTTCAGTCTAACTGATTTTGTCTGGAAATTATTTGTTGGTCAGAAATGTGCAGGATCGTCTTACTAATTAGTTCGAAAAAAATTTAGCATTTAATGACAGAGATTCTAATAAAAAGATTGTTTTGATAACCTTCAAACCTCAAATCCATTTTCTGTTGGCATTTTCTTCACAGAACAGCAAAATAAATGAGGGAAAAAAATGGATGCAGGTTAATTTTTTCCCCAGACATATAGTTATTATATTTGACTGTATTTCCCCCAACATAATCAAATGTATTGCTGCCAATTTAACTTGTGAAATAATGCTGTTAGATAGCCCTATTTCTGTCTCTGTCTATACAAACCAAACAAACAGATGATGGCTCTCACTAAAAACACTTTCTTACGAAAATGCACGGAGACATTTTTCCTCTGTCGCCTGTTTATCTTTCTCCTCCTTTCTGAAATGACACCACTTGCCTCCTACCTAATCCTTTCATCCTCGTCTTTACGCCCTCTGCTTGTCTTCTACCCACGCCCCTCTGCATTCTATCTTCCTCTACCTCCTGCACCTCTCCTCTTCCCCTTTTGTGCTTTTAAAAATGACACAAGTCACGCGGAGAAAATGGCAGCGCTCCTCCTGTCCTCGTCTGTCATCCCGCTCGGCTCCAAGGTTTCTCCCCGGAGTCTCGCGACTCATTTTTATTTAACACAGAGAAACGGAGCGCCGGAGCACAGGGAGCCACATTATACTTAAGCCTTCATCATTTGCCCGGGGCACCTTGCAGGTGCCCCCCCCCCCTTTTTCACCCCCAAGTAAAATCTCGGCATGAGAGTTTCCCTGTCAGGTTGTGTTGTTTTGAGCAACTTCTGATTCCTCTTCTCGTTTCTTCCTGCAGCCCATCAGCAATGCAGACTTCATCGTTCCAGTGGAGATTGATGGCACTGTACATCAGGTAAAACCGCACTGTCATGGAAGCCGTCCAGAAGTTCTCAAATGAAAAAAAAATGCGTATTAATTCATCGGAGATCAAATGGATTTCTTGGCTCAATGTTCCTTTCTTTAGACGCTTCTGTTCCCCAATATCCTGCAGCTACGTCAGGAAAGCTAAACAGATTCACCCTTTGTGTCCTTGCTTGCTGTAACAACAGATGAGCCGTGTCGTGACTGTGTCACAAATCTCCCACTGCTTGTCAAAGGTACCGTCTCGCACACAGGCAATAGCCGTGTTGCCAACTCCTTTGCAAGAAAAGTATAGTTTGTCCATTTTGCTAAAAGGTTGACCAACTCACTGGTCATCAACGTATCATCATAATAAAAGACAGAAATAAAAAGTTTAGAACTACAAATTCAGCTGGAGCAGCTTCATATGTATTTAGATGGTAATATGAGCAGAGAGGGACGAACATCTTCTGTTTTAACTGCAGCAGATAAGGGCTGTAGTGTTTGAGTTGCCTGCAAGTCATTTTTGAAGGGGAAAATAAACCCTCTGTGTGTTTTCCCATCTCAGTCCTCAACAACACCAGAAAAAAAGGGGGGGAAAAAATCACTAGATTTTCAGCGAGTTGCTCGGAAAGAGATTCTCTAAAGGTGTCAGAACATTTGTTAAATAAAGTGACAGAGTCCCTGCTTTGGCAACACAGAGTAGAATTTGGTGTATTTCCCAGAGACAGAAATACCGAGTCTGAATGAAAGTGCTTTCACACCTGCGACACGATTAGAGACGCTGTTGCTTTGCTGTTGAAGTTTGACGCCGACGTTGGAAGTTTCTCTCTCCGTGTCCCGTTCCAAGCAGAAGAAGCCTGAATGCAGCTGTAGCCGGGTTCAAGTAATCCAGGATAGGCTTTCTGCGTCTGCTCTGGCCTATGCTTGATTACTTGCACTTGGAGGCAGCGACTAGCCCGCCGAAGATGGACGAAGATGAGCAAGCAAAGGCAAATGTGGTCGTTTTATGAAATGTTGTAAACCACTGTTCCTGCAATATGTCCATTTTGATAATGGTTGTATAATTTTCATTTAAGAACTGAAAGAGTCACCGTCGGAGTTTAATTCAGATAAAAATGACTGTATGTCTCTACATTTTTTTCATAAAGATGAATGAATTGAACATATTTGAAAGATTAATAAAGCGATAATAACAAGCGATAGCCGTTTTGAATGAGTTTAACCTCCTCCACGTGCAAAACCAATTATTTGGTGCCTGAAGCAAAATATCTCCTGTGCCAAACGTGTGTTAATGTGTGTGTGTTCCAGGTGTACGTCCTCAAGAGGCCGCATGTGGACGAGTTCCTCCAGAAGATGGGGGAGTTGTTCGAGTGCGTCCTCTTCACAGCAAGTTTAGCCAAGGTTGGTTTCACAGCTGGCAGCTCCGCCTTGATGGTCCCCCGCAATTGTTTTGACCCCGCGGTGTCCGCTCTGTTTAGTATGCTGACCCTGTGGCGGACCTGCTGGACCAGTGGGGGGTGTTTCGTGCCCGGCTCTTCAGGGAATCCTGTGTTTTCCACAGAGGAAACTACGTCAAAGACCTCAGCCGGCTGGGCCGGGAGCTCAGTAAAGTCATCATCATAGACAACTCACCTGCCTCCTACATCTTCCACCCTGAGAACGCTGTAAGCAAGTTTCACCCTCGACCCTTTGAGCACACCACTGTGATACTTTTGAGCATCGTTTGATCCCCCGAGAGGCCAAATCTCACCATTAAACACGAAAACATTATTATGGATGCAACCTCACTGGTTATGAAAGAGTCCAGACTTTTCGCTGCATGTTTACTCGCTTCATGGAGGAAATGTCAGGTCACAACACCAATTGGAAGACTTAACAAAGTAAAGGAAACTGCTTCCTTGTGACTATCATTTCTTCATAAAACCAAGCATAACGGCACATAATCAAATAACTGAAGTGATTGTGACCATGGTTGTCCTGTCTGTTTAGAGTGTTGGCCGAGAAGCTAGAGAAGAAATCTTATTTTCAGAGGTTTGCAGGGTTAATCTAGCTACTGACTGGAGGGTCGCTAAGCAACACCCCAGGTCCTAGTATTCCTGGTTAAGGTGAACGAAGGTGGATTATATGCATAGAAATCATTTCCTCAAGGACATCAATATCATTCTTTTTATGATAAAGATTTATCATAAAAAGATATCGTCCAGAGATCTTGATAAAGTTGTGGCTTTTGACCTTGTTACGTTGAAATTAAAACCATAAAAGAAATTGCATAATCCTCCACTGATTATAATTATATTCACCTCGTCTTTGCTTGTAGATTTGTCCAAAACGGCGCCATTAGTGAGCCGCTTCTGTCCGTCCCGGCTAATGTGGTCGCAAAGCACAATTTCTTTACTTTGTGGGAGTCGTGGTTCAGTTAATGATCACAAAGATGTGCTGACTTCAGTGTTGTGTTTCCACCCATCGACTCTGGACTCCTAAACAGGGTCAAAATGCACATTTGAAACGAAGATATCTTACTTATGAGGCTAATGATGATGTGGGAGTTTTTATCTGTGAACCATTGTTAATATATTTAATCTCAAGTGTTGTTTTCTTCTTCTTCTTCTTCTTCTTCTTCTAGCCGGAGGTAGCACTCACAGTTTTATGAGGGTTCTCCCCTTCGGGAAGAGTTTCTCAGTGAAGCTGCTGACACTCTTTGCGCCTTTGATGCATTTCCCCCATTAATTATTTACTCAAAACTCCCACCAGCTTTTCACCTATAACATAATACTGATCGCTAAATGAGATCTCTCTCTCTCTCTCTATATGCCCCATCCTTTAACTCCAATGTCTTCCTCTGTGCTTTGCAGGTCCCAGTGCAGTCTTGGTTTGATGACATGACGGACACAGAGCTGCTGGACCTGATCCCTCTGTTTGAGGGTCTTAGTAAGGAGGAGGACGTTTACAGTCTGTTACAGAGCCTGAGGAACAGGTAGCAGACGGCGGCTCCTTCCCGCCTCGGCATCGCCGAGCAGAGGCCGCACCTCGCTGCCACCGCCGGCGGCCTCGCTCCCGTCCTGCGATCAGCTGCGCGAGTCCCAGCGCCGCTCCCAAGTCGGAGGCTTTCGGGCAAATGATCATAGTCAAATCTAGAGAAAGCAACAGTACGGATTCTCCCCATGTCTGGATTCTCGGACTCTTTGTACAGGACTCTGACTGAGTAAAGATTATATTACTGTATGTACATACGTAAATGTTTCTAAGAGCAAGACATACATAAAGTAATTTTCTATCAGAGAAAGGAGGTTTTACTATTCTATCAAGTAATATTTTAGTTACCAAAAACAATCACACACACAGAACAATGTTTTCTTTTTCCTTTCCTAGAATGGGTGACTTTTTGTTTTTTTGTTTTTTTTTGTTTTTGTGTTGGAACAGTGCTATGCAGGACTGTTGTTTCACGTCTGATTTTTTGTTCAAACAACTGTGATTTATCTTCTCTAACAGAATGAAGTGCCTTCATTACTGTGCTGATTTTGTTGTGTCGGGTTATGGAGTGCAGACCTTTATGCTGCATATTTACTCAAATCTCCAAAAGTGTATTAATTAAATCTTAAAAAATTGAAGTTGGAAATTAGTCTTTGATAACCGTCATGTAATCTGAGAAAACTGAAGTGATGACTTTATAAATCTTAGCCTGTTATGTGGTTTTTGATTTTTAAGTTTGGTAGCATTGGATTGTTAAATTTACCAAAGATTTGTACAATTCAATGTGATTGTGTCTGAAAAAACAAAAAAAAAAATACAAACATAATTTGATCCTTGACAGTGACCGTGAATCAATCCTTGAAGACATCGAATCCCTTATTTATTACTGAAAAAGATTAAATGTGTTTGATGACATCACTGTCCACTGATAAATGTTAAACTTTTGAGGAAAATATAAAGATTAGTTTAGATTATCTGAAATTCTATTTATTGGGGGTGGGGTGTTGGATGCATTGTAAAGAATGCTGTTGAAATCGTACTGTACAACAATATTAAAGTTGCAAGTTTGCACACTGTCGCTGTGTACCACAATGTAATGACTGTCTTGAATCTCAAATCCACTTGGATCAACGGTGTTGTGAAAAATTAGCATGGCTGATTAACACAATCAGTGCTATTTTTTATAGTATTTATTATAATAGCATATAGCACTATAATGTCCAGCCTCTTTTGCTGATCACAAGCACTGCAGTGACTGATGGATTTATCTTAAAATATGAACAATGATGCAAGAACTTCAAGCAACTATTTAAACATACACCAAATACATTTTGTGAGTATATGGTTTCTCTTTATGGATAATAATAATGCATTTTATTTTTAGGGAACTTTACATCTCAAAGTGCTAAAAATGACAATATAATCTCAAAGCAACGGTATAATACACTAAAGAACAGCAATAAAAATCAATAAGAGCCGTAAAATGAGACAATTTTCAGTCCCTTTTTTAATATGTAACTCTAAATAACCTATTGTATTCTGGGAAATATGACTCAATATTCTGTAATCAACTTTGGTGGTGAAAAATGTGTGATTTTGGTCACTAACTGTGCAAGAGGTTTGTTTGCATAATTGTATTGTAATTTTATACTCACTTTAAAATCTTTGGAAACAAAAAAAACGGCCACAATCTTTGACCCGATATACAAATTGATAGTATTAGCTGAAAAGCAGTTCAGGGATATTCAGCTAACCTTGAAATGTTGCTATTACTGTTATATTTGTTTTTGCCACATATGTTTGTGGTCAAGGCCCTCACACTGCAGGTCCTCATTGTGAATTTATTTTGTTCATTCAAATCACAATAATATAATAAAATAAAACATCTTGTGGACGCTGTTAAATGTCTCATTTAAAATACCAGAATGTGCAGAAATGGATCTGCAGTTATCTGAAACCAATATTCTACCATCTTCCCAGCATCAAGCAGGTAACACATATCAACATGCTACATTTTGCTGTGAGCAGCAAAAGAGTCAAGAGATTTCACCCAGAAGCAAAAGAAAAAAAGGTGAAGGTTAATGCGGCATCTTGTTTGCTTGAAGTGCCATAAAAAGGCTGCATGCAATTTCATTTTATGAGCAAAAGGGATATTATAGTTTATATCAGTGTTGTGTTAAAAGTGGTCAAGTGTGGAAAAAGAACCCAATTAAAATAGCCAAGTGACATTTTTCTTTTTAATATTTTCAATATTTACAGTGTTACGAGGGCCACATGGTGGAGCAGTGGTCAGCGCTCTCGTCTCACAGCAAGAAGGTTCAGATACTAAAGCTGAAGTTTCCGTTTGACGGAGGCTCTTCGCTTTAGCATTCTGCGACATTAGCATTCCTCCACAGTGCTGGAGAGCTATTTGCAGCCACTTAATGAACATTATCCTACCTTTTAAAATAAACTGTCACCATGCTGGTAGTTTGTTCCGGCTGCTTTTTCTCATTTCCATTCTTCCATTAATCGTTTTCTCTCTCCAAAAAAAAACAGGAATTATTGCCGAGATCTGCATGACAGCTTTGAATTATATCCCCTTTGCAGAAGTGCAGTGGATCACTTGCACATAAATGTATTGGGATTTTTGACCCAAGCAGTCCAAAAATATCTTGTTTGCACCACCAACCATTTGATTTCTAAAGAGCTTCAGTTGAGCACCAAGGGAGTGAATCAGACTGAATCCCACAGCGCTGCCGGCGAATGTTTCACAACAATATTAAAAACAAACACAAGCTATTTTCTAAGGAACAAATTATTTCTGTTTAAGTAACTAGGAAACCAACTGAACCCGTTTTTAATGAAAAGTAACTAATAATTGGACTCAAGTACAAATTTTTAATGACTTTTCCAACACAGATCAACAAATAGTGACGTTTTAAGACACAAAACACCAAGATCGCAATGTCTACGGTTTATCTAAGCATTTTAATTATGAGGTTGTAAACAGCTGTGTGACACACGTCAGCTCAAGTACCTGCAGGCCAAAATGGCCAACCGGTGCATTAATTATGTGGATATAAACTGGTTAATGTGCAACCAGGTGGAGCTCCAGTGATATCTTGATGTGAACTTTTCGCTTGTGCTTACGTAGCAGCTACTTAAAGGGCTGCAGTGGATTAAGCATTGCAGAGCTCATTGTTCAAGCCTGAAGAATTCTCGCCCTCTCGGTTTTTCCACCTCTCACCTTCCTCTATGAAACGTCAACACTGAACTCAGCACGCTGATTGAATGATCTTCTTTTCGTCATGGAGCACCGGACTGATTCAACATACGAGAGGCAGTGGTCAAAGGTAAGAGAATCTCTTTTCAGCCAGTTAACTTAAAGTTAACAAGTGGGTTAGTTTGTTATGTAACGGTGAGTTCTCCAGACTCCCTGTTTGGGATTGAGTGAACTTTAAAAGATGAGTAGGTAAAAGATGTATCCCTGTACAGAAAACATCAGCAGGGAGCCTGATCTATGATTCATGCTCTGGCTGCAACAGAGAATAAAAGAACCTGACGGATTGTTCACATACTTTGAAAATGTCGGGGACACTAGCAGATGCAGGAGTTTGATGGACTTGGTAGAGAAATAACAGAGCTTTGATTCTTTTCACATCCTTAAACGCTGCGATTTTATCAGAGCAGTCAACATTTTCAGTCTTTTTGAACCCCCATTAGGATGATCTGATAATTTCTTGAAGCTCAAGGTGATCTATGGCTATAAAAGCAGCCAACACCCGTTCCCTCTGCCTTGTGATCACACTCTGAGAAGACTTCTTCTCTTTTACTTTAAAACTCAAGTGTGTTAAAAAACAAAACCAAAAAAACCCCAGCATCTTTCACATTCAAACAAATGCAACACACAAGTTGCCAACGTCTTCTCCGGGGGGAAGTGAACACCCAGAGCTGTAAACCTTCAATAATGTCAAGCGTCCTTCCTCGAGTGGCCGTGTGAGCCGGCACTGAGTGAGAGATTTAGCCACCGAAAAGCCTCTGATGCCTTTCAATACCACTCATAGCTCCTTCAGTCCATCACCCCCCCCCCCCCATCTGCTAGTTGTGACTGTTGTGAAATGAATAATTGGTGTCAAGTGGCCCCTGTAATGCCCACTATGCTGCTGAGGGCTCAGTAACACATAGACTCAACTCATAGCACAGTCAGGGTCTTGAATGATGCTCCAGTCCACTTTTTTTTTTTTTTTTTTTTTTTAACTTGAAGAACTGTGAATTGTTATATGTCTCCTGACGTTGTGCTGCATTTTGCCAGTCTTGCTGCTACACAAAAGCTAGGAAGTGGGAGGCAGTGAGAGGGGGCGTAGTTAATGCTGTAGTATTGTAAATATTGAGCCAGGAAATTGCAGGTGTGTCCAGATCTGGGTGTGGAGATAAACACATTCGGCCCACTCTGCCACACACACTGAGCTTGCGCATAGGGAGAAAGCTCCGTGATATCTTATTAATATATAACTTATCCCTGCTTTCATCGATCTACCTCTTAACAACTTTACAGGAGACCTCCAGGACTTCAGTACGCCAGACACAACACCAGGTAAGAACTTATTTTAGTTGACATCTCTGTTGTATTAACGCATTCATCGCCAATCATTTAAAACACAGCAATTCAAAAAGAGCATCATTTATGTCATAAAAATGCCCAATGAAATATCTTCAAACATTCGAGTGTGCAGTGTTTAATGAAGTGACATCATTTCACACAGCCTAGAGAAAGACATGCAGTAAGTGGGTGAAATGATGGTGTAACGTTACCAAAGCTCATTGTGTGTGCCGAGTGAAAGGACACCGCAGGTTAATTGACAGGGAACCAGTATTTCCTGTCTCCATGATGAACCCAACTCTGAGCTCAATTTGATCTTTTCATGCGTTATTTGCCCAACTTCTTTCTGATTATTTGACCGAGATCAGATTGCCAAGGACAATGGATGAATCCTTTACGACTGGTGGAGCTCTCACTGCAACCACAACCTGCAGCCAACCAACAAGCGAACTGATCAAACTTTGTGGGAAATAGAACATAAAATGTGTGAAACGCAGCAAATTTTATATCTTAAATGTGAAGTAGGTTTTTCTTGCTTGATTAAAACAAACAAAGAAACAAAAGAAACATCATCTAAAGACACATGTATTATGTGAATAGGTGTCTTTAAATTGTGTGCTGATGTCTCTTGTGATGGACTGGTGGCTTGTTCACGGCGTACCCTGCCCTTCCTGGAATCAGCTCCAGCACCTCATTATGACCAAAATTCAAACTAATTGGTAGGCAATAGAAGACAAGGCTCTGATTTCCTTCATTCGGGAATATACTTCCCTGCTATTGCTTATGGTATTCCTAATTCAAGTTGCATTCTCTTATGTATTCAGCTGGTTTTATGACTCTGTGGTGCATATTTGAACTGTTAAACCCCAATTCAGCATGGAAGTTTGGTTCTTCTTTACTTTTGTCAAGATAACTTTCACTCAGTTAAAGTTGTGTCAAAGCCATTAAGACATTGGAGGAATATTTCAGTATGACTCAGCCTTACACATGGGAAGCCAAGTGGAGAAGGATTTTGCAACTTCAGCCCCACTCCTATTATTTTCATTCAAATATCAACCTCTCTTTTGTATCCGTTCAGAATGTGTCACCTCTTTATCTGAAAGCCTGAATGCCAGAGACCCGATAATACTAATGAAGGTGTGGCTGATCCGGGTAAAGTACGGCTGACCTGATCAATCTCACTTCACCTCACGCCACTCGCTCCATCAATCACCGCCCGGCAAGGTGTTTCACTCTTACAGCTGGAGCAAAGATTAGAAGCAGTGTAGCGCATATGAGGCATGAATTATTGCGGGGTTATTTCTCTGGAGAGTATAACTGCATCCACAGCTCCTCCAGCTATTTGACAATCATATCATGTAAGGATCCCGTATTTGCATTCATGATATGTTGCAGGCGTGCTGATTCCCGCTGAGCCTGTTTCTATACAGCGCGTCACCGGTAGGCATACATCCTCGGTTCAGCTGGTGATACAGTGTTTGCTTATCAGTGCTGTTGTTTCTGATATCTGAGTCAAGAGACAGCCAGGGCGCCGCTGATTGCAGAACTTGTATCTTGCTATGGCACCAAGCTGACACTCATTAGAGGGATTAGAGGTGCTTTGCTGTCAGAGATCCAATCTTTTGAAAAGGTTCGCTTGTCACGTTAGAGACATCTGTTTCCTCTGAAAAGATACGGAGCTCACGAGGAGGAGGGGGCCTTGGAAATGAGATATTTTCCCCACTTCAGAAGTTTGGAGGAGTTGAAATTGAATTTCTGCTTTTTGATATGTCAGCTATTACGACATGTTTATTTATAGTGTCGATTCAGGTTTTGCTAAAGTTTGTTGGTACCTCTGTTGCACTCTGTTTGACCAACCTGCAGGCCTGAATTACAAAGTTCCTGTATAAAGTGTGCTAAAGTGCATGCTCTTGCTTTCAGTTTACATCACGAGTGACCTGTCACGCCAACAGGAGTCCTGAAATGAGTTTTGCCTGTACTAGACTCTGTTTACAGAAATATAATCAGCTGGAAATCGTATTGTTTCCATTTGTTTGACATGAGTCATTGGATAGAGCAATTAGCTGCATGAGCTCAAAATGAAATGTAATACCATGGAGTTGGAAATGACAGTGGATGATGTTATAGAACATGTCCATACACCAAATATAACTTTGATAACATCTTTATACATGTTCAGACATTGTAAGAGATACTGTAAATACAAGTACAACACACAAATCTTTGGTGAATCAGGCCTGATGTGTGTCTATATGTGGTGTGCTCTTTGTCTGCCCTTTAACCGTTTGTTTAATAAGTTTGTTTCATGTCTCTTAAGGGTGGATGCACATTTTAGAAGAAAAAAGAAAATAAATGTGTCATTTTTTCCCCCTGAGCACATGAACAAAGTTAGTTCCAGTGAGTACATATTTCATGAAACACTCCAGGGTACGTAGGTGGCATATTCATTTTTCTGTAATAACAATGCCAACTTTTAACTTCTTATCAATTTACACAATGTTAGTCAGACAACATATTTGAGAAAAGTTCTACTCAGATGATGTGTGAACTTCCTAACCAGGGCTGAAAGAAAAGTATTGCCATAATTTTTTTTTACTTGCAGTCCAGAGAGAGTGAGCAAATAAACGTTTCTGTTTTGTGGCATATATGTATATATATGCACTTTAATTGTTGTATCTTGTAGTGCCCAGTACTCTGTGTAGTTCAGTCGCTTGTCTTATGAAGTCTCATTTCAGTTTTTAAGACTGGCTACCAGTAGATTTTTAAGACTGGCTACCATAGACCGTGATCCTGCCCAGCCCTTGGATACCATTGCCTTATTGTACTGCAATAAACCATGAACTCTGCTTTACTTGTATTTGACCCCCCTTGTGTATTCAGATCCTGGTAGATTCATGTCAGAAGGGCGACGAAACAGCTGCCATCCAGCACAAAAAGCATTCAGATAATGCTTGTCATTGACTGGAAAATATCATAAATGGCTGGTGGAGTTGGTGAGGACCAAACAAATACCTTAAAAAACAAGACTTTACAATGTGCACATGAAAATTATTGCTACATGGGTGTTTAAACAAGAAACTACCTGATGAGTGGGGCGTGACAATTGAAAAGCGATTATAATCTTGTAGCTGATTGCTCATTTTCTTTAGATTATTGGAGGTTTTATAGGTTTAATCTTAACCTGTTAGTCATATTTATAGTTAATCATTGTCCATCTTTAACCTCTTACCTTTTTAATATCATCACTTTGAAGCTTTTCTTAAACCGGTTCATGTTTCGACTTTGCTTTGCTCCGACCCTTCACACCAATGATCGAAGTGCACAGCTGTATACTACCCTTTAAAATAAGATTCTCATGATCATTATAATCTCCTCCCTCTGTCGATGAAGAATCCCTGTTGGTTTCCTGCTAGAAGATTGTTTCTTGCTTTATGCATGTATTGTAAAGTTTCAGATTTTACCAGACTTATGATTCAGAAAATGTTTTGCTTTACTGAGGACCGAGAGAATTTGGGATATTTTACCTTGAACATGTTTTATGTGAGGTTTGCAGTAGAACCTGTGGTCCATCTTCACACCTATGAGATTGTCATTTCAATCACTGAATCTACATTTACACCATCTATTTTAAGTTTGACTTCACAATTTATTTATTTTTTAAATTTGCAAATTGTTGCACTTTGTTCTTAGCTTAATCTAAATCTATTAAAAATGTATTTACCTCAAACCACCTTCCGAGTAAATCATTCAAGAAGCGATTTCTTCACAGAGCTGCTGTATTTTCTCACCTGAACAGAAATCATTTGTCATCTGCTAACTAAATGAACTATATTATTTTTGAATGCTTCCTTATTTAGAATAAACAGCTTGGGCCCAAAACCTAATCACTGACCCCTGAGGGACACCGCAGCTAACGTTGCTGTAATTTAAGAACTGTTAATCCTGTACATCGTTGAGATCTCAATCCATATGGACTCTTGGAATATATATGCTTTTTTTTTTTTTTTTTTTTTAATCTAACACTTTTTGGTTTTTATATGTTTCAGTTTAGCAGAATGATGAGTAATGACAGCCAGGACACCCTCAGAAATATCACCCGAAAGCCGGGCCTGCAGATATGGACCATCAATGTGAGTCAGTCCCAGAACTATTCCCATTCATCTCACTCTGCTCTGTCCATTAACATGGTTTTGCAACACAGATGTATGTAAGGTATGGCATGATAAAATCCCACCTTTGCTTGTGGTTTGTGGTTTATGGTGTTGTTGTTTTCATTATTCAGAACATGAAAATGGTTCCAGTTCCAACCAAAGGCTTCGGTAACTTCTTTGAGGGAGACTGCTACATCATTCTGTATGTGAGTACAAAGCTGCTGATTTCCTCGGGGGATTGTGCTTGACACCCAGCATTAATGATGTATGAGATTTATATCTGTCTTGATTCTATATCTGCGTCTCACTGTACGTTTGTCATTATTTTCCACAGTCAAGTGAGAAAAGGGGCTCGAGCCAGTCTGCCGACATCCACTATTGGATTGGGAGGTCCTCCTCTCAGGATGAGCAGGGTGCTGCGGCCATCTTCGTCACCCAGTTGGACGAGCACTTGGGTGGGAGTCCTGTCCAGCACAGGGAGGTGCAGGGCTTCGAGTCGGCTCGGTTCAGGAGCTACTTCAAAAATGGCTTAATGTGAGTCAAAGAAGGTGGCTGGTATTTTAAAGTGGGGTACCGTCTGGCTCAAAAGACAGAGCCTCCCTCTCGTACTCACGCACAAATTTATGTCGTAATCTTTCTGAGGCATGGCTTACTACACTAATCCCTCTGTATGAAATTATTATGACACAAAATAGGCTTGTGTTTTGAAGCTTAGCAGGGAAAAACACGCCTTCCGCTTGCCGGATTGATTAACCTTCAGCCCTTCCATGTTTTCTTCACAGTTACATACATTTTAAAATTGATAAAACAACACATGTCTGAGTCTTTTCTATGTATCCATGCTTCAAAGCTCTCGGCCTTTGTGGTTTATTACACTTGAACTTTGGTTCTGTACACTGATTTGCCCACAGCTACAAGAAGGGTGGGGTGGCCTCGGGATTCAACCATGTTGACACAAATGCCTACAACGTCCTGCGACTGCTGCATGTCAAAGGGAGGAAACATGTCACAGCAACAGAGGTAAGGGGAGTTAAAACGTAAAGGAGAATTGATAGCGCGCAATCCCTCCCACTATTGCAACCACAGGTTTGACACAGTCACGTTACAAGTGGCATTGGCACTCCCCCTTCAACAAATTATAGCGTGCTTGTTGTCGTAGCTGTCAAGGAAGGTGCTAATTGCTCGAGGAGTGCCACGACTGTGTGGTGTTTAATTAATGCATACCCAAGGACAGTTTATAATGTCCATTTGAATTAGGCAGAAATTATGCATCATGCTTGTGTTTTGAGTGCAGGTGGAGGTGTCATGGAGCAGCTTTAACAATGGAGATATATTCCTTCTGGACATCGGGAAAGCCATTGTGCAGTGGAACGGCCCCCTGAGCAACAGAAGAGAGAAACTCAAGGCAATGCTTTATTTATAATGATCGAGAGTGAATGCAATAATACATTTTGTGATCTTGTAACTCCTCTTCTTTCCTTCCAGGCTGTCTTGTTGGCTCAGGACATTCGAGACAGAGAGAGGGGAGGTCGTGCTCAGATTGGTGTCATGGATGGAGGAGATGAGCGGGATTCACCAGAGCTGATGAAAGTCATGACGACAGTGCTGGGCCCAAAGCCCGGACATCTGAGAGACGCCATTCCTGACGACAAATCTGACAAGACAATGCACAACAACGGCGTTAGACTCTACCAGTAAGGATATTATATTGATCAGCTGCATTGTTGCTCAACCACTGGTGAATGATTTTGGCTGTAATATTAATAATGTGGTTCACTTTTCACATTTTTCCTCAGTGTTTATCAGGATAGTGGGAATCTTGTGGTTCAGGAAGTGGCCACGCAACCTTTGATACAAGATCTGCTGCGATCCTCTGTAATGTACCTTTAGCCTTAAAAAACATATTCCTTACATATTTTTGCTGTGGGAAATGGTCCCGGCTCATAGGTTCTGGTAATTCTGTCACAGGATTGTTACATTTTGGACCAGAATGGCTCCAGTGTGATGGTTTGGAAGGGCAAACATGCCTCCAACGAAGAGCGACGAGAAGCTCTGAACAGGGCAGTGGTGAGTACAGTGTGGCTCTTGTGACTTTACCGGTCATGATGGGTTTGGGTTAGCACATCTTTTCGTGAAAATCTGAAATGTTTGTCATCACACATCTCTGTCAATGTTTTCTACCAGGGTTACATCAAAGCCAAAAACTACCCATCCTACACTACTGTGGAAGTCATGACCGAGGGAGGGGAGTCCGCCATGTTTAAGCAATTGTTCAAATCCTGGAGAGACAAAGGGCAAACCAAGGGTTTGGGCACTACGTACAGTGTTGGAAAGATAGGTAACTTCCTAAAAGCCGTCTACAGTATCCCTACAGTGAGGTAGTAATGTCTATTCATCAGTATCATCTGGGCAAGATCAAATGTCTCATTGACTTGTGTAGAATACATCACCTATTCAATGGGAAGTGGGGGCATAAAAAAATTCTACAAACAACATAATGATGGCAGTGAGAATATAAAAGCCACACCCTCAGTACAAAGGCTCAAACCACTTTCATAACATTGTGCAATTTGAGGTTAAGTAGAGCTCAGACTAAATAAAATCATAATGATAATAGAGAGAATAATATATACGCAAGTATTTCTAAAACATACAGACAGTTTTAATGTTCCTATATATAAAATAAAAAAGAGGGGGGAGTTAAACCCCCACAGAATGAAAACACACTAAAAATGCTCATTTAAATGTGAGATCTAATAAGCTTAGAATTTAGTGACTGATATAAAATACAAATGATATACAGCAGAAGTAGTAGAAGTAGAGCATTTGTAGAAAAATATATGATAATGCAACTACACTAACATTCAAGCTTAAAATGATAAGGTTGTAAATTTAGTGCAACAACAACAAAAAACAGATTGAAGAGAGTCATTTTAAGGCTCCATTTAAAATATTGATATTCTCTGCCTGTCTCAGATCATCTAGAAGCTTGTTCCAGTGGTTTGGAGTTTTGTGACTGAAAGCAACATCATCAAAAAGTTTTAGTTCAGCTTCAAAGATCGACTGAGGAGAGAGAAGTCAGAGAGGTTCAAACACTTCAGCCTTTCAGTCTCGTACTCTGGTGCAAAACCATGTAGTCCTTTGCAAATAAAGTAAAGAATTTTAAAATCAATACAAAACCTGACCCGTGTAAAAACTTTTAAAGGTTATTTCTGCTCCGCTTTTCAGCTTTTGTTGAAACTTGTGCAGCTGAATTTTTCAAGTAAATGATTTGCAATCATAAAAAATTCCATTGTATCAGATAGAAATGCACTAAACATTATAAGATATGTTTGAATCTTTATTTCTTTTTTTTTTTAACTTTTCATGGTGACCCTCCCCTGAAAAAAAACCTGCCTGAGTTACAAGATATTTAATGTGTGTGTTGATTTTGTGTGACTTTATTCGGCTGACATTGAACTGTCGGTGTCCTCGCAGCTAAAGTTGACCAGGTGAAGTTTAATGTGATGGAGCTTCATGCACGTCCTCAACTGGCAGCACAGCACCGCATGGTGGACGACGCTTCTGGAGATGTGAAGGTGCAAATAAACATTTCTTGACATCAAACCTTCTCACCCGAAGAAAAAAAAATTAAATAAATTGTCTCTGTCAGGTGTGGCGCATTGAGAATCTGGAACTGGCTGAGATCAACCCAAGTACCTACGGACAATTTTATGGAGGCGACTGCTACTTGGTGTTGTATATGTATCAGCGATCGGGCCAGCAGAAGTACATCCTCTACATGTGGCAGGTCAGTATAATCCCGCCCCTCTGTGCTGCTGGCAAACTGACAAACACCTACTTTGTGTTAACATGATGTTACATCTGTCTGCCATCAGGGACGTCACGCCACCAGTGACGAGATCACAGCATGCGCCTATCAGGCTGTCAACGTCGATAACCAGTACAATGGAGCCCCGGTGCAGGTCAGAGTGGTCATGGGAAAGGAGCCTCGACATTTCCTGGCCATGTTCAAAGGCAGACTGATTATTTTTGAGGTACGGTTTTTCACTCCAAGCATTACTCTGAATATGTTGCAATAAGTGTGACAACTGACTAGTGGACAAAGGATCTTCTTCACCTTTGAAATGGACAATTAGAAGTGGGGAAATTATTAAGAATGCAATCTTTCTGATACTGTATTACATTGTGAGACATTAGGAAAATAGCCTTTATTGTAACTCACCTGCTGAGTGTTTACAATAATGATTCTTACTCAAATAGCAGGATGCAGGATGAGAGTGGGGCCTGAAAGAGTCTATGAATAAAATAGGTCTGAGAAAGTTTCATTTAATGAATGGCACTCAGTTGGAAGTCTGGTCGACTCACTCTGCACTCAGAGGAGATTTTCTCAAAACACTTCACATCCAATTACAGTCAGAGTCACATCAGAATAAGTAGAGAAAAAAATGCCTGTATTTTATTTTGTGATTTGCATTCCTGAAGGGGATATTGGACAATGAAACAGTTTTTCATAGATGTTTGTGGGTTTAAAGTCAGCAGACCTGCCAATTCAACAGTATTACTATTCCCACATACACTCCTATTGTAAGCCTTAAAACTACCCCAAAAAAGGAAGCCCAAAAGCTGAGCAGGCCATTAACGTTGCAGTCAAAAAACACTGATGCATCAGGACTACCAATATCTTAAAATAACAAACAAACCATTCAAAAGATTGTCTGCTCTTAATTGATAATGAAATAAAATGAAAATCAGATTACTTACACTCATATAGATGACTTATTTACAACAACGTTATTTACAGATGTCAATATTCAAAGAGAGCAGAGCCTTGGTTTAATCTGTCACAAACAGTGTGAATATATACGCAGGAAGAAGAAGGCAAAAATGACCCAGGGTCATAACAAACGTGTCAAAAGGCTGATGTAATCGAATTAATTCCAACTGCTTGCGAGCTGTATAAACTTGAAACCAGACATGTACAGCTCCAGCTAAGAATTGAATTAACGGTCTGTACTGAAATGTGTGTGTGTGTGTCCAAAGGGAGGCACCGGTCGGCCTGGCGTGGTTAACCCTGAGCCTCGCGCCAGGCTTTTCCAGGTGAGAGGCACTTCTGAGTTGAACACGAAGGCCATTGAAGTGCCAGCGAGGGCTTCTTCTCTCAACACCAACGACGTGTTCCTGTTGAAAACCGATCGCATGTGCCACTTGTGGTATGGAAAGGTATGCGTTTCATAACAGGGTCGTGTCACAGCCTACAAAGACTTCGACTGGAGCTCTCTTCAAAGAATTGAATGTATTTCCCAGACAATTTCACGGGGAGCTGTGTTTGTTTGATGTCTGCCTCTGTCTGTCTCCAGGGCTGCAACGGGGATGAGAGGGTGATGGGGAGAGCAATATCTGATGTGCTGTCCAAGCACGACAAGCAGGTGGTGATGGAGGGCCAGGAGCCAGCTGAATTCTGGGTAGCTTTGGGTGGAAAGGCTCCCTATGCCAGTGACAAAAGGTAAACACAGTAAGACAATGGATTTTTGTCTTTGCCCGATGACACTTCAAGCAGCCAGATGTTTTCAATGACGAACACATAGCCCCAAATCTATTTATTAGGCCTCGCTATATCGCAAAGACTGAAAAGCATTTCAACCACCCCTTGACAAAGACTTCAGACTTCATCCAAAAATGTCCCTTAATCATATTTCAAACCATTAATGAGCTTACATTTAAATCTGCATGGATTATTTTTATATTAAGGTCAGTGGAATATGCGCAATGCTGTCTGAGACCAACAAAATGCAACATGCCCACCCGCCAGCACACACACACACACACACACACACACACACACACACACACACACACACACACACACACACACACACACACACACACACACACACACACACACACACACACACACCACACACACAAAGCAGATTACTGAGTTGTTTTTAATGGAAAGGCTGGTGTTGTTTCAGGCTGGAGAGGGAGGAGCCGGCTCACAGTCCACGCCTGTTTGAATGCTCCAATCAGACAGGTCGGTTCAGGATGACCGAGGTGGATGACTTTGCCCAGAATGACCTGGATGAAGAGGACGTCATGCTGCTGGACACCTGGGAGGAGGTGAGAGGTCAAAGGGGGCAGAGTCAGTCAGAATCTGGTGTTGATTCCTGCAGATCAGAGCAATTGGTGTAAACCTCAACACTCTCCAGTTATTTATTTACATCATGAAAAGGAAAAAAATGAGTCATCTCCGATTATTTTCCAGCTTCTGTGGCCCTACTGATGTTCTAGTGCGCCCCCCAGGGGAGGTTTGCCTCACACTGTGTAGAATCGCATTACTTAAGCTTATCATAGAGATTTTAATTTACAAAAAGAAATGCACATATTAAAATCAAAGTATTCCATTTAAATAAATACTGAGCAAAATACTAGTGAGTGAGCTTCAGAGCAGCTGCTTTGGCAGTTAACATAAGCTATCTATCATATCTGAGGCTATGTTATTTACCAGTACAGACATTAAGCCTTTATTACAAATACATAAATAAGAGAAATTAGTTTCACAACCATGATTATGAGCCATCCTGAGACAATATGCTCATTAAAATTGTTGTTCTAAGAAATTCAAATATATGAAGATTAAAAGAAAATCAGTAATCGGTACTTAAATAACCTCAGCAAGTGTTAAACGGACCATTGAAGAAATCTTGGTTTGAGGGCTTATCACAGGTTTTCCTGGAAGACTAATCCAATAATATGGGTGCAATTAGGAACTATAACTGTTCAAATAAACACCAAACAAGGGGGTGGGGGGGGAATACATTTTTATGAGACTGAGCCTGGTTGGCGATAGACGCAATTGAAATGTGTCCAACTATTTTTATTCTGCACAGATTTTCTTGTGGGTTGGGAATTTAGCCAACCAGCAAGAGACCAAGGAGGCCTGGAACAGCGCACAAGATTACCTGCGGACGCACCCTGCAGGTCGCGACCCCGACACGCCCGTCGTCTTTATCAAACAGGGATACGAGCCGCTCACCTTCACCGGCTGGTTCAACGCATGGGATCCTCATAAGTGGAGCGTGAGTCTGACATCCTCCCTTTGATCTCCCCGGGAGGGCCCGGAGAGTCGTCTTTATTAATAGACTAACACAGCACGATCAAGGCGCGACTAATTTCCATTACTTTGACATGCTTATCTACTGATTGAGGAAATGAGGCGAAAATATCACACAAGGCTGTCGGCCGAATGGGTCGCGTGTGATATTTAAAAGTACTGTTCTGTCACATTCATGGAGGATTTGATTTCAAGGATTGTTTGAAGATGAAGACGATGCCGCATGCTCACTAATGATCAATCCTGGTTCACTTGATCTTCTCCACAGGGAGGCAACTCCTATGAGGATATGAAAAAAAAGCTGAATGATCCGGCATCTCTCTCACAGATCACTATAGTAAGTGATTGACACTAATCCTAACATTCATTAATAAAATGTACTGATAGCATTGACTTAATAACCACTAATACCCTTTTTTTTTTTTTTAACACAAAATATCCTGTCAATTTGAAATATGAAAGGATGATCTCAAAAGCTGTTTTCTCATATCTGCAGGGTCTGGACACCACTGACTTCAGCAGAAGTCCTGTTGGGGTGGGTGGGGGTGGGGGTGGCTATGGGGCTCCGGGGGGCCCTGTGAGTTCTCCTCCTTTCTACAGGGTCCACGGAGGCGAACTCTCCCCCAGGTCTTCTCTTCCCAACAGTCCGTCTCCGGGAAGAGTCCAGTTCAAGTCCTCCTCGAGTTTCTCTCGTTCGTTCTCAGCTGCCGGCGATGGGACGTACCTGGACCCCGAGCTTCTCCTTAACAAGGCCGCCAGTGATCTCCCACCGGGAGTGGACCCGAGCCAGCGAGAGGTGGGTGTAGTGTTGCGGATCTAGTGCAAATGTTGGGGTGTTAGTTGTTATTAATTGTGTGAAAGCTGAACGTGCCAAATGTGCCAAAGGGTTTGTGAGTGGGCCTGTCTGACAGGTGTCCCTGAGGAATACTCATTTTGCTAATGAGTATTCGTCATATTCAGCCAAATCCCTTTCAGAAACAACATTGTATATAAATATGGAAATTTGGATGATCTGGGCTTAAAGGGGGCTATATTTGAAGTTTCATATAAAATCTAGTACAATGTTTGGGCACTGAGGAGATATGGTGACTATTCTCCTATAGGCCCAACAGCTCATAATAAATGTCCATGCAATAACTGTGTATGTACAGTAGAGGTCATCCTGTACAACAGTTTATGTGTTTGTGTGTTTTGGCTGCAGGATCACCTGTCTGATCTGGATTTTGAGCACCTTCTGGGCTCAAATCGCTCGGATTTCATGCGTCTGCCGAAGTGGCGTCAGACTGACTTGAAGAAAAAGGCAGGACTCTTCTGAGAATAAAACAATATCAAGCTCTTAGAGTACAATACTGAGATCTCTTATTTAGCTCAGTCAAGAAAATAAAAGTGGTGCCTCTGATTTTTTGTTTCGTTTTACTCATCGGACAAGTTATTGTGATTAATGATGTTTGCATAAAATTATCTTAAAAGCATGATTGTGGCCATACATTGAAATGTAAGGATCGATCATTTATTTTAAGTGTATTTTTAATTGTTCTTTGTATCTGTGTTTTAATATGTTGTGTTGATCGAGTTTTACCAGCTTGCTATTATTGTATTTGAAGGTTGAGTCATTTTTATAGTGAATTAAGAAAACATTCAGTCAGAGACTCTGAAAATGGTATCGTTTAAGAGCATCTGCAAAAGCAAATAACAATATGATGTACTGAAGACACAGACTCATGAACTGGTCACAAAAGAACTGCTGACAAAAACAATTAAGTATGAAGGTAAATATTGGAATCTGTCTGAAACTATGTTTAATAAAGTGAATTATTATGGTTTATTGTGTTTTATATCAGATTCATATGGAGCAAAAGGTCAGGTGCATTTACAAAAATTACAATAGTATTAAAAAGTAATTTTTTTGTATTACAAACTAAACATACACTCACGACATGAACTAAAACGTTTCAAGCATTTCAATATTTCTATTGGGATAATTATGGCATCTGGTTAAAAAAAGGGGAAAAATGTGATCTTATGACATATTTTGTGAAACTGCAATATGAGTGGCCATGGCTTATAAGATAAAATGATGTGTTAGAAAACAGAAAATGCTTGAAATGTTTCAGTTTGTGTAATAAAGCTAAATTATAAAGAACTTTCACTTCGTTTAATTTTTTTAGCCCCTGTATATAATAATGTGATGCATTTTCTTTTTTATCCGTTTATACGAAATTAGAGGCAAACAGTATTTACAACGCTGTGCAATAATCCCTTGCGTATCTTAACTCAAATTCGTTAAGACAAAATACCCACATACATACAACAAGTGTATCTCTCAATTGACAACACTTTTACCTTTTGAATACAAACTTTCATATTATATAATTCCAGTGATGAATATTATTATGGCATGAAAAATGACATTGTAGAAATCAAATGTTGCCTTAATCCATTTTCTTGTGTGCTTGTTGCATTTCTTGATGAAAACCTCGTTTCACAGGTATTTGTTACTTGAAAATAACAGCCAGTTAATATCAAGCTGGAATTCACACAAAAGTCATATTTGTTATTCTACACCATACTTGTATGGCAAAACACAGTTCAGTAGCTTTTAAATAATCTCTTTCACTTGTCATTCGTGACTCTTTCACTCCTGTTTTCATTCATTCATTCTGACTCAGATCCCAAAAGAGGACGAGAGCCAGAGGCTGTAGCTTGGAAAATGGCAATGGATTCTCCATTAATACACTTTTAAAATGCTTGCTCAGAGTTATTGAGGTCTAAAACTTGTAAGAGATTGCTAAAAAAAAAAAAAAGAAAAGAAAAGTAAAGAAAAGAAAAAGAAAAACAACAGGCTGCTGCTGGCATGTGGATTTCCTTCTCCGTCTACTCGGCGTCAATGAGCATGAGATGCACAAACAGCCCGGCAGAGCAGATCACGTCCCCTCGCTTGGTGAGCAGTGGGACGTGGCGATATCCTAGAGGGAGAAAAAAGGAAGAAGGTTTTTTTTTGCTTTGTCAGCAGGCGATAGTCACAACCGCTTCATGACTGCAACAAAACAATCACGTGAGTTCCTGAAAGTTGTCCACTGGAGCTCAGAGTTGTATGTTAGAAGAGAAAGAGAAGAGGGATGGCCACTGAAGTTACCGACCAAACCGGCTAACTGCACCCTCAATCCGCCATCTCGTCTGTCTGCAATACATGCAACAGAACCTGAACTTTTCGTAATTACAGGTTGTTGAACTGGCAAAACAGAGATATGAAAAAAAAAGAGCTGGACTGAAAACAAACCACAGTGTCTCACTGTTGCCATCTAATGCTTTGAAGCAGGATTACATGAAGCATATAGTTGCATAGATTTGGCCTTAACCCTTGACAGGGCACTCGCAAAAATGCTTGGAAGTGTCCCTAGGGACTTTTTGATGAGTGTATTGATGATCCATTTTATTCAAAACCTTTTGAGTCATACAACTAAAAAAGCACAACACTATTTAATTCTAATATCTAATAATACCATCTTACCAAAATCCCCCATATTTTGTAATCTCTTGTTTGGAAATGCATCTGTCTGAATGGGATATGTTTATGTAATGAATTAATTCTATTTTATTTAATCTCCTACACTATTTAATCTTACAATGCAATGTGTTGTTGCTTACAATGCCGCCAATACGTCTGCTGTCACTTGTTTTATGAGTACTATTGTGCTACAATTCTCATCAAATCAAATTAAAAAAAACAATTTAACAATTAAACATCCCTCACAAAAGGGGTAAAAACACATCTGTGTTTATGTCTGCATGAGAGAAGTTTAAAGGACAAGTTCTGTGCTTTGTCATTATTTGCACAAATCCTGAAAATAACCTCCCCCAGCAGCAGCTATTGCACTGTATCACACAACTATATTTCCATGTCTTCTGTGACTTTCATGAACTCATTATTGGCAGTTTTGAATAAACAGGAAGAAACGAGGTGGCTGCTTGTCGCTTCTCCAATTAAAGGTTAAGAATAGCAGGTCAATGCAAACATCTGGCCTTGAGAAGTGGTTGAATTATGCTTTGTGCAGTTCGAGCTTCCTTACCCCTCTGCACACTTGTGAGTGGTAGACAGTAATGTCCGATGAGATCATTCTGGGAGGTTGCGTCATAGTCCTCCACCACAAATCGCACCAGGGCCAGCTCTGGGACGTAGATGTTGAAGCGGAAGCTTTCGTTCCACGTTGGGTTGAACCCTGCAGGGAGGAGTTCTCAGTCAGTTTGTTGTTGTTTTTTTCTTTGGATGACAAGCTGTGCCGAATGTATCTGCGCCAGTGGTGAGTTTAAATGCTCACCATTGTTGTCAATGTAGTGCGTCTCCTTGCTGGCGTTATCCGCCGGCACACCGTGGATCTCCACCCTCACCAGAGGATCGACGATGGATGTCTGTTTGTCTTTGTTCAACTTGGGCAACTGCTGAGCTGAGATGACCTGTTTTAAGTGGCAGACAAAGACTTCATCAAGCAGAACAAACTACCCGGAGTGTCTTTAATGCTAACATTATTAAACATGAATTAACATATTAAACATTATTTTGAGGTGAAATTCCCACCATGACATGAAAGGTATGCCTCTTCAGCCATGGCCCTTTGGTGAGTGAGCTGGGGTCGAACTGGGAGGACGGGCTTCTCTGAAATTCCGGCTTCAATATGTAGCCACAAAAGCCGTTGGGCAGGAACCGTCCCTGGTTTAATTGCATCTCCTTGGAGGGAGTCTGGAAGTTCAATGCCACTGAGAACCAAAACAGTGAGAAAATGCATTCAAAACAGTGAATACATCTTGTAATTGGCGCACAGGGTGAAAGAGAGCGTACCGATCTGACAGCCAACGTTCCACATGGGCACAGGGTTGTAGTTGGAGGAGTTGGTCCTGGAACCAGCAGGGTAGATCCGACTGAGTTTGTCCATGTTGTGATGGGTGAAGGCAGTAGCTGTGAGAACAAATGGGTTAAAATTATAGATACTACATTTCACAACAGTTTATTCTTTTCTTTTACATATTTCTTTATATTCCACCTTCCTGTCCGGTGTGCTGTTTACCTGAGGTGTCAGCCAGGTTGAAAGCTTTACTTTCCTTAAAGGATGACATTTCATAGAAGGCCTGTTTGTCTCTTGCATGTTCAAAGCCATTGAAATGAACACTCTTACAGTAGATTACGATGTCTGAGAGCTGTTTGGCAAGTTTCATTTTTGTTTTCTGAAAGGAGAACAGACAAGATAAATATGATGTAAAAAGGGAAAGACATATACAATGACTCATATATATATGCATTTAGAAGCATTTCAGACACCTTCGATTTGGCCTTTTGTCCATTCTCCTTCACATCTGCAGCCTCATCCTCCTCAGACACGGTGTCTTCGTCGATGATGCTGTTATTAGCGAAAGCTGTATCCAGTTTGTTCAGGCGTTTCCCTTTGATAATGAACTTGCCTTTCAGTTCCTGTATACAAACAGAATTTTCTTTTTGTTAATAATTTCCCTGTTTTGTGTTCTCATGATACTCTGTGTTTTGTTTTTTTTTGTTTCACGTTTTTGAACAATGAGTGCCTTGCACATGGGTAGAATATGCTGATAGCACACAGAAAGACCCCCAAACTGGGGATCTTCTTGCCATGAGGCAAAAGTGATAACCACTACAACACTATGCTGCTATCCCTGCAGTAATACAACATGTTACTAATTAAACCAGACGAGCAACATGGCAGAAATACTGTATTTGTCACACCCTGTCTACATGCTGGTTAGGAAGTATTGCTGTAGTGCGTAATGAAATGTCTTCCTTGTGAGTGCTACATACAATGGAAATCCTTCTCTTTGTGAGACGTTAAAACGAGAAAGTAGGAGGAAGATGTTTTTCTGAAATGGAACAAAAACTTGGATGGAGGCAGAATGTAGGACTGGTTTAAGTATCTTAAGAAAACAGGGGATACAAACAGCGGTTTGATTTCCACCAAGTAGCATGAAACACTTCCACGAGCCACTGAACTCTCTACACTCTCTAGCACTACATGTGTCACACACTTACTCTCACTCAGTGTCCGACCTTGTAATACGCTTTAGTTAATTAACAACTCCTCTGAGTGAGACAAGCCAATAAAGGACTGAACTCTGGCTGCAGACAAACTGCCAACATACAGAGAAAGGAGTTGAAGATATCTGCTGTGACTGGGTCACAGAGGCATGTCGGGTGCTCGCAACATGAGGATGGGTTGAACTTAATTAGCTTTCTTTACTTGAGTCATATAAACCGGAAAGCCGAACAATCTGAAGGGGAAAAAAATGGTTTATGAGCTCTGAGGTGAGGAGGTGGACTTTTAAGGTGTGGAGTTTCTCTGTTTATTATTCACGGCTATAGGGCTTAAGTTAATGTGTGTGTAATTCAGATAAGAGGCTACACACTTCAGGTGAAGGGAAGTTGGTGGGCATGGTGTTCCCCAGAGGCCGCGTGAGCAAAGCGTCACCCAAGATGGAGATCATATGGTGGGCCATGAGCTTCTGCTGCTCCACTGAGCAGTGGTTCTCCAGGGACAGGATCACCGGGTAGTCCGATGTCTGGGGAAAACGAAAAAAAGACATTCATGTATATTTCACAACCCTTCTTTTCCCTGCTGAGTCAGTGAAAACCCACTGTTGGTTGTCTGTGAACAAAAACCAAAGCATCAGGTAATAGAATATTGAGCGTACCTTGAAGGCGTAATCTTTGATGGCTTGGATGACGTCTTTAAAGCGCACTTTGGATGTCATCGTGTAGCCATGATAAATGACGGGCTCCCCGTTATCTCCGTCCCAACAATCCAGCTCCACACAGCGACAACTCTTCATCAGAGCTCTGTAAAATTGGAAAGTTTGCTCACTTTTGGTGGTTTTACATCTCAGAAGTATATCTGAAACGTACTAAGTGTGACGGTCATGTTAGGACCACAAGCGTTCTGTTCTGCTATTTTATTTCTCTGTCTTGTCTAGTTGATCCCTGTTTACTGTCTCTTTGTCATTTAGGACATTTCAGATTCTTTCTCATGAAAAGGTCCATATTGAGCCTTCCCCAGGCTACCCCAAAAGGTCATTTAGGTATAAAAAAAACATTTCGAGAAATGCAGTTATGAGGTGATATGAGGGTGATTACCGTATGTAGGCTTCTATGCTGCTCGGCCCTTTAACCTGGTCTTCCATCAGGTACGTGTTGTGTGAGGAGGAGACGTAGTAATGGTTGAGGGGTTGGCTCATGTCCTGATACACCGGTTTGTGTGCCGGGTTAAAGATCGACCCGTCGTCTTGGTGCAGGTACATCAGGAAGCCGTCTTTGGTCATTTGTTTCTTCTGCTTTGCTGTGAGGACGAACAAATGCGCAGAAGGAAAATACTCAAGGAAATGCAACATACAGATGAAAGATAAACCTGACAGTATGTTCACCAAATGCCGTTTCTATATCCAATAAGTTTTGCGCAGCGATGCGGAAATCTCTAAAAGACCCGCGTCAGTTTGAAGTTGGACTCTACCTATTTCATCCACTTCATATTTCTCAATCAGCCTGTAGGCATCCTCTGGAGTCGCCTCTTCCCTCTGCTCGTTCAGCAGGAAGTTCAGCATGTCTCTGGCACTCATCTGACCCTCGGTTTGGGCGTACTGTTTGTAGATCACATCGATCTCTTCGCGGTGTGTCAGCATGTCGTAGAAGTGCTTGATCTCGGAGCCTTCCAGCGAGCCTGAATTGGACGTGTCACATTTCTGCACAACACAAGAACGCGTTCAACCAGAGAGAGCAGAGTCATCATCAAATCAAAGGTTAATGATAATGTCTTGAACTCAACATTTCAACACGGAGCGACTAATTTGTGACTTTTCTGTCAAGCGATCACCTTGAAAATTTCCTCCGCGTATGTATCATCGACTTCAATATTGATCTGTCTCAGGAAGTGCTTCAGCTCCTTCAGGGTCATCTGGTTGTCAGAATTCTTATCGGCCTTCCTCATGCAGTTGATAATCCAGCTGGTGTTAAGATGTAAGGATTTGGTTTAAATTAAGAGATTTCACACGAGC
>NC_137668.1:15200442-15478539 GCF_963422515.1 Blennius ocellaris
AATGAAAACAAGTACACCCTCCTCCAGCACGAGAGCATTCGAGGTTGCTTATCGAACTCCAACCCGCTTGGGAGTGCGTCGGGATCGTGGGAAGGATCACAACATTACAAACATATTTCCCTCAGATTTCAACGCAGGCTCAAAGAAGCTGTTTATGAATCTCTGGCCACTCCGCAGGCCGAGAGGAGGAGGAGGAGGATGGGCCGGCGGAGCCGATGAGCTTCAACACCGCCTCTGCTCAGTCAGGCTTTCTGCCGGGCGGCTTAACTCTGTTGGTGTGAAGTGGCAGCCTTCGCTTGTTTGACTTGTAATCTACTTTACTGCAAAGAAAGAGCCTTGTGGTTTTAGTCACCCGCCAGCTTCGCGCTAAGAAATGATACACATGTATTTTTTTAATGGCACTTCTTAAATTGTTGCAGCTGAAATAGTCATTCTTCAGGTGCAAAGCAGCAAAGAAGTAGTGATCGCTCAGTAAAGTGCATATACTCCGTGAGGCAAGCCAGGGCAGGAAGAGGCCAAAAATGTTCAACAAATGCCCTTGGGGGCACCGGGGGGTTGACATTTTCAAAGTGAAATGAAGTCAATAATTATGCCTGTCAGCCATAACATTATATCCACCAACCTTTTAATCTCCGTGAACAACAAACTGTGTATTCAGGCAATTTTTCAGAAACCAACATTCACTTCTGCAGCAAGTTATTTCATCTCGTCTGCTGAATCAGACCAGATGAGCCAGTGTATGGACGTGCATGTGCATCAAATGTTAAATGGATTTCACATAAATATAGCATTTTTACACCGATTGAGCAGTTCCCAAAGCGCTTTACAATGCTAATCACATTCACCTATTCACACATGCAGATAGGGAATCAAACCTGCAACTTTCTGATCGAGAGACAGCCACAGCTGCTCCAATCAATCAATAAGTACTGGCCAGTGCACTCTAAGAGCACGCCAGACGTGCAGTTTTGGAGATCATCTGACCTCATCTTTGTGCCTAAAATCAGTATGAGGACAAGATATTCATGGTCTCTTTAATATATCACTACTTACAGATGCCATGATGAAGACATGATCAGTGATTGACTTCATCGGTGGTCATAATGTTTTGGCCGATCAGTTAAATCAGTGAGAATGTCATACATTGGATTCATAATTCAGAAGTGCAGGACTGAGTGCAGATGAAAGTCTTTCCTATCTGCTGCCATTTAACTGCATAATGTTGACATTTTGCTGGAATATTTGCACTTTGTGTGACACAATGAACTTCAACATGCTGCTAGTTCAGTTTGACATTTTTGACATACTTTTTTCAATGTTTCTTTTAGAAATTTTGATCTTTTAGTCGATTTCTTTGCGTGTGTGTGTGTGTGAGAGAGAGAGAGAGAGAGAGAGAGACATAGGGAGAGAGAAGAGAGATAATATGACAGATCACTTAAATGTATGTGAAGAACACTTAAGTATTAAAATATATACTGAAGTCAATTTACCCGAGTACAATTGACAGTGTGTAATCTACCTTTTTACCAGCATTCATGCACCCATTTAAATTGTTCTTTCAACGCAGACAAAATTGCAGCTTTATTTACATTTGATCACAAAACGAAGTGCCATCATGTCATTTCTTCAACAGAGTACTTTCCTGTTTGCTTGACAAATATGCTTTAAACACTGAATGCAGGTACAGTTGATAGAATGATTGTTTGAGACAATGTATTAATGTTATTATGTAAAAAGTAACTGTAAGTACTTCACTTGAGTACCTTTACTTGAGATTTGCAGCAACATTTTAAGCAACATAGCAAGAGTTGTATATAAGTAGAAGTTTTACATATCTGTAAACATCTGGTAATTGTGCTCATAGGCTCATAGGCTATTGTGAACAGATAGCCGTGTTATATGATATTACAACGGTGGTAAGAGGAATAATATTGGAGGTGGTTGAAATATTGCATGGGATATGATTTTTTTTCCTGTATAATCTCATAAATGAATTGCAACTAAATGAGCATATGCTCTCTTCTGTATTGTATTGAATTCACGTGTGAACAGGTCGAGTCTTCAATCTTGTGACTGTGTGACTTCGCCATGGATAATACACATTTTACAGCTGGAAAATGTGTGCTGCACTTGAATGAATCATCAGGCCATGCAAGGAGAAAAAAAATGAAAGACAACATAGACATGTTAACCACTTCCTCTCAATCCATCAAGGTTTTTTTTTAATAGGTTTGAACAACATCCTGTGTTTGCCACTGCATTCAGTGACATAATTGTGTCTTCCCTTTCGAGTTTTAACACTTTCTCATCACCCCATGTACTGCAGTTGCCCCTTTTCTTTGTCAGCGTGGCAGAAAAGTATTCACTGCTCCGGGGGACGAGGAAGCATCCAAAGCCTCCAGTGCGCAAAGACGCACCATCAGACAGACAATTCATCATGTATCATGGCTACATGTGTTGTGGAGATTAACGACTCCCCCATAAGCGAAGTTATCCAAACACTGTCTGCGTGTGTGCGCGCGTGCCCGTATATGTTTGCAAAACACCCCTCTCACAATATGTGCACCTCTTGGAAGACTCACCCAGGCGTTTTCCATTCTCCTGCGCTACTTTTTTCATGTGTTCCTGAAAAGCCAGCTCCTCAGATTTAGTCCTTTTAGGGGGTTTATGTAAACAAGACATTTCAGCCTCGCTTCTTTTTGTTTGTTTTTGTTTTCAAAACAGAATTACATGTACACAGTGTTTAATCTCTGCCCAGTGTGGAAGACAAACGAGCACCACGTACAGTTTCCCCTCTCGTGGGGCGGGTCTAAACTCATCTATTGCTCTGTTATAGTCCCTCTGGAGAGGACCTTCTGTGCTAAGAGTGGAACGTAATGTGTACTGATCTTATAGTTTCAGACCTTTATTGATGTTACTCATTCTATTGTGTTGGGTCATTCTATTGTATTGTTTTTCAAAGTGACTCGGTGCGCCTTTATTCCTTGCATTCCTAATAGATTTGACCACCGTCCTTCCAGCATTTTTAAACGTTAAAGACATACCAGCTTTAATAATAATTCAGAATGAATCTCTAACTTTGTCCCACTGTTGTTGTAAGTGGCGATTTCTGATGTGTTTTGGCTCCTCTGTACAAGCTTCTTGTTGCTAAACACATGCCCGATTTCACATATTCTCACATGGACAGCATAAATAAATAAAAACTCATTCGACAAGCGTAAAACTAAATGTTGTGAAGTAGCGCCACCTGCAGGAGGAAGCAGAAGAACGGGCGTGCTTTAATTTCTTTTAGTTGGACATCATTATGTTATTCAGGTTTCTGCTCGAGTTGATTATAAAAGTATTGGAGTTTTTTCTGAAATTACTGATTATCATTATATAAGTTGAGGTTGAAGAAATATAATGACACGTGAGAATATGTAAACAAAATTAATCTGCTGAGGGGAACAAAACATGGCAAATGTCAAATACCAAACATAACCAGAACCCAACCCTGAAAAAACACCAACGCACGCTTTTCCTATGACGTTGAACATAAAACTAAAACTGCAAAATCAAACCACATAATACTCGCAGCTTGCGTCATCACACTTTACCATCTTTAAAAGCTTGTCAGCTGATTTGTTCTGTCTGTGATCTGTGTTATCAGGCTGAAAAAAAAATATTTACTCATATTTTACACAAAAACACAACTAAAAGTCTTAATAAGGCATATTCCCCATATGGAGATATGCCAGGCTTTGTGGTACAGGTCAAATCTGTATGCAGTCACTCACCATGTTTCCCAGCTATGGGATTCGCCTCCATCCTGATTCCACCAGGCGCTGTGCTTCAGTCTCCCCCCTCTTCTCAAACTTCTATGAGCTAAACGAAGGGATTTATCCTAAACATAAGATTTGTTGATTTATCCACTTGAGTGGAAAGAAAAAAAGTCCCACCCGCCTCCTCCCTCCGGTCCGACCCGCACACAGTGCGCAGTGACTGCTCACCCACCGGACTCGTGCGCTCCGAGTCCACACCCACTCCAACACCGGTCTGACAAGTACACCTCTGTGCCTGCTCTTGTGACTGTCATTCGGATACACCTTTCGAAGGAATTCTGCCATCCTAAAAATAAACACTCGCAGGCGAGATCTAGTGTAAACCTTAAGGGTATGTTGCAATGAGCCTAAAATATACACCAGACTTCATTTGTTCGTGCGTAAATGTGGTGCTGAGAGTTTGATTTGATTTGTGCTGGATGTTGCCCCCAAGTCTGGTACAGACCTGTCATTCATTGTGTGAGTGCTCGCCTCTCACCTTCATATGGTGTCTTATACTGTGAGATGATTGTCCTGACTTCACACCACTGGTGTGGCTATAAAAATAACAACAACAACAACAACAATAATAATAACAATAACAACAACAATAACAACAACAACAACAACAACAACAACCATCATCATCATCATCATCATCATCATCATCATCATCATCATCATCATCACCATCATCATCACCACCGGAAATTACAAATACAAGCACACAGTCTTTTAAGACTTCAGAATTGCAAAGTTTTTCTTTATTCAGAAAACATACAGACATTACCCTTTACAACATGAGTTCAGTTGTAAAATTGTTCTGGTATTTTCCTGGATCACTAACATGAGAACTCACTTTGACTTAGAAGTCTGCATCAGCCTACTTGTACAGATGTCCACAGTGTTGTTCATTGTATGTAATAAACGAGGGGTGTGACAGATCCCTCTTTGTGCCTCTGTTATCAGAGTCTGCCAGCGAGGTCTGTCCTATGAACTCTTGTGCCCGGGGAAGTCTTGTGAGCAAAATGCTGAGCCCAGCAAAACATGAGGAACTACAAAGCATGCTCAACAATTGCCTGCGTGAGAATCCCACTCAGACTCACATGAACTGATTCAAAGCAAATATGTTGTTTTTGCATAATGGTCACAAAACAAATACTGTGGTCACACTGGTCAGGGCTGTGCAATGTTTTACATGACACAATCTGTACGTATTTGCATTTCCCTACTGTACAAGAACAACCAGCTGGCCTTTCAGAGACGAAACCACAACGGTGCCGCACCTCATATGACATATATGCAGGGGAGACTGTTTGGTGAACGTGTTACATCTGGTCTCATAAGCTGACCTATGCTGAAATAAAAACTGTATCTCTAGTGATGAATGGGTCACATGACAAACAAACTATATTATAAACGGGCATAATTCCATGTTTTATATTGTATTTGCACACATTTATATAGCTGGGTCTTTCGAGTGCATTGACAAGTTGTGAACACACACTCCTCTTTGCAAACATACTTCTACAGTTTGAACCTGTTTTTACCTCGTATTTTTAGGAAGTAATTTTTACATTGTAATGCATTTATTAATGACACATAGACGTTTAGATTAATTTGCTATCGATTGCTATCAATTACTTATAGGACAATGTTTCTCAATAAGACAGACTCGATGGAGGGTTTCTGATTTTGATCTGTTTTGTAAAAAAAAAAATCCAATTTAAAACACACGTTTATAAATCTGAACTCAATGAGAGTAAAAATTAAGGCCAAAATTAAACAAAATATATAAAATGTTGAAATAGAGCATGTTGGGGCTGTAAAGGCAAGTATAAGTTGACAGTGATCTTTTTTTAGTTAAGTTCAAAACTGTAACAAGTTCGTTTTTCGACAATCCCACGCAGTAATTCAATTACATTTTCTATTTACGGTATTTTTCTATTACTGTATTTCTATTGGTGGAAAGGGTCCTTCTCTGTCGTCAAGCAACTGCCTGTAAACAAACACAATGGACGCCGGAGCTCCGTTTCAAGCTCTCTACCAATGCTTGAATTGTGTTAACTTTGCCTTCTAAATACATATATTAATAAAAAAATAATTAATTTCAACGACAGATAAATGGAGGAAAAGTTTTGCTGACTTGTTTCAGCTGCATCTGCAGCCTTCCTCGGAGCGTTATCTGACTTGCCGATCTATAAACGTTATTTTTTACGCCTTTTGATGCAGATGGATCTCTAAAGTTTAATCCGTTTCAAAGGTTTGATTCGTCAAGCTTTCTTCCACTGCAGCCGCTGTATATCAGCCATGACGGAGAAACCGGGGCCGAGCCACGGACGCTGTGAGCCGCCGGTGAACAGTGACAGACCCTCGTCCCAAACGTCCCAGGTAAACTTCACAATCTCCTCTGATCGATGTCAGAGCACATCGAGTTATACATGCAATCTTTATTTTGATTCGCAGGATATTTCTCACTTGCTGGCGAGCATTTTCAAAGACATTTACACAAATGACATTATCGGAATAAAAGACACTTTGTCCAACCTCGTCAAGACGAACACTGGACGCAGCAGCTACCATGAGAGATTCCTCGAGGAGCTCCAGCAGGTGGCCAAACTACAACACAATTCACAGTAAGATGACGGTACAAGTGTACATGACTGATTGTTTTTTCCCCCCACATTGCAGGCTCATACTGAGTACGAACAGTGTGTTCGGGAAGCAGACATGCTGGAGAATCACATCATTCAGGCCAGAGCTCGAGCTGCAGCCAAAGAAAACCTGGCCTATGAGAGGATGAGAGAGGGGATGGAAGATGATTTTGATGATCAGGGCTTACTTACAGGTGAGGTAGAAATCATCAGTGCATCCAAAAGTTAGAGTGCATTAAGCGGTGTATGCAATGCTATTTATACCAGTAAGAATAGTGAGAATATTCTATTTGTCACTATCCGTCACCTCCATGCGCCTCTGGCCTCTCCCATATCATTAGCTGTGTTGGATGCACACATCTTCAAATGTATTATCAGTTAATCACAATTTTGTGAGGACAGTCAACAGATTGCAGACAAATAAAAAGGTCACGAATGTTGACGAATGAATCAACCAGTAAAAGCCACCCACATCTACCATGTGCAGCAATGGGTCATATCAAGAGTGGAGTGTGGAGTCATAAGTGGAACACGATTTGCTCATAATTAATATATCTAATTAAAGAAGCAACCATTTGGGAACACATTTTTGCTTTTAACTTCTGTAAATGTGCAGTGGCAGAGCTCGCCTGTGAGTTGTACATAGGCCCGATCTGCTTTTGAATGTTTACAGATTTTCCTCAAACTTGATAGAGATGTCGTGACGTTTTATTTTGATCCAATCGCTTGTCTCTGGTTTCCAGTCAAATCGGTCTTTCCCCGCTGTGTGGATCAAGACCTTCTCATAAGGAGCAGCCTGATCGCCCCTCAGGACTACTTAACCACACAAAAACCACAAGCACAAGCGCAAGCCCCGACAGCAGGTGCCTGACCCCCTTTGATACTCGTCTTTAAATTATTAATGGCCATTGTGCCGTGACTCAACATTTCACTTGTCTTGTTCCTTGTCAGTAAAAGTCGATCTTACCAAAAGAACCATTGCCTACAACATGCGCGTCTCCAGGGAGCCTGAGGATGGTGGTCACGCCGTGACTCCTGGCCCACAAAAGACTGGTTTTGAAATGGAAGATCGCAGCTTGACTTTTGAATCCAGCTCAGATACACTAAAAAAGAAGAAAACATCCAAGGAGGTGATGTATAAGGTGTTTGTGGAAGCTTGTTGGAGATTAACAGCAGCGAGGTAAAGGCACTGCAAAGCAACAGAAGAAATGGCTCAGTTAGGGAGGAAACAAAGCTTGACAAAGAAAGAGCATCACTGAAAGGAATTCTATTGATCTGGCAATCCTGAACGACAGATCGAATGACGTCAGTGCATTATCTTTATGAAAATCATGCTGATTTATTGTTGTGCATCACCCAGGGGACAAGTCAGACCAAAGTCAGACCAAAGTGGAAGGGCGAGCCAAGTGCAGAGGATCGGGCAGAGGGGCGAGACAGACTTCAGAAGCTCAACGAGCGACACGGCTACCTCCGGAATCCGCGCTTCCTTCCGCCGAATGCACAGCGGGGCGGCACGTCCCTCATCCAGCCACGAAACACAGTGAAGAAAGCCAACAATGGAAAAAGGTACCAACATCTGTTGACTTATTTCATTTTTGTTTTTTTTTTCATTATCATTACTCTGGGCTGCATGTTGGAGTAGTGGTTAATAATGATCATATCCCCGGGTTGACGGTTGGCTTTGTAGCCAGTAGTGTGTTCGACACCTCAAATGTGCCTCCACACACCTCTGAGAGGCAAACACAGATAGGATGACTGAAAGTGAAACAACACACATCCTGGTGTGCAATAAAAAAAAAAGACAGGCTGACTCTCATTCTCCTTGTTGCCCACAACTAACTACCACGTAGTGCATCACATCCCTGAGCTCCATTTTATTGTCAACAGATGCTCATTTGTTGTTACGTTTGTGTTCCTCCTCTCTCAAAGTTCCACTGATGATCCTGTCCCTGTTTTCCAAGCACAACCTCCAGTGGTGGTTTTCACTGAATACAGCATTGGAAAGGTCTATGAGGTGTGTTTTGGTTTTTCATTAACTCAATCAAAACATGTATAATATCTTTTAGTTTAAATAGAAAATATATATATATATATATTCAGTATGTGTTGTGTCCTTTCTTATGTCAGACGACTCTGGAGCTGAAAAACTTGACTTCATCAAGCCGCCATGTGCGCGTCCTTCCTCCCACCACTCCTTACTTCTCCATAGGACTGGGTGAGCTCATTTTAAGTCTGACTTGATTAAAGTGCAAGACATGTCATATGGTTTGAGGAAACCACGAGTTATGAAAACCAGAAATGCCAGACGGTTTGTACCGATACAGTCAGACATCTGAGGAATGCAGTTTCTTGGCACTTGGCAGCGATTCCTCAAGTCAAATAATAACAGCATCTGGCCGGGTTAAACCCTTCTCGTGGAGGGAGACCTTGTCACTCCGATACTTTTCGGCAGGACGATTCCCCGGTGAGGGTGGCGTTGTTGCCCCAGGAATGAGTTGCAAGTACACGCTGCGCTTTGCCCCGGACTCCCTGGCAGACTACAGAGACTACTTAGTGGTGGAGACTCAGGGCGAGCAGCTGTTTGTGGTGCCCGTCGAGGCCGGGAGGCCTCCCCCTGTACTCACCTGTAAGACGCATCATAATGTATCAGGTCAGGTTGATCTTCCACATATTGGCATACAGTCGTTCATCCTGCATTGACTTCCTGTCATTGTTTTGCAGTACCAACAGTTTTGGACTGCGGCTCCTGTCTGGTTGGAGGAGTTAAGTTTGTTGAGTTCTTCTGCCAAAATGTTGGTCTTAGCGGGGGGACCTTTTGCGTCATTCCCAAGAACCAGTGGCCAACTTCTAACCTGAGGGTAAACATCTACACAAACTGTATAAACACTACCCTTTTGAGTAAGACGAATCAATCCTGTGATTAACATGCCACACTTTGATTTCTTTTTATAGCCTGTGGCCAAAACGTACTTTTCAGAGCAGCCACCTTTTGCAATCAGTCCTTCCTTTTTTAAACTGCAGCCAGGAGAGGCAATTACTGTGGAGGTGAGTCCGTTATGGGTTTGTTTTTGTTTTTAATACACCTCCCAAGTTGGATCACCAGGGTTTGCTTCTTATTGCCTCACTAAGTACGAATGCAATGACCTTAAATATCTTTGTTTCAAATGTTTCGCAGGTGGTTTTCTTTCCCAGTGCTGCGGAGAAGAGCTGTCAGGTTTTTACTATAGTTTGTGACAACTGCCAGGTGCAAGACGTTTCTATCGAAGGTAAATTTTTACGAGATTAAAAAACCAAAAATTTTTTCTTTTACAAAAAACCTCCCAAACTATCTTTCGTGTGATTGTCATATTACATGTGCTTATTTTTCCAGGCGAGGGTCAACTGATTGCCATTGAGTTTGTGTCTGTATCTGGGCAGCAGGAGCCCCCCGAGCACGGAGAGACGCACGACCGCACCGCGGATCACTTTGTCCGTTTTAATCCCAGCAACCCCCACTCTGTGCAACGGAAGAAGATTGTCATCAGAAACAATGTGTGAGCGTCACATCTTCATAAACCTTCATGATGCCATATAGAATTGTGAAATATTCTTTCGTTATATTTATTAAAATTATTAAAGCACAAACCTCAGTAGTTTCTTGTGTTTTGACCTTCTGGCCACAGCAGAGCTGAGTGTTCTGGTAGATGAATCTGTAACTGGAGCAGTGGCACTCAGTTTGTAATTTGGCAGTAACTGAGAACATGAAATGAAGTGCCAACTTTCAAGGTTGCTGCTTTGTTTTCAATTCGGTGTCGTTATGTATTTTACACAACTCTGTAAATATCTTTAATCAAATGCGTGGCCAGCGTGCAGACAAATGCGTGGCCATGCGTGCAGACATTACGTCTGATTTTGTTTCCCCCCCCCCCCCTTCTTCTTTTTCTGTCTTTGGGTTGAAGCCACTTGGAGCTGCCGTTCTTCTGGCAAGTCATGAAACCCAATTTGGACCCTCTGCTTCCAGGGGAATCCCCTGATTTGTCCCATATCCAGTTCCACCAGGCCACAGATGATGTTTTCCATGTCAGTCCTTCTGCAGGCACTCTGACTCCCTGTCAGGACCAAGAGTTTCTTTTCACTTTCTGTCCAAAAGAAGTATGAGACTCACACATAAATGACAGAAGTGTCTTAAGGTTAAAAAGCTGACTTTTCTTATTGGGTATATGTATGCTTTTTAAGTTGAAGGAATATCACAGCGTCTGTCATTTGGTCCTGAGGGATGTGCCTCAGCTGCCGCCAGAACCCAATGAGAGCAGGTAAAGTTTCTACACAGACAAAAGTGTAAACATGTGCTGCCACTGTTGATATACACGACTGTTCAAAACATCATATTATCACATTCACTCTTTACAGTGGTAGACATAGCTTCAGCTAATACGTGCAAAACTGTGTGTGTGTGTGGGAAGTGCAGTGTCCTTCAGCCCGTGCAGGCCGGCTCAAAGCTCAGGAATGTCATCGTCATGGAGATAGAGGTCAAGGGGTCAACCGAGCCGTTCCAGATCCTGCTGGAGCCATACACTGTGGTGATTCCTGGAGAGGTTTTCATTTGTACAACCACGCGAAGGAATTTTAAGGTTATCCAAGTGGCTTTTTTTATCTCCTCCATGTTATTGACGACTGACTATCAGATCTTTAATTAAATAACTGTGTCACAATGTGACAGTTCTGAAACTGTGCTTGTGTTGCCATCTGTGCATCAGATGTGGAACCACAGCAAAACCTCCATCACGTTTCAATGGGAGAAGTTGAACAGCGACAGCCACTTAATGGAAGTAGAGCCATCTACTGGCAAAATAGGTGCGTCACAAATGAAATGTGATTAACTCAAAGGAAACGTTCATTGATATTTACATTGGGTATTACATATTGATTTATTTGTTTTTCTTCCCGTCTTGTGATTTGTTATTTTGGATTGATTGTCCAGAGGAGAACGAGTGTTTTGATTTGGATCTTTTTGTGACTGGAGTGAAACCAGAGAGGGTTGTGACCAGTTTGGTTTGCCGCATACAGCACCAACACGAGCCCGTCACTTTGACTGTGAAAGTCTCCTTTAAAGTAAGATCAAACCATATTACAATTCAAATGAGACTTTTCTCTTGCTGTTTTTTGTCAACTGTATGGTTCTAAGTCACCTCTGATTTTGAATAGGGTCCCACGGTAACGGTCAGTGTCGCCACTGTGGACTTTGGACTGGTGAAGCTTGGGGATCAGACTCAGACGACTCTTCTTCTAAGCAATCCAACGCAGCTAGAGGCCTTCTGGGAACTGAAAGAGAGGCGTTATATTCACCACAGCCATCCAGACTCACAGGTACAGTAAACAAATACCTTCCTCACATGAAGTAAGCTTTTGTTCGTGGGTGGAGCGTGTTTACCGTTTATATCTCGACAGTGTGACTGACTCCTTTATTGGTGTTTAGTTCTCACTGGAGCCTTCCAGAGGTGTGTTGCCCCCCTTCGCCTCTTGCTGTGTGAATGTCGTCTTCAAGCCACAGACCTGCCTACAGTTGGAGACAGAGCTTGAGCTGATTGTGGAGAATGGAACTGGATGGTAAGGATATGAAGTCAAACAGTTTACTTCCTTTAAAGATTCATTATTTGATACATAAGTACTCCCAAGCCTGCGTTCATGATGTTACTGAGTCACAGTAACCTGTTTACTCTGTTTACTCCTTAAAGTCACCTGTCCGTGCGAGCGGTTGTCCAGTCTCCCCAGGTGAGTTTGCAAAGCAGCAAGCTGGTCCTCTCTGAACTTTACGCCGACGTCCCTGCCGAGGGCATCGTCACACTCTTCAACCAGACCCTGCTGCCGTCACACTTCAGTTGGAGGGTATGCTGCATTACAGTTCAGCTCTAGCATCTCTGTGTGTGAGAAATAATAAGTTTACACTAAATATTTTAACCTACATGTTCTCTTTTCAGTTTTTTGGATGCATATTATCAGGGGGAAATTATAGTTGCTTTCCTCTTTTATCTGGAATTTTGGCACATTTTTGTAAGTGATGATATCAGTTTGCCATTCTGCCCCTCAGACCCAGCTCCAGGGTCAACAAGCTTCAATGTGCACAGCCTCTTTTGACCCCTCCTCTGGAACTCTGGGACCTAATGCCAGCATGCAGATCACAGTTCACTTCACTACCCAAACAGATGTGAGGACAGTATATGCCTTTAACAAAGCTTTTCTCATACACCTCAAGCTCAGCAAATTGACAAACGTTTCACACCTACTCCATTAACACAGACTAATCGTTTTGGTATCTGATGCTTTTTCCCCTTTTGTGTTTTTTGTAGCTGGAACTAACTGATGTGGCTGCACTCTGTGAGGTCCAGGGGATGGACTCTCCCCTTGTTGTTGCCGTTGTGGCTCCTAAACCTAAGACACTCCATGTGTCATACTCTTTGCCAAGTTCTGGGTAGGAACTTTGATGCAAAATTTGTATTAGAAAAAAAGCCATAACTACATTATCAGTTTACCACAGCTGCTGAGTAAGAGGCATTGCTCCTCACAGTCTTGCTTTTCTGTCAGACCCTCTCAGGATAATCAGAGCCTTTCCCCACTGGTGCTGGACTTTGGTGATGTAATTCAAAAGAAAGTTGTTAGCAAGCAGTTACTGATAACCAACCAAACCGCCATCGCCGCCACTTTTACCGTATCGGCAGAGTACTTCACCGGCTGCGTCTCAGCTCAAACTTACCAGTCCGGGAGAAGGTGAGAAACTCATAGACCTGAACAAGGCACCAAATAAAAACTGAACTCGAACTGAAATGTAACATTGGTCTACATCTTAATTCCAGATTTGATTATGTCAAGAATCCGCTTCATTCTGTTCAAGCAAAGAAAGTAGAAGAAAAAGCTTATGAAGGTATGCTTTTACTTTCAACAGTTTTTTTGTCGCTGTGCGGGGTTGAGCGAAAAACTGTGATTTGGTGTAATTCTGTGTTTTGTGTCTGTTCTTAGAGTTTGTAAGTCGCCTGCTGGCTGATGGAAAAGGTGCAGCTTTCCTTGTACAGCCAGACAGGGGAATGCTCAAACCCTTTGAAACCCAGACTGTGGACGTGACAGCCTACACTGACTTTTGGGGGGAATACAGAGATCAGCTCATCTGCAAAGTATATTATAATTATATATAACAGTTAATATGAGGCAAGAGCTATTCAGAATTAGGCTTTGTTTTTAATTGAGATCATTTCGCTGTCCTTTTACGCTGCAGGTGGGGGAACTCGACGCGACGCTCATTCCTATGCAGATGACAGTCACAGGCTGTCCAATCTATTTCCAGATGACAGGCCCCCGAACTGATGACCAGCACCGGGGACCAAACATACAGTCTGTATCACGCTCCATTTGTCCAATTTAATAGCCTACTGTTAAACTTTTCATCAAGTGCACGGACTTCACATTTCTCTCTGCGTCATTAGATTCTGCACCCACATATCTGGAGGTGACACCGTGTCCCGTTCCCTTCGAATCAACAATCCCACCATGATTGGTAAGCAGAGTCATTAAAAATGTTTGGGAATGGAGGGAAATTGGTCGAACCATGCATTTACACCCATAAACTGTCTTATTATGGCCCAAGTGTAACATTTATGGATGACATCAGCTACATGACAAGTGATGACACAAAATGACATGAAATAATTAGCTCTCAGTAATCTTTTATTAAATCTGTGCGTTGTGGCAGACGTCCGTATGGACTGGGAGACATACAACAGAGATACGAATGACTGTAAACTGGTGGACGTCGTGGTGGAGCCATATGGAGATGCTTTCCCACTTAAAGCTGCTGATGGCAATGAAATGCTGAGGGGTGCTTTGGGGCTCCCTCCTGAAAACGTTCATTCTGAATGGAAAAAGATTCATGACTCTGGTTCTGAGGAAACCAGATCTTCTTCTCCCCAAAGCACAACAGTCAGTATATTGAACACACATAAACTTTTATGTATTTCTTGGACTTGGGGAAATCTGTATGATTAAAAAGCAATTGAGTGAATGCAGATTAATGCTTCTTTTATTGTTTCAATGGTTAAAATATTACCTGTATTGATTTCAGGATCAGGAGGAGGACGAAGAGGAAGAGGAAGCTTATCTTGATCCTTCAACCCCTGAAGAAAAACTCATCTCTGTCCATATCAGGCCTCACATGGGCAAACTCTCAGATTACCCCTACTGCATCACACCACAACAAATAGTATGCCGAGTATATTTACACCAAACGATTTCTGCTTTGACTCTTGCATCTCTTGATGATGATGTATTTATTTGTGTGTACCTTTCAAGGTGATTCCAGCAAAGAGCAGTGGAGTGATCCATGTGTCTTTTACCCCTTTGACTCTTTCCGGGTCTGCGAGTGAGACCAGATGTGCAGGCATTGCTCTCGGATTTATAAGCCTAGACCATGAGGTAGGATGCTTAAAACATATGTTTCAATTATGATTGCTGGCTATGGCAAATACATGATGACTTCAATGATATTGAAATTCCTTTTTTTTTTTTGTGTGTGTGTTTTTATGTGTGTGAAAGATGGCTGCCTGCATCCCGGGCAAAGTTAAAAGGTCTCAGGGTTTAGATTTAGAGCCTGTCAAGATGGATCTACTAGCAGCCGTTAAACCTGCAGCGTAAGCAATTACACTCACACTATTTATGTCTCCCATACCCCTCATGCATCCAACTCAATTTATGTTTCCTAAATTAAAATAAGCTGAGGTTGGGCAAAAAGAGCTCAGAGGTGGTCTGATTAAGTTGCATATCTCCATCTTGATATCCTGTTGCTGCAGGCTGCTGGTGCAGATGGAGGAGGACGACGGGGTGCTGGAGTTTCACGCCACGGCTGGTGATTTACTGAGGGCAGGATCAGACAAGGAGGTTGGTCCGACAATTCAACAACACTAATCAACAGAGCCCTGACGTACTAAAGTGCATGCTGGAGGTTTTAATCCCAGGGGTGTATGGTGTTTCTGAGAAGTCAGTAATTTTCTTTCTGTTTTTATCTGCAGCTCGTTGTGGAGGAATTTGACATCACACGAAGCTTTCAGCTCAAAAGCTCTTCAGAGATGCCGCTTCACTTCCGACTGGGGACTCAATCTCCTTTTTCAGTGCTTCAGCTGCAACCGCGAGCCAGGACCAGCACCTCCAGCAACCCTCCGCTTGGTGATAAACAGTCCCTGGTGCTTCAGCCTCAACACGACATGCGGGTAACATGAGGGGAAGTTGTGTTTTCAGCGTATTCAGCAGCACATTAAGTTTTGATATGAAGCCAGTGATGTGGGTGTTGCTCTTTCCTACTAGGTGACAGTGGCCTTCCACTGTTCTCTGCCTCTGCTGGACCACGCGGACCAGAGAGATGAGGAAGTGCCTCCTCAGGTAATGCTCATCCACAGTGCAAGTGGGCACAGGAAGCTGAAGTTTCAACAAAACCTCCGGATCCACTACAGCAACAACACCCTTCAGGTCTGCATTGAATGCATAGATGAGTGTATAATCATGGCAACGTGAGCAGTCTCACAAAGTCCTTTCCCTCTGTGCAGACAGTGCCGCTTTGTGCCTGGCTGGATCTATCCACACTGCATTTGTCTTGTGACAATATCGACTTTGGGCTCTGCTTTGTGGGACACACACAAACCAGACTCGTAGACCTCTGCTGCACCGGTGCTCATGCCTACTGGAAGTCAGGTGAGGACACTTTATTTTCACAACTCTTAGTAATAGTTACTTCGCAAATATATCTGTTGATGAGGTTGCCTGAAGAACATCCTGCTATGTTACTCATGATGTATATGCTTGTGTAAATGAACTGTGTGTTTTACCGTTTGCAGAACTGCAGGGAGAGGATTCTATTGTGTTTCACGTGACTCCAGACTTTGGGTTGCTCAAGTCCAAAGAGCTTTGTGTCAGCCAACGTCTTCAGATCAGCTTCACTCCCAGGTAGACCACCCGCAATCTATTATTTATTGATATTGATATTGTTGGTGTTATTAGTAAATTCATCACAAACTGTGTTTCAGTGAGGACAGGGAGTTCAGGACCTTGGTAGTTGTACAGTCTCCTCTGGTGAAGACGCTGACGCTGCAGCTCAAGGGAACCGGATCTCTTGATGAAGTGTACAGGACTGAATTTATGTCTTTATAACATTATAGTAGAAATTAGATCTGTTGTTTTATTTTTATTTTTTCTTCATTGCAATAATTATCAAAAAGAACTTATCTGGTCTTTTATTTCACATACTATACTTTGATGATCTGGATGGTTGGAGGAATGGATGGAAGGGTTTCTGTATATTAGATTGACACACAATACAATGAAAATGGAGAAACTTCAATCCCTACATTTATACTACATTAATGTATTGTTTATAATGTTGTTTTATAGTCGATCTTGAAAACCACAATGTCAGTTACCTTTTGTAATCACAGTGGCAAGTCATCAATTCTACCACACTGCAACTTAAAGTCTGCAGTCACTCCCCTTTTCACTGTCAGGGAACGTGCATATCATGCAATATGCTTTGGAGACAATTTTCAGAGCAGGAAATCACCAAAACAAAAAGCACAGAAAGATTGAAATCTTAACAAGCAACTATTATTCTAAGGCCCACGCAGTTTATCTGCACAATTAAACAAGAAACGTATTTCTTTGTTTCCACTGGACAGAGTCATCTCCTGACAGGCCGATGAGAGGATGTGTCCAAGCAATGAATCCTCTGATGATACTCTCTGCTGAGAATCAGATATTAGTTTGTTGTACACGTAAGGAAAAATCCATGATTCACTGTAAAGTCTGATCTGATAACCAAAACACCCCTTTTGTGGTATTTTTAGCGTGTTCTGTGATGCTCTCCTGAAGGCCTCATTGATTTACAACAATTCAATATCAGCTGCAGCTCACCACTGACGGATGCATGGATTTTTCCTGAAGGCCTTTTAAGCGAAGTGTGAGGCTAAAATAAAAATCAGCGAGAAACAAAAGTACCTTCATTCAGACATACTTTTCTATACACCATCTGACTGACTTGTACAAGTGCTTCTGGGAACAAGGAAGGCTGGTTCAATAGTGACAACATAAGCAGGGCTCCCAGAACTGCACACTGGCCCTCGAGGCAGGAGCGAAAAACAAAAGGCTCAATGACACACCTGTAACTAAACGGTACGCCTCGCCTAGCGAGAGGTGGCTATGGCACAATTTAGCTGTAATAGGGAACTGGGACATCAGGATTATACTCACTGTGAATATGCACATTGATACAGTAATGTCAGCTTTATATATATATATATATATCTGCAGAAAAATATGTCATTTTGATTAATACTTAAAATGTGGAAGAAGAAAAAAAATATGTGCTGTTGATTTACACAATAAGTAAATGGAGCATCTTTACATAAAACTGAATTTGCATGTCTTGTGAGATGCTAAGTCTCTTGGTAACTGTGAAATTCTCTGAGGGGATGCTACAAAAAAAAAAAAAAAATGCCAACACACACACACAAACACACACACAAACACACATGCACAGCCTGTTCGTGTTTGTAGCAGCTGCATGTAGCGTTCATCTACTACAGAGTTTAACTGTACAGACAACTACAAGCACTGCAAATCCACAGAGAGATGCAAATATCCAATTGATATTCATTGCACTCAAGCAGTCTTGCACAGAGCAAGGGCATGTCTGATCACAATAAAACAGTGCTGTGCGGAGCGAATTCAAAGAGTGACGCTATGGCCAAGGTCAGCAGTGCACCCTTATTCCAGTCGTCACAGCTAATGTGCTGTTAAGGAGAGGGCTGACTACCCAGGGCTTTTTCTTTTCTCTCCATAATAAACAATTTGAATACACACGTAGCATCTTTTCTTGGGTGCACAATGCAAGTGTTCAGCAGAATGGACGACGTGCCGTCACATATTCACTTGCCTGTTTGTGGCAAATATGAATGATGATGATTGTCACTATCCATTAGTGTGGACCTCATCAGCTCACTTGTTTGAGTGAACACGACATGCTTGTCATGCAAAACCAGTGAAATGATGAGCGGAGTCTCAGTCATCCATATATTACCATGCTGGAGCACCTGCTGCCACTAATGAATACTGCAGAGACAACGAGGGAAGAGATTTGTTTAAAAATGGTCTTTTTTTTTTTTTTTTTGGAAGAGATGGGGTCATTACTGAGCTTGAGCATTTTCAGCTGATATTTCCAACCGCTCCTGTAACTGAGAGGAGCTCAGTTAACTGGAGACTGGAACCAGAAACCCACTGGGATCAAGAGGGAGCAGTTAGAAAAACTGTGGCTGCACTAATGAGGAGTACACAACGCTGTGCGATGTGTTGGTGTTCACCACCACAGACAATACGGCTTCTCTCACTGACAAAAAAAAAAAAAGAAGAAGCAAAATATGTACACAAAGAAAACCTTGATGTCAACAAAATATGAGTGGAACAACAGAAAAGAAGTTTCCTAACGACGTGGAGGAGGAAGAAAATCGGTGCATTTGGCTAAAAACGTTGTCTTTTGTAAAATTATCCTGAAAGAATTTACAGCTGACTTTTACATCAGAAAAGTAAGGTTAGCATTGTGAGTTCCTGTGTTGTCCAGGGATACATGGCCACTTTTATGTTTTCCTCATGTTTTTTTTTTCCATTTTCTCCAGATACTTTAGTGTCCTCTCACAGTCCAAAAACATGCATTTGATGCTAAATGGTGATCCGAGGTCAAATCTGTGTGAATGTTTGGATGTTCTCTGAGTGGTTTTCTTCAGGTCGTCCTGTTTCTTCCCTCAGTCTAAAAACACAAACAGTGTATGCATACAGCATATTAACTTGACTTTGCCCAGGTGGCTGGGATCTGCCCTGGGCCCCATGAGTTGGATAAAGAGGTCAAATCAAATGTGTGAATGGATTCTGCAGGTTTTCAAGGAGGAAAGAATAGACTGAAGGAGACTGACTGTGGCCCAGCGGTTCCAGCTGGGCCACAGTCAGTCTCCTCACAGTGGGCAGGTTGTGAGTTTGAATACTGACTGGACCTTTCTGCATGGAGATTTAGGGCAGTCGTGGCCTCGAGGTTCGAGAGGGGGATGTTTGGAGGCTCGATCCACACTGGGGCTCCCAGGGCAAGACCCTAGAGCCTCATCAGCTCCCTGAGGCGCCGTGATGTGGCCGCAACTCAGCACCGTAGAAATAGGAATAAAGAATTTGGAATTTCCACAGGGCATTGATAAGGTATAGTTAGTGGGATCAGTTACTTCGGATTCCTCTTGCAGACCAAAAACATACGACCTAATTGCCCCGAGGTGCCCTGAGGTAAAGATGACACGAAGGATCTGATATTTTCTGATGCAAACATGATCAATTGCTTAACAGGAGGCGCATATCCGCTCCTTTATCCACCTCTGATGTGTGTGTGCGCGGCCCTGCAGCTACAGTTGTGTTGGTGTTTTTTTTTTTAATGCCGGTGGAGATGGAGGGTCCCGTTGCAGGTCACGCGCACTTCCTCCAGGTGTCCACGCGGCGGCGGCAGAGCACGCGCGGTGACGCCGCCGCTGCCTTGGAGACGCACCACCGGAGCGCGTCACCACTTCCTGGAGCTCACGTTGTTGCTGACATCAGAGGCGCAGCTCCGGGGAACAACTCAGATCCTCTCTGTAGTGTGTGTGTATGTGTGCGTATGTGTGTGTGTATGTGTGTGTGTGGAGACAAGCGGAGCGCAGGGCGAATTAAAAGAAAAAAAAAAAAAGAAGTAAGAAAAAAAAAAAAGAAAAAAAAAACTTTCCTCGGAAACACTGCGGCCGTTGCAGTTGTATTTCTCCTCCGCAGCTCTGGATCTATGCGCCTCAGAGAGGAGAGCAGCTTTCTGCCACAGTGCGCCTCGTACATGTGATTTCTGCGCTTCAGATCCCAGAGCGCAGTTTCCGGATCAGCAGCTCACTGTTTTTTGGGGACATTTCCAGCCCCCCCCTCCTGCATATGTTGGTATTTTTCCACTCTTTTTTGTCGATTATCGGTGGTTCTTAATAATCCAAACAGTTCGTCTTCATCAATCCCGCAGCTGTTGCAAGAACATGGACACACTTAGATAACAAGGTAAGAGTCCGAGCGCCTGTTTTCTTCCTCTATTTGTTTGGGGCCAGTTCCTGTGGTTCACTGCTTTTGTATGCCGTTATCTCTGGTTCTGAATGCCACAACAGTAAAGCAGAATAGCAGATATTGATATGTCCATGCTTGGTGCACAGGTAAATAAACGACAGCATGTGCTGTATATTTACTCTGTGCAAGTTCCAACTGTTTCTTTCTGAAGCTCCAAAGGTTTTCAGTGTTGTGAAGTCAAATATCACGTTGTTTTTCTAAGTGGGGATGATTTATTGCAAGGACAAAATTAACATTGGATTATAGGAATGTTTTTTGTTTAAATTTTCATTATTCAATTACTTATTTTTTGTGTCTGGAGATGATGGCTCTCTCTGGAAAATCATTGTCACATTGTGCCTGAGCACTTATTCATGGTCTGTGCCTTTCTCTCTCTCAGCTGTCAGCCCTCCAGACCTCTGTGATTCACTACGGTTACTTGCACTAGTGTTTTTATGAAAACAAGACCTCCTTAAGTACTCGTCCTGAAAAGTCCTGAACATGTTTAATTTGTCCTCCCAATGTCTCCCTGCCTACTTCTTGTCTTTGACTGTTCACCAGATTTGACAACCTGAGGTTGCACGCGAGCTCCTTCCAGTGCTAAACTCGTATTCCTCAGATGCCCAATTGGATTTTAATGGGCCCCACCTCTTTATCAGATCAAATCAGCCTGAAAGGCCCTCAGCAGACAGCCTGAACAGCGAGCTGATAGATGAGTCTATCAGCAGTATGGCATGCCCCTGGAGCTCAGAAATAGCCTTAAAGCAAGAGTCAACCTGTCATGTGGAAACCGCCCACAGATATGGTTGGTGTGCCTTTCGCTAAATAATCTGCTGGCCTGAAAACAGGAATGGGATCCCACAGCAGTTGTATTTTCATCTAACTTTTGAATAAAAACTTTGTTTTTCATACGTTGACTTGGTGAGAAACTGATATTCAGGTTTGTTGATATTTTCAGTGCATGTCCTGACAACATTTCTTCAGTATGTGTTTTTCCTGAAAGGAGTCCCAAATGGGACGTCTTGTGTGCTGAAGACGTCACTCGTGTGGGTTTCATTACTCTCTCGGAGCTCTTTGTAACATCTACCTGTGAACTCTCGGGGCAACGTCATGCCCGTCTTTTTTCGCGGCTCATTAACCAAGCGTCTTGATGAGAGCGAGCGTGACCTTGTCTCGCTCGGCGAGGAGCCGTGAAGTCGTCAGATGCTGAACTCACAGAAGTCTGACCGCGTGCCAGACCCCTGCTTCCCAGAAGGCAGGCGGTCAGTGCTTATATTGAATCTTATGGACAGGATGGTCGTGTTGCGCTGACGGTCTGTTTGAGTCAAAGACAAACGGGGGGGGGAGGGATGTGTGAGATTTTTGTGAGGAATTTGCATTTTCTGCCCGTGTACGCATTAGTTTTGTCGGCGGGCTCTGGTTTCCTCCTGTGTGCTTGTAGGTGTGTGATCTCTCCCTGTGATGGACTGGTGGCCTGTCCCGGGCCTTCAGATCGCTGTCGGCTGGGATCAGCTCCGCCGCCCTCCGACCCTGCGAGGGACGATGTGGCGTAGAAGAAGAAGATGGATGTAAATTACTGTATCGATTCTGAAAGTCTACTATACGGACTGATAGTTTGGGGTTTGAAAGACACACTCACTCCATCAGGCAGCATCTTAGCAGAAAAAAATGGTATTGATTGCTTTGTGCAAAACCCAGGGAGTCGAGCAGATTTTGGGGCACAACGCTGAGATCAAAAATATATTAAAAGTTTGCATAAGTAGGATCCATCACTACGACATGAAGGAGATTGTTTGGATCCACTTTGATAAACTCTGGACCTACATTAACAGAGGTTCCATGACCCCATTCATCACTTTGGACGGGAGGATTGGAGAATCAGTGAGAGGGACAATCATCTCTGCAGCCCTCTATCATCCATCTGGTTTTTATGGTACATTGTCAAGAGTAAAGTTACTTGTAGACTTTTGAAAGCCTGCGAGGCTTTGCTGAGAGACTGACATGGAGAGACAAAGATTGTTTCGTGTGATGAGATGAAATAGAAAATTGAGCTTTTTTTTTTTCTTTTTTTCTCCTCCCCCGATAGCAAAGAACTGTATCTGCTAAAATGAAGTACCGGTCAATTCAACTGATAAGCGTGACAGATGTAGTAATATACCTTTCAACGGCAGAGATTAGAAACCTGGTCAAAGTAGCTACAAGCTGACAAATACTCCGAGAAAATATGTCTTTTACAAGAGTGTACGGCCTCAAACTGAAGAGAAACAGTCAAAGAAACAGCTTGAGTTTGTTATGGACTTCACTCTGATTGATTCTCTTTTTTGGGGGGATCCAGCAAAACATCCTTGCATGAAATATCTGCGAATTAAACTCAAGATTTCTGTTCGGAAACGCCTCATGTCAGCAGTTCATGTGCCAAGAAGACAAATTGACCCCTGCACAAATACAGGTGTGTGCAAAGTTTGTTGTGGCACACCCAAGATGACGTAAAGCTTTAACTACCGATACTGTGGCCTATGCGCGGGGCTGCTCGACTGGTTCACGTGTCTGAGGAAAGTGTCACTTTTTAAACTCCAGCAGAGTGAAAAGGAGGCATCACTTTGTCGTGAGGGAGGTGGCAAATTGCACGAATGACTAAAAAATTCCCATTCAGCCCCCATCCAGAACTAAACATGAGCAGAGTCAAAGGGTCTGACTGCTTTCCAAAGTCAGCCTGGGACACTTTTCTTTATCTGCGAAAGTTGCTGCGAGGTCCAGCCCCCGCCGCTCCAGAAACTCAGAGGAAGTTGTCCTGATTGAGCTTTGTCTGCACGGCACGTCTGACTGCAAGGACAATGCCATCGGCAGCAATTGAGCCTGAGGCTGCAGAGACGGCCGGATGGACAACATGCAGCCCAGACGAGGTCATACAATCGCGCGGAAAAACAAATGTGTGTACACAGTCGTGTAAAGTCGGACGGGTCAGGCATCAGGCATCGGCAGGCTCCGTGTCGACCGCTGCACATTCGTGTGCGGCTTTAAGGCCGCCAAGGGAGCCGAACCTTTTATAGGTTGCAAATTAAAACTCAGAAACTCCTTTCACTGGAACATGGCAAATAAGATTTTAAAAATCAAACAATATTGCCTCATTTTGAATTTGATGACGACATAAAATTTTGAGTATTAAAATCAGCTGGAACGGCATTTTGCGAGTTATATTAACTAGCAAGCCAAATTACGTGAAAGGAATTCATATTGTTGCAAATGTTTGCTTCCTGTTTTTTTGTTTGTTTTTTATGAGCATTTTACACATTGTCCCAGCTTTATGGAATTGGAGTTGTAATATAAATTTAATGAAGTTGGGTGACATTGACAAAGTGGAGACACTTGATTCTTCATTGTCACGGTCACACAGCGTCATTGTATGCAAGATACAAGATATTTTTTCACGGATAAATAGCTTGGTGGCCCAGAAGAAATACTGTCTTGCCTCCTCCTGAACCGGCTGTTTGACATAGTCTGGTGAAATGGGTCTCCGAGTTGGAGTCTCTGCATGGCTGCATTTGGGTGGAGAAACACAATGAATGAATGTGCTTGTAATAGCATGTCACCTCATAATGGAAAAGACAGCTTACTTTACAGATTGTGCAGATTCCTCTGGGGTGTTGGGTCTGGTCACAGTGATCTATCGAGTCGCTGCATCGTGGAAAGCAGGAGGTTTACTATTTTATTTGGCTATTTTTAGCATTTGTTGTTCAGTGGATGATCGTTGTTGAAATATTCACTTGGCTTTGAGCCGTCAGTCTCTCTCACACTGGAGTCTTCGTGGTGCCGTGTGAGACGATGCATCCAGCTCCGTGGTTGTTTTGGATTTTGATTCTATTAACCTGAACTGTTGATATTGCTGTCTCCTTTCTACTTGCATACAGTAGGTCTTAAACAGAAATGATGAAAGCAGTGGTTAAAGTTCAAGTGATGATCGCTCGTCATGCAAAAAATGCTCTGAGCTAAATTCTAACTCGGTTTTTAAAAGCATCATGTGTGACTGGAGCTACGCAGGCAGCTCCATGTGCAGATTCACTTCTTGTTCAGTATTGGCGAGTAATCTCATTTCATAGCAGTTGCAGTCAGGATTGGCCATGATCTGCTTGTTCGCCTTATGTGTCAGTGGGTTTTTCCTCATCGTCCAAAACATGCATTTTAGTCTAATTTTTGATTCTGAAGTGTTAACTGGTTGTTTGTTTGGCTCCTTCGCTCCTGTGGATGGACGAATGGATGGTATTGATTTGAGCGTTGGATTGTTGGACTCTGCTCACTCCGAATACAAAACGCATTGATGATTTAACATGTGATTCTGTGAACTTTCAGGCTCATTCAATAAAAAAAAAACAAGTTTGAAGAATTTATAATTTTTTCTACATATTTGAAAACAAAAAGTTGTATTTTGTAACATTAGCAGCTCCGATCAAAAGGTCATTAACGCCTGTAGCTCAGTGTTTGTAACTTGACGTGTTTACACCAAAGTGATGATGTTAAGCACCAATTTAATTTGAGTGACAATCTTTTATAAGAAATGAAGCCTAGATTTCGGTCCAGATGACAATAACCTCCTATGGGTGTGCAGTAGGAATACGGTGATTAAGCCGTGTGTCCTGTTGAAGTGCAACTCCTGTGGTGGGAAGCCAAGGTTGTGATAAACAAGAGCAAAGGCCCCTCGTGGACTGATGTCCAAGTCCTCAAGCGCGTCCCTGTGTTAAGAAATCCTCGGCGGGCTTAGGGAGCGCGAGGACACACAGTATTGTCTTACTTCCCAGAATCTACAGGCATAAACCTCCTTATTCATGCCGGGTGGCCGCAGCACAGTGCTGGCAGGCGTTCAGCGGACAGGACACCCCCGCGAATGACCTTTTAAAAAGAGTAAGTCTCCTGAAGAGGCCAGGCTCACTAATCACCCATCACTTCCTGCCCGAGTTGTGACTCAGCCAGTCTTGAGGGATTTATATCAGGCCTGTGGTGCATTATTTGTGATCTCATTAGCAGTCGAGGTTGCACTTTTATTTGGTTTTGGATACAGCGATGTGCGCAATCACCCTATGTTTTATGAGGCAACAAACATCGCGTTACAACGCAACTAACGTGTTGCTGTTCATTGTTTTAAATTTCTTTTTTTTTCTTTTTTTTTTCGCTCCAGGAAAACTGTTGGCTTCGATTAATGCGCTTTATTTGTACTGTGCAGCATAAAATCCAATTTCCCAGTTTGTTCTCAGCAAGAAGGCAAAAAGACAATCCTGTTTCATAAAATGTGCAATATGCTCAAAGATGGAAACCTCATGCTCTTTTAAACTTGCCCGCAGGACGAGTCAACTTATAACAGATGTCTCTGATTCGTGCTGAAGTTTTGCAAGTCTCCTCAGGCTGCATCTACTGTATTCATTATCTACAAACCTGTCAATTATGTTCCCGATTAATTCACACGTTGTGCTTTGGAAACGGCAAAGGGTGAAAACTTTTGACTAATGTTACAAAAGAATGAGAATAAAGCCTGATATGTGTCAATTTGACCAACAGCGCACATGAAATATATCCATCCATCTGTCTTCAATGTGCCTTTATTTAGTCTACGCCTGGACTCAAACCGGGGACATTCTCGTTCTGTTGCAAGAATTCTAACCACTACTGCACAGTCAGTGGCATCCCCAACCATAATATGTTCAGTTTATTGTTATAGAGAGGAATATCTTCATTTTGAATAAGCTTGAATCAGAGTTTTTCGGTGGTAAAAGACAAGAAATGATTAGTCTTAACAATAATAATGTTGCTCATTTGTAAATTAGTAAGTCAGGTTTTAAAAGACATGCAGATTTGTAAAACAAAAATGATGTGCTGTGACTGATACCCAAAAATTCGGTTGAGTGACTTGAGCTCATGTTAAAACTTGAGTTTATTCATGAACCTTAATATTGGGTCATAAACACTTAACTACTGTCGTCATGCGTCACACTTTCTCCACAGTACAAAAATGTAACATTGCCAAAAGCAAATACAAACTATTGGTTTATGATTGATTGTTATCCCCTTTTTTCCCTTTAACCCATCACAGAAGAAAATGGAAATTCATTGTGAAACATTAGCCGAAAGCACCCAAACATAATATAAGACCAGGCAGAGAGTTTTGATAATAATGTAGTTTCATTGTTAAATAAAATGCTTTAAATATATGTTTATGTTGTCTTTTTACATGCATTTGTGGCATAAGAAAACATGTTTAAAGTTATTAGAATCAGTTCTGAAAGTCGTTGCTCCTATTAAAGATAACCGGAAGTTGATTATGTTCCATCACAGTCCTATAAACTCTGTGTTTGGCGTTAGTTGTTCAGTGAAAAGCTTTTCTAATGCTGACTAATATAAACTCTGAATTACATCTGCATCATCTAAGTTTGTTTTCGTGTCGACTGGTACTTACTGCAGCCGTAATATCTGCCATCGGTGCAACACCTTCACATCAGTACTTTTCCTTATTGATCTGTTTTTTGTTGGGTTTGTATGTTTTGGCATCCAGTGGGCGTTGCATGAAGTCTGCGTTAGAGAGTGGAAACCCCAGTGAGACCCTCCAAGTTTGCAGCTTGACCTCTGAAACGGTGATTTCTCTGGGACTCCACAAGTGTGACGTCAGACATGAGATCAGGCCACCAGGCAGCTGCTCGGCAGACCCTCCACTTCTCTCCCTCACTCGTCTGAGGAGAAGGAGGCGTTCTCCCCGGGGACGTTGGCCAGCATCGCACTGTTTACTCAGTTCAGAGAGTGATGTAAGAGAGCTGAAAGAGGTTCGAGTAAATGCTCGCAAGCACATACGTGCTGACTCGCACAATCTTGGCCGCGATCTTCCTTTCAATCGCTCCAAACAAAACAACGTTTCAGTGTGAGGTTTGAGAGGCTTGACTCTGCTTTGTCTGGCCCGTCCTGCGCGTTGTCGTCTTTTCCTCATTCGACAAATCACAGGGGCCCCGCCGGGGAAACACTATCTCGACATTATCCATAATACTCCATGAAGTGCGTCACACGGTGTGTGAAACACTCCTGGGCTCGCGTTAGCGTTTGCACGTTTTGTTTCTTGGTGGGTTTTTTTTCCCCCCCGTCGCACGCACGATCCAGCGAGCAGACAGACGCTCTCCTCTCGGAGGACGGCTGCCGAGCAACAAGAGCGAGCGGCGGTTAGCATTTGATCTTCAACAAGCGGGGCTGCGGCGCTGCCCACCTGCCAGGCAGTGTGTGGGGAACTGGGCCGGCGATCAGTGGGCACCACTCGCCCGGCATCACGCTGGGCAGAGGGGCCCAGCAGATGGGCCATCTGGTGACTCGCTGGCACGAGACGAGGGGGCTCCTCTGAGGCTGTGTGTGTGAGAGTGTGTTTGTGTGCAGCATCAACAAACTGGGCAACGTGGTGTCGAGAGACCACCTGTCTGGTGGTTGTTCGCCGGCTCTTTCATGTGTGGTCAACGGTGCCGCGCGAGCGTGGCCTGATCTGTAGCCCCACCCCCACCCGCTCTGTCCTACCTCATCAGATAGACTGGATGTATTACCGTAGTTTTAAATCTCGTCATGTTGTCCTCGTGCAAGTGTACACACATTTAATGCTCATATTATGACATATTTGGAGCACCCCGCTCTCATGCAGTTGAATGCCCTTTAATCGTTTCTACTCACGCTGAGTGCTTCTGCTTTTAAGTTTGAGCTTTCCATCCCCTTTTTTTTTTTTTTTTTTAATTTGCCGTGTTGATGTGTTGGCTCTGACAGCAGTATACTGCCTGTTCCTATGTTCAAACTCGGTCGGCACCCTGTGACTCTGCCCCGCAGGCTGTAAACCGCTCCGCTGGTCGTTTTTATATGCTTTCATGAAAAGTTTGGGGGGCTGACAAATAGAGAAAGTGTTTGTGTCTCTGCAGACAAGCTGGAGCGTTTATCTGCGCTCTGTGTTTGGGGTAACAGGGACATACTGTACACAGCGGTGGAGGCTTTAAAAACACAAGAAGGCATGCAACATGGACACTGGAGAGAGACAAACAAGAAGTAAATGATGCTTGCAAACCAGAAACAACAGTCAGTATATCTCCTGAGTGGAGCCATTAATCTCTCTGGAGGCTCTTTAGTCTTTTCGCAAAGAGCCAGTGTTGAAATGTGTTTATGACGAAGCTTCCACAGGCCAGTATACCCTTGCACCTTCATTAAAAATGTATTTCTGTAATTATTTTTCTCCCTTTATTTGATTTCTCACTTTATTATTTCATTTGTGCATTTTCTCCCCTAAGCTTCATATTATCTCTTGTTTGTCCCCGGTGTGCGCTGCCTTTGAACAGGACTGCACAATTACGTTTGCAACGGCGCGCAAACGTTTATCACAGAATAATGTTGCAGAGCAGAAGTGAAGCGTTCGAGTCAAACTGCAGCACTGGCATACAAACACGCACATACAGCCCAGCCTTGGACTGTAGCCACTGACAACAGTAGCTGTGCGTCTGAGTTGTCTGTGTGCAGCAACAAGCAGCCTCCAGCAGCGAGTTCTCAGACTCCCCATCCATACCAACCTGTGAGCCAACAAGAAATTCTTGGATGTTGTTTTAGGTTTTTCTGCAAACATTCACATGTTCTCATAGTTATTGACACAAAGTATGCTGTTATACAGCTGTTTCCCTATTTCCTCTTCCCCTTTTATTGTCAAAGAACGAACAAATAGTTCCCACAGTGTTTGTTTGAAGATGATCTGCATAAATGACATGAAAATGATTTTTGCATAGCATGCAACTTTGCAAAACAGCTGCTTTTCTAAGTGTGATCACTGTAATGCAAAATCTGTTTTCTTTCAGTGTTGATGCATCTGCTCTGTATTTGCCAGTTCAGTACTTGAGTACTTTTTCAATATTTTTTATTAATGCTCACGGTTTCTACCTGAGGCAGGCAGTTAGGCAAAAACACCCACGCCAGCCTCTGTTCTGCAACACAGGATCTGAAGTGCATTTGGCTCCTCCATCATCAAACACTGAGGAATTCCCTCACGCGTGCTGTCTTTCGCTTTTCAAAGTGGCAATAAAGAAATATCGGGGCTTCCACAGGATTGAGTCTCATTCTGTTCGTGCTTCAGCTCTTACCTGTTGTGTTTTTGTCTTTGAGCCAGGAGATTTTGTCGAAAATAATATGTTCATCTCAAGAGACCCGGTTGAATGAATATAAAATCAAAAAAAATACAGGAGCAGTGACATAGACGTGGAAAATAAAAGCTTTGTGTGGATACTACCACCTGCGTCCTGTTTTGTCATTGTTTTTGTGCAATCGGAGAAATATTATGCACGCCAGGCTGCATGAGAATGGCACCGTTCCTGGATGTTGACACCTCGTTGTGTTTTTGTGTTTCGGCTCCCAGGTTGAAGTCTTCGCTCGCAGAAAGAAGTTGAGCTCTGTGCTCGAGTTCAACAGGGCCACTTCCTGATGATGACAGTAAACATGGGTGAGTAACATTCGAAAGCTGGTACAGTGCGCTCGCACTGAAACGCGGATGCCGAACGGGAACGCACACAAACACGCACACTTCTCACACTTCCTCTGGCAGGAACAGTGCAGAGAAAAATAACACATGCAGAGAGAGGAAAAGTGTGAGAAGACCGTTGTTTTCATTCAGATGGACTGTTTTCTACTCACTTTATCGGTCTTTTTACACGTGGTGCATAAAGATATTGTTTCATCTTTAATTGCTGAAACTTGCACCAGCTTTAAAAAAAGAAAACACACAACTACCCCCCCACACAAAATCCCCCCCAAAAAACATGATATATAAGTACTTTGATTGCAGTGTTTATTTATAGTCAAATAGGTGTGACTACAAATAAACAATGAAGACACACACACACACAGAAGTGGAACAATAGCGTTGGTATATTTGCATGTGCACAGGGGCCTCACTTTGTTGCTACCTGATTTGTGTAAACAAAGCTGAAAATATCCGATCAATACCGTTTGTCTATTCTTTCTTCACAATGCCCTGCACAATTATAACTGGGATTTTAATTTGAACCTGTTTCCATTGTGGTCTGAACGCGTTGCTCCCCCTCTCACAGATGACGGTCTCCAAAATGGACCCGGCCAGCACAGGAACTCACAAGGTAAAGCCGAATTCTTGAAAGTGGAAAAATAAATTGCATAACTTTTCGCTTGCTTTCAGTAAAAGGAAGGTTTGTCAAACTCATTTTAGTTCAGGGACAACTCTCGAATGTACCCGGCAAATACAATGATAACAATAGAACCGATGAATAAAATGTAACGGTAACTTCAGATGCTTGCTTTTGTTCTGGAGCTAAAAAGTACATTATGATAACGTTTAAATGAAAGAAAAATAAGCACAACTTCAGCATTACACTGCAAAAAAACAATGAATTGTGCCCTCCGAATTATTATTGAATTATTTTGCCTCAAAAAATGTGCTACTGAAATGTTAAGGTTAATATGCAGGCTTAAATCCACAGGCTTCGTATTGTATACTTCAAACGCTCGCTTTCGCTGCACTCTTGTTGCAAAGACAAGATAATTGTTTCCTGTCACTGGCAGTGTATACAACTGGGAACGAGCATTACAAATGGCCCTCTTCAAAAAGCCAGTGTTTACCAGACCATTATGTAAACAGAGTTTTGATTCACACAGAGCTTTTTTGCTGGGGCGCCTTACGGTTCACGTACAGTAGTACCACAGTACAAACTCGCTCAGTCTGAGAGCAGGACTGTCTCGGCCTTCGGATGTTGAGTGGAAATATTTGCCCTCGTACCACAATCACAACAGTTTCGGTTCAGACCTTGTTACAAAGACTAATTGCCAAACCGTTGTTGTGTCACACCCACATTGGGCTGCATGACATCAGTCAATATTCTCGTGAATGATTAACGTCAAACACTGTAAACATTGTAGCCATCAGTTGGTAAATTAGCTGCACCAACAGTTTCAAAAGACATTGAGACGTATCGAGGGGCTACAGTCGAGTGCGCCTTGCTTAATATAGCTTGTGCGTCTGGCTCTGTGTGTGTGCGTGTGTGTTGTGCGTCAGAGCTCGGACCGTTGCGGCGCTGCAGAGTGAGGACACGTTTGGCTCCAGCTGCTAATCCAGCCGGATGCCTTTGCCATGATGTGTCTCTCGGCACCAGGAAATCCCCTCAATGTCTTCATTCAGGCAGCCTGCCTCTTTCTCTCTCTCTCACTCTCACAAGTATGCACACACACACACACACACACACACACACACACACACACACACACACACACACACACACACACACACACACACACACACACACACACACACACACACACACACACACACACACAGTCACTGCCTCGTCAGCTGTTTCTACACTTTTCGCTGGTACGATACAGTTCTACCACTATTGTCTAAACACTCCCCGAGTGGTAATACATGCTTCAACCTACTTTTCTCCAACTGCTTTAGCAGTTCTGGTTTCTATAAACTACAACCTTTGAGGAGTGACTCCATGAGAATATCACCTTTTATATAATTGGTCTTGGACTGCGCGCCCTGCTTCATTTCATCTACTGCCATTTTCGGGGTTCCTGAGGAAATAAAGAGGAAGAAAGATGCAGCGCAATGATGCAACGGCCAGCAATCAGCCTCCATTGTGTAACGCCGCTCACTCTGCTGGCTTCCTGGAATTCCCCCCCCCCCCCCCCCCCTCTTTCTTACGCTTGTCACATTTTATCCAAGACACACAACGAGAAGCTCAGGAAGCACACTTATCTCGCCCTATCAGCGCCGCAGACAGAATTGTGGGTCACGTTGAGACGAGGTTCCTGAAGTTTCTGTGGGCAGTTTGTGAGGCTACTTCTGGCAGATTCATGCAGTTAGTGTGTGTGTGTGTGTGTGTGTGTGTGTGGAAGCTGGTTGCTTTCCACTGTGCTGGTGGTTAGCCTTGGCTGCCCTCGGCCTGGCAGCGGCCGTGGAGCAGGCCAGAGTGATGTAATATTTCATTTATAGCCTGCCGGCTCCGTTGCCCCGCCACCACCACGCATTTCTCACACTCTCATTGCCCCCCCCCCCACACACACACACACACACTTTTGCCCTCCCACGGTACCCCATCTCAGCTATTATCCATAGGTTGCATGGCAGGCTTTGGCCACACAAACACACACACACAGATATACACATGGTGGCCTGTGTTTGTTTTGTATCCTTGACTGCGAGTGAACTGAGTAGTCTGGAGCCCTGAGCCTGTGGGGGCAGGACTGAAACAACACTTGTCACCAGAGAGAGAGAGCGAGAAAGAGAGAGAGACAGGGGTAGTGACAATAATAATAATAAAAAACCAAAACGGAGCTATTGTTTACAAGTGTTGTTGTGTTTAATCATGAGGCAACTTTAAGTCAGTTTATACCAATCAATTCACTTTTCATATCCATTTGATATGGTGTTCTAAACATTTTAGGAAGAATTATTGTCAAAATTAAGTTGCTTTTTGAACAATGTGTTACAAATCAGAAGGTATGTGCATCACAAAGCTTGAGTTGGCCAGCGCAACAAGGTTTTGATCCAGTTTCCAGATGGATGCCAAACATTTTTCATGCTGATTCACTCCAAACTTTAATCAGGAAACTAAACGATAATACAATTATGTAAAATCCAGGCGCTTCAGAAGAAAAAGCCAGAACATTAGGCAGGTTTTTTTTTTTTTTTTTCTGGCCATGTAATCAGTGTGAACATGGAAAAACTCTCCCCTTCCTCCATCATGTCCATCTCGGAATGATTCAATCAAAAGTACATTAATTTCCTGATGTGGAATAACGTGGTTAGTCCAGCTCGGCGTTCGGCGCTGAGACAGTGATTCAGTTCCTTCCTGTGCAGCGAGGACAGGCCTGGTCGAGTTAGTCATCCACCGCGGCTGACACCATTACAACTGATGCCTCCTCTGTCAGTCTGTTCGTGTAACTGCTGCGTGACGGTGGCAAGTAACACTGTAGTTATTGTTTTTTTTTTTTCCCTGTAGAGGTATTTGGGTTGTTTATTCATGGAGGTGTGATTTCAGTCTTTTATTTTCAACATGCTCATGAAGGAAAACGCGGAAGTTGACTCACTTGTCTTTCACTAAACACCCACACCTGTAGTTATGTACACCTGTGGCCATACAAAGAAGTGTGTCAGGCACTTTCTCAGCTTGACAGAAAACACCAGATTGCCTCGCTTCATGGTGGTTTTGCTGCTTTCACATACTTCAACAGTGCAATTTGTTGTCTGACTAATTGCATTTCATTTTCGGAATAGAAATCCTCCCCTCACTCTCACTTTTCTGAAAGGTTTCCGATCACTCAGCGTTATTTAGCTTGACATGAGTGGAGGTAGTTTGCGACGCAGCAGAGAGGAAAGCCGCATTGGTTTATCACTCCGCTCCTGCCGCTATATTTGGATTGTCAAACAAAACCTCGTCCACCTCTGTGGTGAGCTGCCACCTCGGTGTCTTGTCCGTTTGCTGAGCTAATCAGAGTCACTCAGGCCAGAGGTGAAAGTTTGTGTTTAACAAGCGAGCCGGGAGGTGTCGCTCTCCAGAGAGAGGATGAGTGATGAGTTTGATGTGATGAGAGACTCTTCACAAAAATGAAAAGTAGAATCCTCCCCTTTTTTTATCCCAGATATTTTGCTGACGAAGCTTCTCCTGTGCCTGGTATCTTGACTGGTTTATGGCGGCTGTTTGAAAGTGGAAATACTGAGCATGATTGATGATGTAATGAGGCTTTTCCTCTTGTACGGCGCTAAATTGTTGAACTTTGTCAACCTTTTTGATATCATTCAATTTTTGGAGGATCTGTCTTGTACCCAACAGGGTAAAATTTATGAATTCTAATGAGAAAGTTCGACGATTTCCTCCCTCAATCCAAAGTCATTCAATTGAGGTTAATTGGTGACTCTAAAGATCCCATAGGTGGATGTGTGAGTTGGATGCAGTAACATGGAAGGGAGATGGATAATGGCCTCTGGTTCAAATTATATGCTCTGATGAAATATAATCATACTTTTAAATCCTCAAGTTTTGGATTGGATGATTTTAAAAGCTAGAATAACACAGCATTTCTATTGCATTCTCACTTTTGCGATGCCCCTTTATAGCCAGGAAAACATGCCGAGCTTCATTCAGCTGAACTAAACTCTGCTTGTTAAGGCTCCTTGTGGAAAATATTGGAAATCAAACCCACCAGTCGAAACAGACCATTTTCTGCTTTAAAAAAACCCAAAACAAGCTACACAGCAAATGGAAACACCAGTAGGGGGGCAATTTGTGTGTGTTTTTTGTTATTTCATACTTGGGATCTGATTTTCCATCTTGTTATTGTTTGGATACACAGATTCAATTAGTGTGTCATTATGAAACTTCACGGTCAGTTACATGTATTCAATCACAGCAAGCTGCTTTTACTCTTCCAGGGTCGCCGACCTCATTTTACCTTCCATTGAAATGAGGCAAGTGAGCCGTAAAGGACTGATGCTTACCAGTTTGAAAATAGTTTAGTTCTCTTTGCTTCTCGTCAACTGGGTTTGGCTCCAGCCCTCATGGATCCTAACTTGAGTTGATTTGTTGGAAGTCGTACAAGAGGAGTAAGTCAGACTCCCAACACCTCTAATTGGATTTGTAAGCTGTTGTGTAAAATTTTTACAAACTATATCTAAACCGCCGGGTGAACCCAGTTGGCCACAAGACCCGGACAGTGGGAATAGGATCAAGTGCATGTCAGACCCCCATCTGCTCCTTGAGTCACAGCAGCTTCGCTTCTGACATCTCTCACACAGAGAGCCATTCTATCTGAAGGAATGCGGCCTTACCAGCAGGTGCTGTTCATGCTATGCGCTCATATACACCTGGCTGAACTGTGTGTGTGTTTGTTTTCTTTTTAATGAATACACCCTGGTGTTAATTAGAGGCACCTGTGGCTCAGGTAGCAGAGCACGTTGTCCTCCAGCCTCGTGATCGCTGGTCCGATGCTCAGCTCCACCCATCCAAGCTGAAGTGTGCTTGAGCAAATCACTTCACAGAAAGCTTCTCCCAATGTTGTCTGAAAGGGTGATTTTGACCGTGCAAAGAGAGAAAATGTGAAATAGAAATGATGTCCATTATTTATTAAAGTGAGAGGCAGGCAGGGACTGGGGTCAACCACCTCTTCTTTTTATTGTAATGGCCCCATTCAGATAATTGGTTCTATTAATGCCGTTTGATATGGTAATGGGTGACATGCTAATCTGCATGATTGCTCCATTTACTATTGAGTGTTCATGTGTCTGTGAGTGTCGATGGAGCAGAGGAGAAAAGTGAATTTTGGTTTGGATGATGAGCATCAGCCTCTTGTATATATATTAATGAGCAGCGCGGACCTGCTTCTTATTCCCGATAAGATGTGAATTATTTATCTGAAACATCCTTGACTTGCTCTTGTTTAGCCGGAGGCCTCTTTGATTTTGGATTGCCAGTGTTTGACTAAATGAAGGCCCAGTCTTCATCTGTATTGTGTTTCTGACGTCTCCCCGCTGACACATGATGAAATATTGAGGTGTTTATCGATAGAGCTCCGGGTGACCACATCGCCCTCTGCACCAGGTACTCGTACTGAGGTACATCTCCTGCATTATTAAACACCTTTGCTCGTTGGATTTTTGTATGCAGAGTGCAGCATTTTGGAATGATCAGCGAGGTTAGGAATGTGAGCAGTATTATAAATCCTCAGGTTAGAGGAGACCTGGTATAGTGTCTCACTTTTTTTTTTAATTGTAAGAAAGTGTGTTGTTCTTGGCACCAGTGGTGTGAGTTATGTGTTAAATTGCATGTTTATCTATAGAAATCTTTTGCTTCAGATTACTGACACCACCTGATCGAGATCTCTGCAGTAAGCATCTTAATTTACTCCAGGCACAAAAGTAGCTTAAAGTATGATGAGATTGGTGACAAATTACCAGCGCTTGACGCTGCACATTGACGGGCTTAGTGATAATCAAACCCAAAAGCTGAAATGAACCACTGACGGCAGAAAGTAGTATTAGTATAAGATATATTGTGTCAGTTATGCAAAGCTAATCAAATTGGGTTCCGGAAGATGGAAGATTTTACAACACGAAATAGGAGGTCTTGTTTAGTCTTAAGTAAACAAAGATAAACTGAGATGACAGCTCGTGTCATACTTGTGTGAGGCATTGAAAGGTATTTTCCTGGTACCTTATCTCGTCAAGGCGTTGTTGTTCATAACTCGGTGGCAACCACAGAATCTCTTGTGTTCACAGAAAGTCCACAGATGGTATTTAGGGCAGGAAGTAGCAGATCAGGTGTCGCTTCAATCCCCTGATCTGAGTCAACACAAACCTCTGAAACGAGTGACATGACAAATGTGGGCTCGGTGGTTGTGACACTCATGCTGGTCGACCACTGTGAAGTCTCAAATCGAAGCATTGGAGAGTTACATTTTCTAAATCAGTGTACAAACTGAAGTTTCTTCATTCTTATTTTTGTTAGAACGTCCTTGTTTGTACGGATGACAGATGGCAATCAAATCCTACAAAGAGAAGTGTCTTTGCACCTATGTCGCATCATCAAATTTTTTCCACTTCCTTCACTCGACACCAACGAATCAAGAAAGACACCGTCTCACTGCTTGTGTGTGTATTCTGCCCTCAGATGACGAGGAAGCGCTGAACTCCATCATGAAGGACCTCGCAGCTTTGGGCCGCTGCTACACTCAACAAAACAGCCACAAGCCCAAGAACCGAACTTTGCTCTACAAACAGGTACGTATCAAGGTGACACCAGGGTTTCCCCTCAGTTATGTCTGTTTTTGTGGTATCCATGCAAAAGACAGGCCGACCAAAAACGACACTCGCATTGAAGTGTCATTTCTACACATATAAATTAAACAGTTTCATTTGTTTATACGTCTTATTCATCATCTGTCCTACTTGTCGAAAATGATATCCTGAATTATCTTGATATTTTAGTTTTATAACTTCTAAATCAAAATGATAAAGAAAACAATTTTCTGAAGCAGCTTATTAAGCTTCATTCTTACACAGCTTTGATATAATTAAGATCAACTCAGTAAAAATCTTCAAGAACAAAACACAAAAGGCAAAAAAGTTTGTGTTTTGGATATTAAAAAATGTAGTGATGTTTCTCCATTTAATTAAATTGTGAGTAAAACAAACGTGTGCATTGTTTTTTTTAAGTGACAGAGATTCACTCTTATCTTTTATTTCTTTTAACAACTGTATTATCTCTGAAAACATTGTTTTTGTTTCTACTGTGATCTTTTCAGCAGTCCAGTCATTTTTCAGCCATAACACGACCAAAACAAGAATTTATTTAAAATTAAAGTGGATTAGTTTGAGAAGCTGTCCTCTCATAAAAACACCCACCGCTGTAATGGCCTGTGTATTATATGCATTCAGTCTGACCACAGCTGCGGCTCTCACCAAGGCAAACTATAAACTTTTACAGCCACATCTCAAACAGAGAGAGCATCCGATACTAAAAGATCACTTTAAATCCATGGTGCATCCTGCTAAAACAACAACAAAAAAATTTAATAACCACACACAGTAGTAACACAGCCATGCCTTTAACCTTCGCTGTCGTTGTGAGTTTATACTCAATACCTCAGCCCTGCTTCCTTCTTGATTCTTTTATTTATTAAATTTTTTTTGTAGCTGTGCTGACAGTTTTCCGACAGCCAAAGTCAGGTGAAGGTTGCGATAGACTTTTTGAAGGGATAAAGCAGAAAGCAGCTTATTCTCAGTCGTAATTTAAACATGTTACAGACACTAATGTGGCGCTACGCTGTATTCACTGCTGCTCACGATCACAAAATCCACTTAGTAATTCAAGGGGGACACTGGGTGCTTCAATTCAGTTTCTTGCTCTTACATTTAATAATATACTCAAAAATACTCTATAGAGCTGATTGGGTAAAGTTTGTATTTAAATCTTGTTGTTGATGACAGAATTTGACATGTACTGTATATTCACACACACACACACATATATATATATAAAACCCTAACCCTATATATACGCATACATACTCATTACCATAACTGCCAGATCAGGTGTGTGCAACTCATTTTAAGGGCCAGATTTCAAATTGGTGCACCAGGAAAACAATGGCGTTGTAACTTCTTCACAAACAATATTTTCCTTTGTTAAACTTTTCTCATTCAATATACTTAAAAAAAAAAAAACAATTATAAACCTTCAATTTGTTAGAAAAAAATAGTGCAGTCAAAAACACCCCTTGTCACAGAGATTTACAAGGCTGTTTTGCTAAATGCTGTCAAATCACAGGCTGCAGTTTGTTGTTGCTTTCAACCCCCTCTAAAGAAAACCGGTGGCGAACACCACTCCAGTTCTCGGTTTGAATTGTGTGTTATGTTTGACAATCTCAACAAAATGGTGCAGCCTTCAGTATCCAAATTAAAAACAACATTTCCTTTTATTGAAAATGTGCCTGCAGGTTGTTTGAAAATGGAAATGCTACCAAAAAGCTGAGGAATTTGCACCCATACACAAGCCATTCCAATGCCCTCCACCCCCGAGGAGCTCCACAGTGCAGCTGACCAATCACAGTCAAGTTTTAGCAGCATGTCACACAACTCTGTATATTGTAGTATATATTGAACAGTAGATTGATCAGCATCCAGATGCTGAAATTCGAATTTTGGAAAAAGCTGCAGGTGTATTTTGCCACTGCAGCCATTAAATTACAATATTTCCTGTTAATCTAGTCTTTTTGTGTTTAATGTCTATTAAATGGCCAAATCCCGGTCGTCAACAAACTCAGTTGGACAGCTTCCTCTTCGCCTTCATGAACAAACGTCTGTGTTTCTAGGACTTAACTCCCCTCAATCACCTTGCGCTTCTCTTCAGAAGTGGTTTTCTTGGTGCATTTGTTCCCTGCCTGTGGAATGATAATTGGCAAATCCTCTTAAAGCGGCAATGTTTATGATGAGACATAAACAAACAGTGAGGAGCGGAGAGAGTTTCCGCTCGCCGCTTCTTTCCTCTGTGAGTTCGGGGTAAACCCCCGTCTTTTTGCCCAATCTCCCGCGCTGATATGATGGCAGTGTTAGTTTATCACCATGACCTCATGCAGACTTGCAGGCTCCTCCAGATTCCTGCTCCCGTCGGTACTGACTATGAATAGAAGACGTAGATTGTGTCAGGGCATCCTTGGAGGAAAGCTGAAAGATGATGTTGCCTTTTCGCCGCAGAGTGAAATTCGGAAACAAAGATCTGATGCATGTATCATTATAATGCTGTTTGTCATTTAATTTCCTTGTCCGGCTTATCGTTTCATTCAACCGACGGCCCAAATCCCACGAACTACCATGAATCATTTAAATTTTCTACTTCCATAACTCCCCTCTGTTGTTATTTTTCCCCTCGACAGGATTTAAGAGTCAAGCTGGAGCATGAGAGAGAAAAACGGTATGTTGAAACGTCTGTATTGGTTTTTTTTTCTGCTCCTCTGTCCAAGCCTGAGCCCTGTACCCTGGATCTTTTCTGTTATGCTTTGCCATGCCTGAGATTTTGTGTCGAGATGAGGAAATCGCAGTTACATGCCAGAGACGCATAAAGCAAGGGAAAATTCCTACTTTGACATTTAGCTGAGAGGCCTTGTGTTTCGGATGGAGTGCTTGGGGGTGGGGTGTGGGTGTGGGGGTGGGGGGTGTGGGTGTGGGGGGGGGGGGGGGGGGGGTTGAGAGAGGGACTGATCAAAGAGACAGAGCGAGTGCCAAGTGCTTCACTTCACTGTCCAGTCCTCCAGGCACACCCCAAAATTAATACTCCATCTTCAGTGCCTTTTTTGTGCTCCGTCTCTCTCTTTCTATCTTTCACGTCCTTCAGCAGCCATCTGTTCTTCCTCACGCCACCATCTTCAGCGTTTCTTCTCTGCACAAACTGTCTGCAGTTTGCCAACAGGTTTTGTTTTTGGGTTTTTTCTCCCCGCCGCTCAGGTGCCACACACTTGGTTTACCACATCCAAGCACTTAAAATACGAGGCACCTGGTTTACAAAACTCCTGAGTGGAAGAGGCTTTATTTGGTGCTGACCTCTGGGGTTGCAGCAATGTCATTCCAATTATGGATGCAGGCAGCTTTTAGCAGTTGTACAAGTGTATTATTTTGCTATGCTGGATTTTAATAAACTTGGATGCCAGAGTAAGTTTTGCTTTGGAACCTTTCTACTGAATTGGAGCTGACAAACTGCCGTGACGTGTTCAGTTCTGCACGTCATCGACATGCAACACTGGTGCCTCAGACTAAATGAGGCGCAAATCAAGCGCTTGTTTTTATGTATTTATGTGTAGGGCGTCTAAGTTGTTGGACAGCGTTGACGTGGTCCAGCATCTCACTTTCCCGGTACTCTGCTGACTATCCGCTAACATTGCATCATTTTCTGCTTCTTTGTGGCCCTTGCTTTGAGATAGCGATCTAAAAAGAAGATGATCTCAGGCTTTCAGTGATCATATGACTTTTATCTTTCATCTGGGATAGGCCAAAATCACACATGTCTGCCCAATTTCAAGCACTTCATCGTGGGAGAAATCCGCACTCAGAGTCATACAAACACCCTCGTTGGACAAACCGCGGAGAGTCTGAACTCTTAATTCCTCCTCAGGAGGTAAATGACAAACATCATGTGTTCTGTTACCGTGGAGAAACATTGCGAAGGAAACTGACCAGAACCTTCTCGAATAATTGCCTTGATTCATCAGGCTGCAGACTGTAGGGAACAGGCATTGGTTCAGTGATGCTGTGATTAGAAAGCCACAGGCTCACAGGAGTGGGAAAGAAAGCGTAAACGGCCGGCTCCTCCAGCAGAATACATTTCACACCGGGCCTCTCCATTTTTTTCACAGCCCTAATTGGCGACTGCTGAGGAAGAGACGAGTTTTTCATGTTTCTGTCTCTCTGTGTTTCTGCCTCCCCGTGCTTCTCCGTCTCACCGTCTCTTTCGCTCCCCTCACTCCGCTCGGCAGTTGACTTTGAAAAACACCATTCAGGGATTTGAAAGGAGACTGTTCTTATTCATTTTTGATCGACTTTGTCAATTCACACCCTCTCTTTCTTCTCGTTCTTTTATTGACATGTTGTTCCCTCGCTTAGATTAATGACTTATTTGTTAGTTTTCACTCAAAATCGGGGCTTATTATGGCCATAACATTTATAGGCAACATGGTTATTGCATCATAACCTGAAGATGTATTGATATATTCTTTATATTAAGACTGAACTCGTATGATAACAGGTTCTGAAAAGCTTCCCTTTCAGTGAGATATCCAGAAACTGCCTTTCTCTACTGAGCTTTTCTGCTATTCTCTGTTTTTTAACCTTCAACACAGCTTATGATAGAATTTCATGGCTTTTACCGTAAACCCTGTTGAACTTACTGTGATTCAATGCATGGCTTTTCAAAACACCTAACTCACACAGTTAGGGATGAGGCTGTGAATATAATGAAGCATTTTAAGGTGCCGAACGTTTCCTCCAGAGCTGAAACAAGAACAAATTCAGGACTTGCATAACTGTTAATAGAGGCCAGTGCTGTTTTGTGCCTGATTATTGTGTAAATGAGCGAGTATGGGCTGTACCCCATATTCTTGGAAAAGGTGATATTTTAGTGTTGTTTTGAGAGAAAAGTGCAACCAAAGCATTTATACTCCAAGCTGTTTGTGCCAGTCCTGTTTATAAAGCTAAAATACCATAACAATACCTGTAATGGGATTTAAAAACATAAAATCTAATAAAAAAGCAGTTGAAGCTCAGTTCTCTTCAGCATTATAGACGCGCAGGGCAACAAAGATGTTCCACAACACTGTGCGGGCCTGGTGACCCTGCACATGTAGGCATTTGTGAATTGTTGTAAAAACACTTCCTTTTATTCTTCAGAGTAAAGTGGTGATTTCTCTCTGCCAAGACCACGCAGTGTTGTGATTATGATCCAGAGTTGTGGAGCCAGTGTCAAATACACGTTATATCAGCACTTGATGTTTTAGGAGTCCCTGAGTCATTATAATAGTGTTGTCTGTCCGCAGTGGAATCATACTGGATGGTTTCTCTTTTCGTTGGCAAGCGCTGGCGGTTTGGGGCAGGAAATCGGAGCTGTTGAGTGTCTGTCTCTTCCCGTGGCTCTGCCTCAGGGTCTTCTGCCAGGGAGGGAAGGAACACAGCCAGATTTTTCTTTTATGGCCACGAGCATATAAGGCCGAGAGAGAGTGTGCTGCAATGCGTGAGAACATTCTTTAACTCTGCAAATCATTGTGTTGTTTCTGTGACTCGGTGTGTCCACATGGTCCCGCAGAAGAAGGAACGCGGTATCTCTTGGAGCAGCATCCTCGTACCGTCCCGGTGCCCCTCCTCCACATCACTGCAGCCCTTTATCACACACATCATCGTTGAATATAAACAGAGGCGGAGAGCGTTTCGCTGCGCTGCTGCTCGCCTCTGATCTGCAGGCCTCCCGCTTCCCAGAATCCTCTCCTCAAATGAGGGAACCATTGAGCAGTCATTAAGATAGGCAGTGCTTTGGCTCCTGATGAGGAAGTGATGGGATGAAAACAAGCCCTTTTATCAGGATACTATAAAGAGATAATTGCCTGTAGATTCTTCACAAGCAAAGAGATAAATCGAGAAGGGAAGAGAAGAAATGCCAACGAGAATCTCTTCTTCTTTTATCCTTTATTTTCTCAGGCCGTCTCCTCTTATTTTCCCTCTCACAGTCTCTAAATATCTCCATGTCTCTGTATCTTTCACTCTGTCACTCTTTAAAAGAAGAGGGAAAGACACACATCCTGCTGCTTTTGCTGCCGGTCCAGATTTTTTTTCCCCTTTCCTCTCAGGAAGTTTCCCATCTGCCTTTGTGCTGGCTTAGTGGAGAGGCCCAGTGGTGTTGAAACAGTGGCTGATGCACACACTGATTGGGAAGCATACTCATGCATGTGGAGTTTTTGCAAACACACATGCATCCATATAAACGATCGCTGATAAGCTGGGACACAGACAGACACATAGAGTGTGCACACTCAGTCGTACACGTAGGCATACAGTAGATAAGAACACACATACGCTGCATTTACATCTGAGGGGTTTCACTGTGCGTCTTCTGTTTTCACTGCATTGATTAATGTCCTGTGGTTGCTGTGCTCACTCGTCTCCTTGACCTCGCCTGACCCGTCACTCATTCCCTCCCATTGCCATGGAGACGGCGTTGAAAAAAACCTTGGAAAAATAAAAAAAAACTCATTGTCTCAACCAATCCAAAGATGCTTGAAATATCCATAATGTAACATAAATTCTCCAACATATTTCACCCGTGTGCCTGCCGAGTTAAAACAGCAAGTATGGAAAGCAGTAAATGTTGCTTTGAGTAACGATTAACTTAAAAACTGTGTTTCCTTCCCTTTTCCCCCCCAGAATCATCCCGTTTCAGAGGCCACTGAAGATCAAAGAGTTGATGCAGAAAGTGACTGAGGCCTTTGGCCAGCAGATGGACATGTTCTTTATGGAGAAAGAGGTCAGACAATGGCTGGTGTGCAAACGTACATGCATATGTGCAGATGTGTATGCCAATATTATTTCTTTTAAAGCACTTTCAGTTGGCGCTACATAACTGAAGAAAAACGCTACAGACATTGTAAAGCAGGAATTCTTTATAGTTATAAGTTATGAAGGACATGTTTCATACACATATTTCCTTCTCACAGGAAGTTGAGACACATTTACCAAATTGTGACCAGGATATAGATTTGCCATAGACTCATAATGGGCAAGACTCATAATGTTAAGGAAAATATTAAGTGATACGATGATTGAAATACTTAATATTTTGCGTAGGTAAATGAGTTAAGGCTATATTCCTATACCTAGTATTTATGCAGTATGAATATTTTATTACAGTGAAAAGTAATTTAAACTGTAGTTCATGTGGTATGTTTTATTAATGATGTCTACTATTTTATTCTTGTTTATGTGTTCCTCAAATCTGATGGGCAAGTCATGATCAGCCATGTTCGGAGGGTGATAAAGTATCGAGTCTGAATCCTGTGAAATATTTCATCTCGACAAAATGTTTTCTTCAGCTTGCGTGGGAACTGTGGTTTAATTAATACTATTTATTCTCAGTAGCTCGAGATAGGGTTTTTTTTTTTTTTGCCTTCAAATAGACAGAGGTATGTGGACAGAGCAGGTTTAAAAGCAGCTGAGATTCTTGGACAATGAGAAGACTTAGTGGACCAATGATGAAGCTACTTTCAGCTGCTGCCACAAGAATAAAAGGCATGGATTATAAAAGGTTCGCATTTAAAGCGATAAATCACATTTTATTTACACACAATTAAGCCAGATTTCCACCTTTATTTGCCAAATAATTAAAATTAAACTGTGATGTAGTCTACTAATCTCTAATTTTGACCCTTTCCCCATTCCATGCGTGTGCTGGTGCATTTACACGCCGTCCTCGGTGGAACAATAAGCAATAAAAGGTCACCAGCTGCATGTTTTCTTGTCCTTTCAGCTGTTGCTGCCTCTGAAGACCCAGGAGGACCTGGATCAGGCCGTGCTGACACTGGGCTGCAGTGCCGGGACCAACGGGCTGCTCAGGATATTGCTAAAGACGCCCAAAAATAACCATGTGAGTCTCGCACATTGTGCAGCACTCTGTCGCACATACTATTGAGTAAGCTGTTGCCATAACAACCGTGATAAGAGTCTGTGACTTTCAGGAAGATAGTTTGGATTGAGCAGTATGAAGTCATCCTTATCCAAATAGGAAAGCACATTTAAATTAGGTCAGCTGCGTAGGAGCTCCTGTTTGCTGAAGTCAGTGAGGAAACAAACTTCTTCCACTGATGTGATGATGTAACTTACCGATGAAGTAATGCTGTCCTCGCTTCCTCTCGCGATCTTGTGTTTGCCTTGCAGTACCTCCAGGTGAACAGCAGGGACAAGCAGAGTGAGATGCGGTCATCGCGGTCACTGGGAGATTTGAAAGGCTCTTTGCTGAAAGGCTCGGAGAGGGTGCGCAAACACTCTACAGGTGAGGCAGAAACGTATAATATGGCTTTAGAGTTTCATCAAAGAGTGGTTAGATGTAATCACCATTGGTATTTGAATTGGAGAGGAAATTCACAAGGATTTAAAAAAAAAAAAAAAAAAATGCTGCTGATGTTAAGATTTCTTGATCACCTTCGAAAACCACCAGGGAGAACTTGTCAGTGTCGCTTGATGATGCAGACTGCTATAGTTGCAGGAATGTTAATGGAACGATGAAGGACACACTTCATCAGAATAGGAAATGTGAATTGGCATTGAAAGCGGTCAGAAACCTGTCATGTGAAAGCAAGGACAAGTTCCTTTTCTCATACCAAGCAATCTTCCGTCTTTGTTAAGCAAATAATGAAAGGAAAAGGAATAGTTTGACATTTTGGTAAATACAAAGCTCACATTATGTATCAGGCATCAAGTCTGGGTTTTCATGGGGCTTGTGTCCCTTCAAACTCAAAACTAGGGTTGCCAAATCCCCCCCCTGAAGAAAACACCTGGTGAGTGTCCAGTAACAACATGGCGTCTGTACTGTGGTTTCATTCCCTGCTCTTCCCCTCTCACAACTGGAAACATTTGAGCTCCAGTGATTGTCAGAAAGCAGATTGAGTAACAGCTTGAACGTCACGTCAGTGGCGTCATCACGTCTGTTTTTTTTGCTATTTGCGTGATTTAACTAACAATGTGTTTTAATTACATAGGATTTCCACTCCCATTCATTCCCTTCTTATTATGATCCCCTCTTTAAAATAGAGAAATGAGAGAAAGAATCTATGCGCAGCACCCCTACGTCCTCCATTTTTTTTACCTTTACTCATTTGCTAACATAGTAAAAAGTGTTCCTCTGCTCTGTGAAATAGCGTCTCACTATATGAAGTCAGTCTATATGGCCTGCAATTACCGTATCTGTTATACTCACAGCTCAATTTATGATTTGCAATTATGACATCGAGTTTTTATAAAACGTTTTAATTAGATGTATATTCCTTTAAGGAATAGTTTCTCCACTTAGAACTTTTGCAATGGTGATGTTTTTTGTTTTTTTTTAAATGAGAAGAGGAAAAAAAAAACCCATGCTGAGAGGTCATTTTATCTCCCATTTCAGACACATGTTGACATTTGTGGACCCAAAGTTTGCCCCAGTAACTGTCAAGATATAAACAAGTAACTTTACTTTTCTCACTTTATCTCTGGAAAAAAACCAAATAGACATATATCCTGTGTCAAACTAAAACAACTTTTTTTGTAATTTCTCTCGCACACAAACACACACAAGGTCCAGGTTATAGTTTTGTTTGGTAACTCGGTCTGAAGTGTTATTCTGCTTGGTGAAATAGTGCACCTCACAAGCTGTCTGACACCTTTTACTTCCCTTGTATCGGGCCTGTCCAGAAAGGTCAATGTTTGAGTCGTATCTCAACCCGGAGCGCAGGCAGAAACAACCCGGAGCGCTCTCCGGTGTCACATTAGCATTTTGGCATCGCGGCTGAAAAACGCTTCATGCCTGCTGTTAGCGCCAATCATTCACACGGAGCCCCAATACTGTGAGCGCTGTCAGCGTCCTGAGTCATATAAATTGTATAGGATTACCAGCTCCCCCTGCGAGGAGTGTGAGAGGAGTGGAGGAGGCTGAGAGAGCAGTGGCAGATGAGAGGTGGCAGGGGAGCGGTCACACTGTGTGGTTGAGTGAAGATGGCTTATGGGACTGGATACCTCAGTGATGTGGAACAGCAGAGGCAGAGGGAGAGGTGGATCCAGAGAAGGAGGCAAAAAGAGACTAAACACACAGTGATTTTTATCTTTCAGCGATTCCAGACGTTTTACTCGACCATTTTAATGCACAACCCGATACACCCTGGTACCATTAAGCCTCCGTTCTACTTTTTCCCCGTCGGCTCATCCAGGCATAGTTTCATCGGGTCTTTACACTGTGACAAGGACGAGTGCTCTGTCTCTGCTGCGGCGCGGCCCGAGAAGCATTTTTCACAGTAATTGAGGTTATAGGTGACAGGAGTGTGGTTTAGTGAATCATTTCTTGTAGTCCTGGCACTATTGAACTCGTACCCATGAATAACACCGTGATGCTGTTTTCTCCCCTCTGCCCCTCATATCCATCTCTCCCTCCATGCCTTCTCACCGTCACCGCTCTTGACTGCCCGCCGTTCAATCCCTTCTTTGCTGCTTCTCTTGCTTTTCCTCACTTTTGCTCCTCTATTCTGGCGCTTTCAGGTTCCCTGCACACTGGCCGGACGTCTCCGCCTCCGGGAAGCGTCCCCGAGGAGCAGCAGCAGATCGCCCGCCAGGGCTCGTACACCAGCATCCACAGTGAAGGGGAGTTCATCCCAGAAACCCCAGACCAGAATGTAAGAGCCTGCAAATCTGATGCATGCTGTGCATTAGCATAGGTAGACAAGTTCATTGTTGAATCAGGTTCTGGATGAGCACATCTTGTCAGTGTAATCAGTGCTCCTACTTTATTTACTGAACAGCAATTTGAGGATCCAACCTTCTACTTTGTCTATTTTAAGAAACACTTTGACAATCAACATGAGCAGGATTGTACATTTTGTGTATGAAGGTGTTTATATCAGAGTGCTTCAAGTAGAGTTGGCCTACATTACAAGAATAGTTTTCAAAAGTGCTTAATTTGTCAAAATCTTTTAACAAAGACAGAAAAGTCGTAGGTATTAAAATGTCTGTTGGCTGAATAAGCGTCTTGATTTCACATTCTTTTGGCAAGATTATTTCAGTATCATAGTTTCTCAACCGTAATGGCTACAGATACATCCCAGAACAGTTAATATAGACATCATAAACTTATAATTTGGCTCTGTTTAGCAATTTAACTAAACATGGATCTGAGGTGTTTAGTCTTTTTGTTAAAAATTCACAGATGAAATGACAAAAGTGCTTGATAACTAGAATATAGAAGCATATAGCTTCTCTGTCTATCATTTAAAAAGGAATAGTTTTGTGTGTTAATACTCCTGAAAATATCTCAGAGTATGTATGTATGTATTTATGGAGTCTATAGGACTTTTGATAGAACGAGTGAAACATTCTCTTTTTAATCCTAGATGATTTGTGAAGAATCCTTCACTAGATATTTGTCTTATTTGGTGATTATGACTTATATTAAATGTGACCTTAAAAGATACTTCAACTTGAATCTTGAGAGGGATTCTTGGTAAAATTGTTTTTGCAGTGTTCACTAGAATATATGTTGTATTTAGTTATCAGGAGTATTATTGTAGATTATCATATACTGTAAAATTATTCTTGAAAACAGTTGCATTGAACATTTATGGTGAAACAAATTGTCGAACATACACTGAACTCATGCTCCTGAAATTCTAATGTACCCTGCTCTGTCCGCACTGTTTGATGTTCTCCCCCACATGATTGCATGCTCCGTGACCCTCCACCGCTCTGTGTTATTATATCTGTCAGATGCTGGATCCCTTTGGGAGTGCAGACAACTCACTGTCAAGCAGCTGTCAATCAATAGATCAAGCTCTGGACAGGTGAGTTTTATCTGGTCTGCAGTGTCTGCTGCGATATTTTTGGAGGTGTCCGTGTTGTTTGTTGTCAGTGTCGGTTGATTTGTTTGCAGATGAATTCCCCCACTGGGAACTAATAAAGCTGTCTTAAGTAAGTCATCGCCCGGCGTGTGATTTATGAACCCTGTCCGCGTGGAGTCATATTTATTATGCACACGTACGTGTTGCACGCTGATATTGTTTAGAGATGCGAGAGTGACTTTGCATCTTGCAGTACTTTTGCCCGTTGCAGATGTGTGTGTGTGTGTGTGTGTGTGTGTGTGTGTGTGTGTGTGTGTGTGTGTGTGTGTGTGTGTGTGTGTGTGTGTGTGTGTGTGTGTGTGCATCTTGCACAAGCAACCAAAGCCTCGGTGAAGTTTGAAAACGGCGTTAAAGGCCAGAGTGGCTCGCTGACCTCTTCCTGTGCTGCATGTGTGGAAAAGGAATCAGGTCACTTTGCTGTTGCTATGGCGACAACACTCTTATCTGGACGCCTGGATTCCTCCGTTATCATGAGAGAGACAGAAACAGAGACTGAGTGGGAGATGTGAAAGAGTGAACATGCTGGATGGGGGGAAAAACACGAAGCCAGGAACCATGTGGCGTGGTGAGAGAGCGAGAGTGGAAAAGGCTGAGGAGTGAAAAGAATAAAAATGAATCAAAGGGAAAATACAAAATGAGCAAGAGTGTGGTTGGGAGAGAGAGCGAGAGAGAGAGAGAGAGAGGACGGAAACGGTGCTACCTGCACGAGGCTTATCTGGGCTCCAGGCTGCAGAACAATGGCAGGAAACGAGTGCATGGAACTTTTCCCTGCAAACGGGCATGCGTGCCCCTTATCCAGGGTCTCGTGGCCTCGCGCCGCCCTGCGGTCAACAGAGACGTCACTCTCTGCTGGGGCGTTGGAACGGGGCAGGCCATAAAGGGAGGTTGGGGGTTGAATGCATGTACACACGTTTAATTAAAGGCAGATAGTTGCAACAACAAGTTGAATGAAGCAGCACCGTCAATCTCACTTTGCCGTTGAAATTGCAGATTATCCCTTTTCACCCAGTACACGGTGGATTTACTTTTTCACAGTCTTACGTGAAAGAACGGCAGCTCTAATACAAAACCGGAGTCCACAGTGAAGTTTCAGGCCAGCAGCTGCAGCCAGGCGGTTTAAAGATAAGACAAATTACTCACTGTAAAAGCAAATCACTTCTTCAATGTTTCCTCCTCTTCTCTTGTCATTTCAGCCCTCCTTTCTCACAGAATAACCGTGACAATAATTACCTGAACCTCAACTATGAATACAAAGGTAAGAGACGCTAAATCGGCCAGTTCTAAAAATGCTTCTTGGCATGTTGAGTTAATTCTCAGCTCAGACAAAGATAAAGTGACATACAAAAAGCTTTTGTCGGTTTTAACTTTTTTTTTTTTTTTCCCCCTGTGGTAATTATAGCCACATATTCTGGTTTACAGGAAAAGAATTAGAGCTCTGATTTACAGTAAATCCTCACTTAAAACTGTTTTTAAATTGTGTGGAAAAATGAGCCCATTTACAGAGCTTGAAGCAGTAGGTTGATGCAGTTTGTATGTTTTAACCTACAATCATTTTGTTTCATCAAGATTTTTTTCTCAATGTTTGGAAAGAAAAGAAATGATGCTGGGAAAAAGCATCGCCCTCACCCCCAAATTTTCCCCACTGCTTTGTCGCCGTGAAGCTCTCTAGCGACCCCCGGGGGACGCCCACCTCACTCTTTAAAAACCACTGATCTGAAACCTTTTTGATGGTTCAATGTGGGAGTGAGCAATGAGTTGTAGTGAAGACTTTTAATATGTCAATTGTATTTTTGTGTGTCTCAGGAGGTGGTGAGGGAAGTACGATAGCATAATAATTCTTCTTTGTGTTTTCATTCATACACTCTGGTCTTTCAGTTCCTTATGTCTCTTTTTCTATCTGCCTTCTTAATCTTCCTTTTCGTCGAACTCCTGTGCTGCCCTGTCTTTTCATGATAACTTTGGTCCCTCTTGATGTCCTCTTACTCATCTGTTCTTTGTCCCTTTTGTCACTGCCGCTTCTCCCTGTTCTTTTTTTTTTTTAGATTAAATAGAGCAAGATGACTGATAACACCATGCGAACCCTTACTCATGAACAGGATCTTTCTCAATCTGGTCTTTTTTTTTTTTTCTCTCTCTCTCTCTTGCACCACCACTGTGCTGTAAATGAAAAAGGGAGTAATGTATACACAGGCTCTGAGCCTCTTATAGCTGCAACAGCACTCAAACGCTCACTTGGGCCTGCTCGCGCGTGCACGTGCACACACACATACACACACGGGCACTCCGCTCCCAGATGTAAAGCCGTGTGGCCCTTCCTGCTGAGGGCTACAGTATTTGTTTACCATTCCCCGTGAGTAGATTTTTCCTCTCCATCCCGCGCTTGCCAAACACAAAAAATAACTCCCGTCTCCATGGGATACAGCCACAAAAACAGCATGAGGGGAGGCAGTCATCTGACAGAACAGCTGCTTTTAATTGCAAGTCACTCCGGTCCTCTCTGTTTAGTGTGTGTGTGTGTGTGTGTGTGTGTGTGTGTGTGTGTGTGTGTGTGTGTGTGTGTGTGTGTGTGTGTGTGTGTGTGTGTGTGTGTGTGTGTGTGTGTGTGTGTGTGTGTGTGTGTGTGTGTGTGTGTGTGTGTGTGTGTGTGTGTGCACGTGACATAATCGTCAGCGCTCACATGCGTCAGCGGCGCTCCCCACCTGCCTTCAGTTACTGCTCCACTGTGATCTGAACTAACGCTAAGCAAGCACATCCATCCACCATCTTCCATAGAGATTCGGCCAAATTAGGAAGGCGGGACCCTGGAGCCGGTCCGAGCTGACTTTGGGTGTAAGGCACGATAGAGCCACAACAGATCACTGGCCCATCACGGGCCAAACGCAAACAATTTAAGGTCATCAATTAACCTCACACACGCGTCTTGTATTAAAACTGTGGCACCTGCAGAAAACACATGAATGCACTAGGGGAACATGCAAACTCTGCACAATCAGGCTCGTAAACCTGACACTGAACAGACACGCAACCATTACAACACCGTGCAGCTTTGAGCTTGCACACGCAAGCTGTTTTCGTTTTTTCTCTTGGCGGCGCGGCATCTTTCTTTAGTGCGTTCGGTTCTTCTCATGCCACTTTTCAGCTCTTACTCTACTCTTTAAGATAAACAGCACCGATGGCTGTCAGATGTGAGCAACTTAATTGTGAACCTCTCCTTGCCTCAACATGTTCGTGTGCAATAGAGTAAGACAGACTGTTTCCAATTCGACCTGCTTCAGCAAACAACTGCACACCATTGCGAAGAACTGCATAAATGACAGGAGAATCAAATTGTCACGTGACACACATTTTGTTTTCGGCTTAACTGATCTCCTGACTGACATCTCTGCTTCATTGCTCAATTTTCAGGCCGCCATGGGAAAGGAGGGACTTTCCCACGCCAGTTCCAGTTGCCCAATCGCAGCAAGGATTACGGAGACCGTAAGAAACCAGTTTTACTAGAGTTTTAACTCTGAGGTTCAATGGATGTGTTACCATGTCTACAGTACACCACACACACACAAACACACACAACTAGACATTGCCATCTGGGCAGACGTTTTCACTTGAGATGAATAATTCTTTTACCCTCCCTCCCCTCACATTTCGATCATTTTTTTTCCCCCCACTCCCAGTAAAATATTTTGAAATATTTGTCGTCTGCTTTGGCATTTCTTTGCGAGCCCTGTGCAGATTTGGTACATAAAGTGCTGGCTCGCTGTTCCAGGCAGCTGCTAGTAATTGCTTACTCAGAGGCTAACCTTGGCTAGCAATGATTTACGTTTCCCTGTGGTGAACCCAAACTTGTATAAAAACACGGCACCCTGTTTCCTGTCTGAAGGGAAGTGGGAAGGAGTGACAGGAGGCGCTGGAGTAAAGCGCCGGCCTTGGCCTCAGCTCATGCACAAAACCTGTGGAGTTATGGTGTTGGTCAGATATGAACTATGTCCACAAAAGATGACCGATTTGTGCGTGAATGCATCGTGACTCTGCCGGTCTTTAATAAACGTGTACGTGTGTGTTCAGGTCGTCGAACACTACCACGGAGCTTCATGCCGCAGGAGAACCTCTTTCAGCTGGTTCCCTCCAGTCGCTCACGCAGCTACAAAGGAGACAGCACGATGCAGTACGGCGACCTGCGTTCACTGGGCCGCGCTTCTGACAAAAGCTGCCAGCGTAGCACATCCAAGTGTAAGTTGTTCACTTCAAATTTCCAGCCTTTTGGAGCAACAGGATTGATGAGAGAACTTGGTAACACCAGAAAAAGAAAAACAAAATCTGAACCTTTTCAGAGAGATTTTGTATTTATCTGGCTTCTGTGAATGATTTAGTTATAATATACCTTAATTGTACTATGTCAACCTATTACCTCAGTCTAATTTTTGTAAAAAAAAATTGTGGAAAAACATCACAATGAATTATTAATTTGCGAATGTCCTCAGGTTGAACAAACTATGTTGTTATGTTTGTGACAATTAAAAACTTGCTTTTGACCTGAATTTAATTGTAATCAATTGTTTATTTATTATTCAAATGATATCTAAATGCTTTGAACTTGCACTATGGATCTACAAAGTAACGGTACATTACAGTGTAAAATACATTAGCGTGGTATTTTTCTCTGAATAAATTGTTAAAGCATACAGACGTCAAAAACAGTGGAGGTCTGAGGATTTTTACATGGGCGACGCCAGAATGAATAAAGACAAAGCAACCATAATCTGCTTTCTATAAACCCTCTCCGACTGTCAAACATATTTTAAATCTCAGTTGTAAGCAGCGAGAGTGAGTCGCAGTAATGTTCAGTAATTCAGTGTGTCGCAGCGAGCAGAATTCCCCTCTCATCACTCCGACAGGGCCGTGTTACCCACCAATCCCACCAATCACGTCTCTCCTCATTCACGCTGCTCGGACCGTTTGCCCAGAAACTGTCTTTGTTAAAATACCAGAGCTCGGCTCAGCAGTCTGTGGTCGGCATGTCGGTCTCCGGTGTCCTTTGCTCCCCCACACACGACCACAACATTCGCGCTCGGCCACAAAAGAAATCCGCTGATTCCCAAACAAAACTCAGACTCTGCATCCCGAAGATGAGGGGTGCTGGGATTATCTTTCGTGGTTTTCGACAACTTTGTGTCTGCTGATTGTAGTTTGGCATGTCACTCGCCACACTGCGGCGGATTCGACGTGTCGTCGTGGTCGACGTTGCCGCGTGAATTCATGATGGATTTTGCGATCGAGCTCGACACATGCCTCTGCTTTTGTGTGGACTTGTGGGAGTATATCACAGCGGAGCTGTCTGTCTCCAGGGGCTTAGTAACAAAATTAATTACTTGGAAGGGGGGGGTTTTCATCATCTGGTGTTTTGTTTCTGCAGCACCGCGGGCGCCAGTCAACTGGCGACAAGGGAAGCTCTTGGGGCGAGGGGCATTCGGGGAGGTCTACCTCTGCTATGATGCTGACACGGGCCGCGAGCTGGCTGCCAAGCAGGTGCCCTTTGATCCCGACTGTCAAGACACCAGCAAGGTGAGGAAACGCACAGACCAAACTGTCACATCTGTTTGGAATAAGTCACTGCCTGAATGTGTTTTATTGCTTAAGATTCTCTGCATTAAGGAATGAAAATAAAGACGCTTTAAATTCTGTGTCCTCCAGGAGGTGAATGCCCTGGAGTGTGAGATTCAGCTGCTGAAAAATCTCCGTCACGAGAGGATTGTCCAGTACTACGGGTGTCTTCGGGACCTCGATCAGAGAAAGCTCACTATTTTTGTTGAGTTCATGCCTGGGGTGTGTATTTTGCAAAAACGTCTCATTTCTGTATATTTAATCTTTTCTAAGCCACTTTATGTAATGACTCTGCCTCTGAGACAACAGGGTTTACTGACTGATTTACTTGTCGTATTAAATAATGTCTGTAACTGCGTTTCAACGTCTGTGTGCCGTTCGCCAACGGCTCCAAGACTTAACATCAAATCAAACCCACGCCGGCCACATCTGGGAGAAAACAATTCTGAAATGTCACAAGCTGTCAACAAACGGGTCCATGGTGGTTGATGTCAGCAGAACAGCTCACTTTATGAGCTCATTTTCTCACTAAATGAGCGCCTTAATGAGCGACTGTCGCCTGTGGACCCTGTCCTCCAGCCTGTTTTTAATATTTCCTAAGCTTTTTTTTTTTTTTTGTTTTCTCAGTGCCGCTGAGTGTCTTAGTCACACATTGTCTGGCAATTGGAAATGTTTATGTTTGAGTGGAGCTGGCGGAGGTAGGAGGGAAGGTGACGCGGCCAAGTTTTTGTGTGTCTGCGCGGCACGGCCACGCTGCTGTGGCTGGCCGATAACACTCTGGTGGCCCGGCGGGGGAGTGGGGGGGGGGGGGGGGGGGGGGGGGGGGGGGGGGGGGGGGTTGGAGAGCTGCTCTGAGGTGTCTCGTTGACAACTGAAAGGGAATTGGGAGGGTTTCTCGTTTCGTCGTGTGAGTCCAAAAGTTCACCACAGGTGTTGCTGGGTCAGATTTTAGTTCCTGAGAAGGAACTGAAAACAGGAAATGCTGCAAATTGTAACCACTTGGACGCAACGTCAGGCAAAACTTTTTAAACTTACAAATGGGCTTGGAGGCTGTTTTTGTAATAACATAATTACTCCACTTGAGTTGAAATTTCTTTGAAATATGTCAGTTAACCCTGTTGGTAACTTAAGTTTTGTGATAATAATAATAATAATAATAATAAAATACAAATTAAAAATACATCAGCTTCAGTTGTAGTTATTGCCACTCTATCTTACGGGCTTTTGCTTCTCTCTCCCGTGTCTTTCTTCTTCTCTCTAGGGTTCAATAAAAGACCAACTCAAAGCCTACGGTGCCCTGACAGAGAAGGTGACAAAGAGATATACCAGGCAGATCCTCCAAGGAGTCTCCTACCTGCACAGCAACATGATTGTACACAGAGACATCAAAGGTAATTACCAACTGCAAATGAGGAAAGGTCAGAGGAAGGATATAAATTGGGTTTGGAACTGATGAACACCCACGCTGCTCAACAACCCTTCCTTGTGGCTCCTACTGCTGCGACTGTTGTCCAGAAAACTACCGACTCATTCATTACATTCTGGTTGACATTTCCTCACAGGATTATTCATCGTCTACGGAACGAGTCTGGAAAAAATGTGCTATTTCCAACTCCCCTTTGAGATATATTAGGCTTCATGCTGGTGAAGTTGGGCAGTCTAAAAATGCTGAACGGAAATGTTGTAGATCGGCTGCCCGCTGCTTTGGGAGTCGCTGCTTCGTCAGAACGCCGCAAAAAGAAAGGGGGAAATATATTGTCTGGTTGGGGGGGGGAAAGATAATAAGTATCACAGGATGTAGGCAGGCTCCATGAAAGTGTAGGTGGGTGGGATTTTCCACTTAGAAATACTTTTTATGTGTAATAAATACTTTTTGCCTACAAGAGCTGTTCTTTATGTGAGCATTTGTGTTTTTTGAACAGTTTGGCTTCACATTGTGACATGAGATGAAATTTCTCTCAATGTACTGATAAGAAAAAACTGAAAATAAACAGTAAAAGCAGGATTCACGATAGAGCCTCTCAGAAGCAGTTCAAAGAAGCAAGCATTAAGGAGTAAAGGTTGCAGTTTTAGTTCCTCAGCGTGGAGCGCTCAGTTTAGCTGTGAAATCCCTCAGTGGGTGTGGAGGGTGAGAGGCGAGTGGCGCACATTAGTCACTGATCAAACAAGTGGCCTGCCTGAAGGAAGTGGGATAGACACAATTACATGTCGGAAAATCGTGAAGAAAGGAGGAGAAAAGGGTGTTGATGTCCGATCTGTCTCGTGTCGAGCCAACATTTAGGATTTGATTTTATAATTGGTGTAAACTGTCAAAGCTTTTTCCCCCAGTGTGGGAGAAAAATCACTTTCTACGTTGTTTGAGACGAGAAGATGAGTTGTGTGAAGTTTTGTGGAAGATATACTTTGGCTGGATTTCCTTGAAACCACACTTGTTAAAGATACAGGAAAAGGGTAACATTTCTCGTGTTCAGCAGGGTGAAATGAGCTTTTAACCACTTCCAAGCTGTCAGGGAACCCCTGAAAGATCCTGACAAGTCTCGGGAGACTCTTGAATAACTCCGAGCTTTCTTTGTTTCCTTCCACCAGGTGCTAACATCCTCAGGGACTCCTCGGGGAACGTCAAGCTGGGAGACTTCGGAGCCAGCAAACGTATCCAGACCATCTGCATGTCGGGTACAGGAATCAAGTCTGTCACTGGCACCCCCTACTGGATGAGCCCTGAAGTCATCAACGGGGAGGGGTATGGCAGAAAGGCTGACGTATGGTAAGGATATGAACAAATGAGCGAGAATGAGGTCTGAGAGGGCCATCAGAAAAACACATCAAAAATATGATTGGACTAGTTTTGATGGTATAGATGATGTGTGAAGATCAAAATTTGGGAAAGAAAATGTCAAATATGGTTACAAAATATACATAGTAAGTTGAAAACAGATACATAAATAGAGTGAAGATGAACAGTGAAGTGTCGTAGGACCTGAGACAATGACAACAAATTAATTTGTGATGCTGATATTGTTCATTTTAAGGCAGCCATAAACCGCATCAGATGAGCTTGGGATGTTGGCACAGTATGAGACTGCAAGCTATAAAACATCCCGCCAGAAAAAAACATAAAATGTTTGCGATAAAGCACATGCATATTGGCCCTGATTTTCAAGGTTTCATTTGCCTTTTCAGGGTATCCAGTTTTCACATAACCTCACTGTGTGCATGCCTGTCTTATGTATTTGTGGAAAAATAAACTTGAGGATGTCTCCTCTTGGGCCACTTTATCAGGTACACTTGTGCCATCTGATTTGTAGTACATCAAGTCTGCAATAAACTCGCTCCTGCTAAACTTTCAGTTTTTGTCCACATAGTCACAAAGGGGATACTTAAATTTTATGTCTGTTGTTTATTACTTTGTTGTTGATATTGGTTTTTTTTTTTTCCACTCGGCTCTGTCATTGACAAGTGTTGCTATTGTTCTACTTTTCTCCTGGGTGTCCAAAATATTGGCTACAATCCTGTGTTCAACACGTAAATACATTAAGACCTCTTAAAATCTCTGGTAAAGTTGGACTTTATTGAAGATTGAACAAGTGTAACTCATTAAATGGCCAGAAAGCAGATGTCACTGCACATTATATGTTCGTCTATGAAATCCTTGCATCAGTTATGATGCATCAATGCTAAAATGATTGATGAAGAAGTTCAGTGTGAACTGTGCATAAACCCAGATGTTTTGGCTCGGCACAATTCTGCATTGACTCTTGTTACAGCTGTTAAATACAACTTTCAACATAAAACTTTAAACTTAAAGCAAGACGTCTGAGAATCTCCTCACCTAAATCATGTGAATGAGTGGTTAGCAACCTCTGCACTTGACTGATAGTGATGTATTAAACCTTCAGTGCATGCAGCATCTGTATTTCATTGTGCTCGTCCAGCAATACAAAATAAAAATCTTTCAAAAGTTAATGTTACCACAATACATCTTGTTTTTTCCAAATTAAGATGAGGATTAACGTTTAGCTCTGTTATCTGACGGGGTGGATGTTAGTGTTGTTGCTCCTAATTGCAACATAGTCACTGATATGCAAATGTGTTATGATGATAATTAAGCATACAGTAACCCTCTGACTTTTAAATAAACTTCTTGCTGCTGTGGATTTTCTTCCAGGAGTGTTGCCTGCACCGTTGTTGAGATGCTGACCCAGAAACCCCCCTGGGCCGAGTACGAGGCCATGGCAGCCATTTTTAAGATTGCGACCCAGCCCACCAAGCCCCTGCTTCCTGAGGGCGTGTCCGACGCGTGCAGGGACTTCCTGCGGCAGGTCTTCACGGAGGAAAAGTGGAGGCCCACCGCAGATGTTCTCCTCAGCCACCCGTTTGTCCAGGGCAGCTTCTGAGGCACGTGGACCCCCACCCCCCCCTCCCCATCCCCACCTGCGAGGTCTCCGTCGTCCCGGTGCCTCCCCTCCCCTCCTCTCCGGCCCGCCCGCCCGCCTCGTCCCTCAGGGTCCTTACCCCCCCCCCCCCCCCTGCACTCACACCGTCACCGGGCTCCAGGGCTCAGCACCACTCCAACCTCCGCCCTGTCATCTATCACCAGTGTCTGCCTTGTCAGGACCCCTGCTCCTCTGAAGCAGCTCGCTCCACCTGGACTGTCGGCTGTGTGAGGCCAAGTCCACTGCTGTGAGACCCTCAGAGGCCCCCCGAAGGCGTCGTGTCCGTCAGGAAGGGGGGATTTGACACGAAGGCACTTCGCAGTCTCACGAGCGACAGACTGCCGTCTTTAAACAAGAGCAGGAAAAGTGACCCAAGTTAGAGAAAAGTTATGTCTCAAGCTTTCAGGGCCCAGCTTTACGCCCCATTTACTGCCGCGGCACAGTATCTCGGGATCGAGTCGAAAATACAGTCGTGATCGATTGGTGACATTGATCACATCTGATAGTACTGTAAGTTACTCACAAGCCCCAGACTGGCTGTGAGTGGAGTTAGGATGGTGAAATATTTTTATATGAAAGATAGAAAGACTTCTTAGCAGATGAGATTTGTATTGTCATCTTCGGGGGGAAAACATGTCAATGTATTTTTAGTTAACGCCTTACAATAACGATTTGTAAGTAAGAATGTCTTTTCTAACTTCTTGGAGGGTGGCCATTACCCTGCTCTCATAGCACTCACAACCCCATTCAGAAGGATTGTCAACATTGCACTTTTGATATCACGCATCAAACTATTTCCAACATGCAGGATAATCAATGAAGGAGATATTTTTCTATTCTGTGACTTTTTTTTATGTTATAGAGAATTGTGTTCTGGCATATAGAAAAAAAAAGAAGAAAGAAAACCAAACTTTTGCAGCTGTGTGCAACGTCTCTGAAGCAATACCAACACTACTGTTGGATTCAACATTTAGTCCATTTTTCCATGGAGACTTGTTCCATTCAGAAGTGGCCAAAGAAAAGTTGCTGAGACAGACACCTTCAAGATTTCCTTTTTTAATTTTTTTTTTTTAGTTAAAGTGCAGTATTAGTTATGTGGAACTCACCTCAGAGCCCTGTAGCCTTCTCTGTGTCACGGCAGCTTAGTACGCAGCAGACCACACAGACCAAATGAGCTGCTTTGACTTCAAACTGTCGTGCCATAAAATGATCACACAGATCGAAGGAAGCGTCTCATTTATTTTTATGTTCAGTAATTTGCTCACCTCATGCCTTTATTTAGCTTTCTGTACTGTTTTAATGGCTTGGTTACGCCCCTATCTCACAGGGCTCGGACGAATTGAATATGCACAGGCATTTCCGTAATATCTCAAAACATCCGCAGGGGTATACAAAGTCCCAGACTGAGTTGTCAGAATTTCCGATTCTATTCTGTTTTGAATGTATGATAAATTAGCCTTCAACATGTCAGTATGGGCTTCATCCAGCAGCTTTTGCACTTCTTTAATGAGCTCCATTTTCAGTACTGGTCAGCGGAGAGACGCCGCAATTTTGCATGTCTGTTGTGCACCAACTCCTAAAAACCTGTAATTCTCTCTGGTGAATCTTGTGCAAATATCGAGGAAATATCGTGCGGATGTCAAGCAATATCGTGTGACGCGTTTGCAAACGCTCGCTGAATTTTGACCCAAGCTTTGCCTTGAATTTGTGTGACGATCTCGCGACATTCGTGCAACGTATGCAAACGCCCAACTTAGTGTGAGTCCAAGTGAAAACTGTTGCTAAACTTTCCAAATTTTTGTCGTATTTTTGTGTCTCCGACTTCTCGCGCAGTTGTTGATGGCTTCGCTCTGAAATAGTTCTGTGAGGCCAAACCGCAAGACCACAAGTCGTCAGAAAGTGTGATGCTGAAACGATGGAGCTAAATGTTGTATTCTTAAAGTGGAGATGAGGAGAAGGATCAGAGGTATGGTTGCGGGGTGTACTCTGGTGGCACTTGAGGAGCGATCAAATGTTTTTAACCCTTGTCAGTGCCTTATCTGAATCTGCTCGTATACACAAACGTTCACTGCCAAAGCGCAGAGCTTCCTTGTCAGATGAGCAGCTGTTTAGTAGAGACCACACAAAGGATTTTGCTGAAGTTCTTTTATACTGAAAGACGTTATACTGTAAATACATATTGTTCTGCACTTTTGTATGAAATTTCTTTTACATTATATACAAATCTATTTGATGAAATAACTACGTTATACAGTAGATTGTACTGTGATTTAGACTGCAGTATATATATGAATGTCTCTGAGAGCTGGAAGGCAGTATGAACAGACCGGGAGGCTTTCGAGTGGGACAGAGTTCGTTTTGTCTTAATGACAAAGCCTTGAAACATAAAATGTATTGTGTCATCAATCTTTTGTACATTTAACTTAATAAATCAAAAGTCTAAGACTATTTTTCTGTGTGATTTGTCTTGTTTTAGCAACATGTTTTCAGGCACTCATGGTTGATTTTATTTTATTTTCACACAATTGATTTATGGGAAGATCTGGGTTCAAATACTGCCCGGGGAGTGTGTAGAGTTTGCATGTTCTCCTTCTATGCGTGTGGGTTTCCTCCAGGCACTTAAGTTTCCTCCTGCAATCCAAACACTTGCAAGTGAGGTGTGTGTGTTTGCCCTGGGATGGACTGACGACCTGTCCAGGGTGTATCCTGCCCTCACCCATAGTAAACTGAGATTGGCTCCAGCGCCCGACGACCCCACACAGGATTACGTGGTATAGAAGATGGATGGGTATATTTTTATTAGCCACTTGAGATGGCACTTTTAGGTTATAGTGACAAGGTCCCAGCTCACAACCTTCCTGTGTTTATCTTCCTTTGGTCTTCTACAAGCTAGAGTCATGTGTTAAATTGTTCAGTCGTGACGCTGAATTGACTGTGAATGTCTCCGTGTTACCAAAATGTCTGGTGACGTCTCCAAAACTCTCACAATACTATTTAACTGAAACGAGCTCCATCATCTCTGACCCAATCAAGGGACACTTGATACAAAAGATGAGGGAATACATTTATATTCTAATTCAAAATGCTTATTATCGGACCTGTTAAGTCGTCATGCTTTTACACACAGATTTATTTCACAACTCGTGAAAGACATTCTGCTCGGTGAGGTATTTTCATCAAGTACTAATTTTCCTCTTTCTGGACCAAGAAAACCATTCCCATGAGTATTTCTCGTCTACAGCACAGCTGAATAAATAGCTCTTCATGAAACTGCCGAATCCTTGTACATTTGAATCAAGTGCTTTGGTCTATAATGAAACATGGCAGAAATCCGGTCTTCTTCAGCCATGCTACATAAACTACTTCAAGTACGATTTATATTGGGGTTTTTTTTTATTTTCTTTTTAACCCAGATATGTTCAAGTCATGCAACTGGGCTCTTTTAATGAGGAAATAAACTGGTGCTGAATGTCTACAATGTTTCTTGATAAGCTTGAGGAGAAACACCACATAATTACACAATGCAGCAAAGCAAATATAGAGTAATGCACAAAATCCAAGCCTTCACCTGAAAACCCAATAACCTCACTGTGCTCCATCAGATTATCTGACTTAACTGGACTTGAATGTGGTTTGACTTATGGTGGAATTCCTCATATATACACAGCTATGACAGAGTCAGGGGGTGCGTAATTAATAACAAACCATCTCTACCTTTTTGGGATTCATACAAGGAATGTTCTTAGGGTTTTTAAATACAAGTAAATATATTCAAATGTCTCTGCCCATGCAATCAAATGTGATTGAAAGTATTTTTGAAGAAAAAAGTACTTTAAAACAACAGTTCTTTATTTATGGACCTGCATGGTCTTGTGAGTTTATTTTAATAGTACTGTATTTTTACTTATGACTGAGTACAAGCTGAGCTATATACAAATAGCTTTATTTTATTGAGTACATATCTTCACCTCTCTTTCTAATTCCTCCAAATTACTTTGATGCTTTTCCCCAGCCAGATTAGTTTCTATTATTTTTTTTAGAATAATTTCAGGTTTAAAAAAAATAATTTGAGGTTAAAGACATTGATAATTCCATTAAAACACACATTGTAATTCGCTGTGTAAAAAAGGCTAATGAATTATGCTTTAAAACCCATTAGTGTAATAATTATAACAGTTTATATATGCAGTTTAAACTACGGGGTGAAGGGGTGGTCATCCTCTCACTTTGACAATAAATTTTTTTTTTTTTTAAGAATCTGTTACGAAAAATAAATGACTACATAGAATAAAAGACAGTGCATTAGTGTGTCCGTTTGTAAAAATATGTTAAAAAACACTCTTATAAAACGTCTGCTTTTGTAACAACGTGACTGGAAACGTGACGGCAGCAGGCGAGCAGGTGTTTCAGATCAACTGGTTTCCCTGTTAACTGGTGACCGACTTCCTTTAGCGTCCGTCGATGCTGCTCGTAATAGCAGACAATAAAACAAGACACAGAAAATGTACGACATTAGGAAACTTTATTGTAAATGCGGTTGAATCGTGCTCGCCAGGGCCGATGCAGAATTCCGTCGGATTTATAGTCATTTGCTGCAGTGACAAGGAACGCTGGACTTCGGTCACCAGTTATCAGGGAAGCCGGTTAATTCGTAACACCGGAGAGAAGCTCCAAGAGGACAGGGGGAGACACGGGAGGACAACACTCTGTCTTTCTGACACGGGGCTGATTTTTAAGGTTTCTCCAGCAACTCCTGAGAAAAAAAGCAGCATGTCGACCTCCCGGACGATCATCTGTTTACTGAGAAACGACCTGCGCCTCCACGATAACGAAGTAAGCGCGTGCAGCGGCTCGGTTACGAAAACCCATGAACTAATGTCACATTGTCTCATTTGTATTATTATATTTTTTTTTTTGAAAGCCCCGCGTTTACAGTACTTCTCCTTCTGTAAGCGTTTATTGATCTCTCAAGTTGCAGGTATTGGATTTAGTTTTAGTTTACCTGTATAACATATCTACATGAATTACATCAAATATCTGACATAAAAGTTTGAATACCACATCCAACCTTGGGTATACTCAGTAGCAACTTATGATTTTAGAAGTAATAACTTACACACGTAAGAATAAAAGAATACTGAAAAAAACAACTACCAAACAAACAAACAAACAAACAACAGGCAGTGTGAGTATTAGTATTTTTTTATTTTCACCCCCAGAATTGATATAATAACATATGCTGCTTTGAATATCACTGTTAGTCCAATATCACCAGCAGGTACAAATACAGTACACTATATTACAGGCAAATGCTACTTAATTAAACCCAATGTTTTACAATTTGTATATGATTGTTTGTTTTTGGTTTTTTTGCTTGTTACTTTTTCAGTTCTTAATTTACTCCAAACTACAATCAGGAAGACTGTAATAGCCCACCTGCGCTGCACCGTCAATGTAGCTCTCATAAAATTCTAGAAATGTACAATTTCAATACGATTTTTGTGTATAATCCTGACACTGTATTCTTGACTTGCAGCTTTTTCACTGGGCTCAGAGGAATGCAGAGTACATCGTCCCGCTGTACTGCTTCGACCCCAGACACTATGTGGGAACTTATAACTTCAACCTGCCGAAGACGGGACCGTTCCGCCTGCGCTTCTTACTGGACAGCATCAGAGACCTTCGAAACACTCTGCGCAACAAGGGCAGGTGGTCAAACTGATTCACTCCCTCGTCGTGTGTCCTCTCCGTCTTTGTTTACGTCACATAGTGTTCTCCATGTGCTGTTGAAGAACCACTATCTAATTGTTGAGTGCACAGCTGCAAATAAACATTTGTGTCATGTTACTCTGGGATACAGAAGTGATGTCGGCCATCAGCTTTCTAGGAATGAACTGATATCGACACTGATTTTGTGTGTGTGTGTGTGTGTGTGTGTGTGTGTGTGTGTGTGTGTGTGTGTGTGTGTGTGTGTGTGTGTGGGACAGTAATCTTGTGGTGAGGCGAGGTAAACCAGAGGAGGTAGTAGCTGACCTCATCAAGCAGCTGGGCTCAGTCAGTAGTGTGGCTTTCCATGAAGAGGTGGGTTCACATCACCTTTCTCCTTTATTGTGGTGATTTGTACCGAGATTTACCTCCATGTGTTTTATGTTCCAGGTCACTTCAGAGGAGCTCAATGTGGAGAAAAAGGTGAAGGAGGTCTGTGCGCAGATGAAGGTCAAAGTTCACACCTGCTGGGGCTCCACACTGTACCACAGAGACGATCTTCCGTTCCACCACATATCCAGGTGAGAGAGGATAAAGTGTCCCATTTCGGCTTTTTCTTTTTTGGGAATCCGCTTGAAATGGAATAAATGAGACGATGCCTACTGTTTTGTTAGGCTGCCTGATGTTTACACTCAGTTCAGAAAAGCAGTGGAGACCCAGAGCAGGGTGAGGCCTGTTGTCCCAACGCCAGAGAGGCTGAATCCCCTCCCTCCGGGTCTGGAAGCAGGAGACGTCCCCACTGCAGTGGACCTGGAACAGTCCGGTAAATGATCCTCATGGCCTGCCGGCAAAATTCAAATAGATTAATAAATTAGGTTTTTTGTTCTGTATCTGTTGCACAAAAAGTGTTTTTTTTTTTTTTTATTGAATGCTGGACTATGAAATGTTCTATTACATTATACGATGTTTTTAATACTTTTTAAACTCGATTTTTGTTGATTTCGTCTCATGCTGCTCGCAATATAAAAGAACAAATTAGCTTTTTATATTGATGTGATTGTTTAAACCCACCAATTTGCTGTTTTCAGTGATCAGCCTGCTGAGCACAGAGTGTAGTCATGAAGTTACAGTGAGCGAGCAGCCAGGCTCAATGATATAATTAGTTTTTTTTATGATCCAGTGTGTAACAAATGTACAAATGAACTGATCTGAGACTGAAAACGTCTGACATTCTCACAGAGCCTCTGGCGGACTCCCGCTCAGCCTTCCCCTGCAGCGGTGGGGAAAGTCACGCTCTGGCCAGACTCAAACACTACTTCTGGGATACTGTGAGTATAAAATCCATGCCTTAGTTGCTTCATCCGCGGCAACAATCATATATCTGCATAATAAATGTACTTCATGACGTCCCTGTTGTAGAATTTAGTGGCGTCTTACAAAGAGACTCGTAACGGCTTGATCGGGGTGGATTACTCCACTAAATTTGCACCTTGGTGAGTATTGTTGTTGTTGTTTTTTCTCTACCTCTGTCTGCTGTTTGACATATGTTGTTTTTCAGGAATAATTCCTATTTGCATTCTGCAGGCTTGCGATGGGCTGCATTTCTCCTCGATATATTTATCATCAGATCCAGCAGTATGAGAGGGAGCGAACGGCGAACCAGAGCACGTACTGGTGAGCGTGTTATACCTGTTATTATTATGTACGAACGATATGCTAAACTGTATCTTCTCGATGACACAAGCTGTCTTAGTGCATTCTTCTATATTTAATAACAGGAAGCTAAACTGTGTTAAAAACTATTAAAAAAAATAACAAAAAATCCTCTTCTGATTATCACGATCTTTCTTCAGGGTTATTTTTGAGCTCCTGTGGAGAGACTACTTCAAATTTGTAGCTGTAAAGTATGGAAACAGACTGTTTCAGATCAAAGGTGAACAAATTCGGGTTTTCTGTTTGTCTCCTTTGAGAAAAGTTCATCATGTAAAGTTCATATCTTGGATGTTTTCACATCAGGTCTCCAGGATAAACATGTGCCATGGAAACTGGATATGAAGTTGTTTGACGCGTGGAAAGGTTCGAAAACGTCTTGTATTCATACACATTAATACACGTAATACACATGGCTGACTGTATATGTTTGTTTGCACTGACAGAGGGACGCACAGGCGTGCCGTTCGTTGACGCCAACATGAGAGAGTTGGCGATGACAGGCTTCATGTCCAACAGGGGGCGACAAAATGTCGCAAGCTTTCTCACAAAGGATCTGGGCCTGGACTGGAGGCTGGGAGCGGAGTGGTTTGAATACCTCCTGGTGAGCACCATGAGCCTTTCTTGGTTTTATTCTGCACAATTGTAACAGTTTTAAAATACGTTGATTATAAAGTGCAGTCATTAAACTAAATATGCATTATCTCATAGATGTCAAATATGCCAGTGTGTGTTATGTATGTACATGTCTGAGTGTGATATATCGTAAATATTACAATATTTTGTGTGTACTGTATACATATGGGTTGTATGTGGTGACAATAGGTCAGAGTGTGTTGTCCATACATCAGTTGCAGCTTGTACTCGAGCACATAAACAATGTTTCTTTCACTCAGCTGCTTGGTGGCGTGCAGACATTTCATACAATTGAAGGCATAGTTAAAAAAAAATGTTTTTATCTTTACAGATTGACCATGATGTCTGCAGCAACTACGGCAACTGGCTCTACAGCGCCGGTATAGGAAATGACCCTCGTGAGAACAGGAAGTTCAACATGATAAAACAAGGCCTCGACTACGACAACAATGTCAGTTTGGAGCAAATATGAAGCTACCGTTTCATTTCCCTTTGACTTTTGTCCGGAGTTGATTCTCTTGCTCATCAAGACAAACCACCTGAGTCACGCTTTGTGATGACGCTTTGTGACTCCAGGGTGAGTACGTGCGGCAGTGGGTTCCCGAGCTGCAGGAGATCAGGGGAGCCGACGTGCACACGCCGTGGGCGCTCAGCGCCGCAGCCCTGTCGCATGCCGAGGTGTCCCTCGGCGAGACCTACCCCACCCCCATCGTGGTGGCGCCTGAGTGGAGCAGGCACCTTCACAAGAAACCGGTGGGTGTTTCCAGAAACGGGAAGTGAAACGGCCCATGATAATCTTTTCCAAGTCACGTCAGTCAAGGTTGCAAACTGCAGTGAATGAATCTAAGAACAGTCAGTCGAGTACTGCGTAGTTTTTGTGTGTATTTAAATAGAATGTGCTGTGGGTCTTATTCTGCCACGTTAATATCAGACATATCAGACATCGGAATGCTGTTTAATTTGTATCCCTGACTGATGCATTCTGAAAGTAACATTTGACATATTGTGGCAATGTAATTGTCTTGAGATACTGACTGATGTTAAAAAAAAGAGAAGTGAGCGGTGATGCTGTGTCAAAATTGTCACATAATGACAAAGTGAAAAATCTGTTTCTCCTTTTCATTCTCTTTTTTTTTCTTGTTTTGTCTGTTATTGTCAATCACAAAAAAAAAAAATCATATTTGAAAATATGTTCCTTGCATAAGACATTTTTACACCTTCAGTAGGGTTTATTGGCACTGCAGTGCTTTTTGATGCAGGAGTTGTACTGCCGATGCAGCCATTTGGACAAATAAGCGAAAGTCCTGACTATGTCTTCATGGGTTGATTATTTAAACTGTAGTAGTAACATCGAGGGCGACGCGATCCGCTCTCTTTACCGTGAGTGGATGGATGGATCGTACCGTCGCTTTGCAGGTTTCTTCCAAACCATTTGCTCTGCTTCTCTTTCAGGGTGGCATGGGGCCTTCACCAAGAGGAAAGAAAGGTCCATCTCACACCCCCAAACAGCACCGGGACAGAGGCATTGACTTCTACTTCTCCAGAAGCAAAAACCTCTAATATGCCTTAAAGCTAATGCTGACGAACGATGATACACAGACGAGGAACACTCTGGTTATTTAATTCAACATTAGACTTTTTATTTTTTTGTAAAATCTCTGTTTCATTAAAGGAAGTTGTCCAGTTGGAGGAAGTACATGTTTCTATGTTTGAAAGTTTGCAGGTGAAATATTTATATTGAGACTGTGGGTTATTCTTGGTAAAACGGATCTCGTGTTACACCTTTGAACACACTTTAGTTTCCTGCTGTGCAGCAGCAACTGTAAAAAAAAAAAAAAAAAAAAAGAAATCCTGCCTGTGGTTCCTGTTTTCATGGAGGTGATCAGTTATGGTCGGACTACTGATTTCTTTGGATTTTGAAAGCGTCTGTTACTTTGCAATAAAGTTTTTCCTTGTGTGATTTTTGTTCTTTTGCGTTATGATTGACTCTTTAGTGAAAGAAAAGGGAGGTTGACTGCAGTTTCCTGCAGGAGAGCGGAAATAAAAGTTCGATGAAGAACTTTCTTTGCATATATGGTCTTCTTCCGTTGTGGTCATAATTTGCCAGTAAAAGTGGAAGTGGTCTCTCTTCTTCTCTTCTCCTCCCCCATGTGAATCTGCCCGCCTCTAAAACCATCTGACATCACTTCCTCATGTTTGTGAGCAGGTAGACTTTTGCTCCAGATCTCAAATCACGCCTCCTGTGTTTAGCTTTCTCGCGTTTTAACCGGATATAAGGAGTTCGTTTGTTTGTTTGAAACCTGGATCATGGCTGATGGGGACTCGGATCTGTGGTCGATCCCTCTGATCGCCCTCAACATGACGGTGAGGAAGAAGCTGGGACTCCACCTGAACCCCAAACACACGGTGGCCGCGGACTGGATGTCGGTGGCGGAGGTCATGGGCTTCACGTACCTGGAGATCAAGAACTACGAGGGGCTGAGGAACCCCACCAGGACCCTGCTGGAGGACTGGCAGGCCAAGACCACCGAGGCCACGGTGGGCAGGTTGTTGTCCATCCTGTCGGAGGTCGAGAGGAAAGACATCGTGGAGGATCTGCGTCCTTTAATCGGTGCGTCCGTTCACCCAGCAGAACCTTTTGAGGAAATGATGACATGGATCTTCCAACTTGTTGCAAAAAGACAAACATTGAGCAATGCGCAGGGAAAAACAAACTTTTATTTTTAAGTCTATGAACGTGAGACTCCAATCTATGAATGTGAGACTTAGTCCTCGAGCCATAATAGCAACAATTTAGTTTGTTTCTGTTTTGCAAAACATATGAACATTTCTGAAGAAGAATGAGTGCAATTTCCACAATACTCTCCATCATTCATTATTTACACAATCTTTCCCCATAACGTGGAACTGAAGAATATTTTACTCTCCACACCATGCAACCTAAAGATGTACAGTACACGAGCCAACACAGTTCCACTAAATCAAACTCTTTTGGACTGAAGCTGCTGACTGATGTTCTATTGTACCATGTTTTAAATATATTTGGAGAGAAATCTCTATTTTTTTTATGGTGCAAACGTGGTGGAGCGTTTCACATAAAATGGCTCAATGTACAATTTAATTTTTTTCCCCGAAAATTGACATTAGCCTGCAGGCCATTACACTTATTTTACTGTAAAAAAAAACAACAAAAAACTATAAAAATGTTTCATTTCAAAGGAATGCAGCCATTACATTATTGTTTGAAGTTATTACAGACTATTCAAATTGCTCATTTATGCACATTTAAAGGGTCTTCCACTGGTGTAACAGCTAGTAGCTGTCATTGTCATCATCCAGTGATATTCATCTTGTTTTTTTTACTCTGGGCTCCAGGGTCAACTTGAGAAGTTTGCATGTTCAGTTTTAAGTTATTTGGTGACTAAAGAAAACAAAGTGGTTAAAGCGATGAGAGGACATTACTGTATACTTCTATTTATTGTCGTATCCACTTCAGTTATAATATTTTGTGTTTGTGTGCACGTTTTGTTGCCAGATGAGGACGTGAGGAAGTACCATGAGAATCTGAGGAGGAACGCGGAGCCTCCTCTTCAGGTTCCCGAGGTGGACAGCTGCTTCCCGCGCACCTCAGAGAAGACTGGCCTAACCACGAAGGATGACCCCGACGGTACGCAGTAATACCACTGTACCATTCATTCTGTGTCTCTCACTGTAAATAATACCCACTAAAACTAGTTAATATTCATCAGGTGGCTCACATGAAGTTGTGATTCAGTGAAAAGCGGTAGTATGAGTTGCATTTACTTAATGATTATTTATGAAACACAGTGCATATTATTACTGAACTATATGCTGTGGTTTTTCCTGTTCACACATTATGAGAAGGTGTCGGTGCTAAAGTGAGAATGGCACTGCAATTCTGAAATGCCTCCGAAATTATTCACTTAAGTTTCTGTGACTGTGTGAATCTGACTGAGAAAGGTCCAGTTTGAAATGGCGACAGCTGCAATCGCTTCTTTGCTCAGTGATCACACAGGAAAAGATTAAACTCTCCAAACTCGTATCTGCAGCTCTGATCCCATCACTCTGTTCCACTTTTCTACACAAGCTTGTGGTTTTTCATCTAAAGATAAAAAAAAAAAAAAAAAGCTTATCAGTGTTGAAAGCTGTTCAATAAAACTGACACTGGTAAATGCTGGTAAAAGCTGTTCTTGTGAATTTAATTAAGATACATTGAATGCAGGTGTTCCTGAGATGTTTGACGCCTTCATCTGCTACTGCCAGAGCGACTTTGGTTTCGTCCACGACATGATCCGAGAGCTGGAGCAGACTGAACACAACCTGAAGCTGTGTGTGTTCGACAGAGACGTCCTCCCGGGCTCCTGCGTGTGGACCATCACCAGTGAGCTCATTGAGAAAAGGTAGACTTTTAACACACACTAACTGTTTCCAGGTGAATTCTATTGATCTGAATTTGGTTTTTGAAACGCCCAAACTGTGGGGCCAGGTGTGACCCGCAAACTCCAACTGGGTCAGTGTGAAAAACAAAACGAGGCAGCCAGAGTAAAACTTTCTAACCTTTACACTTTGAAAATGCTGTGCAGGTGCAAAAGGATGGTGGTGGTGATCTCCGACGAATACCTTGAAAGTGATGACTGTGATTTCCAGACAAAGTTTGCGCTCAGCCTTAGTCCTGGTACGGTGATTTCTTTTTGTGATAAACAGCTTTGGCTTCCTGCCACAAAAAACAAACAAATAATAATTGGTTTTTGTTGTCATTTCAGGGGCCCGAAGTAAACGCCTCATTCCAGTGCTCTACAAGTCAATGGCAAAGCCCTTCCCCAGCATCTTGCGCTTCCTCACCGTGTGTGACTACACGCGACCCTGCACGCAAGCCTGGTTCTGGATGCGGCTCGCGAAAGCCCTCTCACTGCCATAATCAAGAACTGTGCTGTTAATGACTTTTACCTGTTTTTTTGTTGTTGTTTTTTTTACTACAATTACTGTACATCGTATAAATTATATTTGACAATAAGCCAGATATTACATCTTCACTTCTCTTTCTTTTGTTGCACTGCCTACTCAACTTGATAAGATTGATGCGGAAGAAGAAGAGATCGTGTGACTTTGTGTGAGTTTTTCTGACAGCTGATGCCTGTTTCATTTTTGTTCTTGTTGGTTTCACTTCACATTCGTTTGTATTTTCTAAATATATTTGAGATCAATGTTCACGAAAATAAATAAATACTTTTAATTTATTTTTAATTATGTTGGTTGGTTATTTCATTTGCAGTCAGTATGTGGCAGATCTGGGTTGGGGCTCTCCACTTCATACCGTCATTGTATAACTCCTGCAGGTTGCAGAATGCACCAGTAGAGGTCTCTTTATTTAAAGCTTTGAAGGAAACCTGTGGTTGAGCGCTACGTCTTAAGCAACCAATCATAGCGCAGCATAGTAGCCAATCAGAGGACAGGGTGTTCCGAGAGGATCACGCCTCCTTTTACAGATTTTTAAATGGGATATTTAAACCTTTTTTTAGACTGACAGGTTACTTTTTCCCCCTTTGATAATAGAAAACTCACTATTTTAACCAGAAACATTAGTTGAAGTCACGACTTTGTTGGATATATATTTAAAGAAATCCTTTACATTTCATACATGGGGAAGCTTTGAGGGGGAGAAAGGTGTTGCCTTCAAGACCAGACTTTGAGATGAAGTATCAACAGACACACCGCCGCCATTAATAGTGTGGCGGAAGCAGCGGTACTTTAAATATTTATTTGGTGTGCTCGGGGTTTGAGTTAAACATAGACTGCAGGGGAATAATTGTGCAGAAGGTAAATCGAGTAAAGGTGCGGCCCAGTTGTAATCTAAATGTCTTTGTGTGCGTATTTGCCGCTCATGAATCTCCGCCCGGCCGGACGCAGCGCGGCCGCCACTCTCAACATGGCCGACCTGAAGGTCCACATTTGCTCGGTAGGAATGCGGTAGGCGGGGCTGCTGGGCTAGTGTCAAACTTTGGGAATGACAGGAGTGCTGCAGGATTCGCAAAGAAGGGGAAGTGTCGCCCTTGTTGGTCCTGTTTGGATTACTTTGACTTCTTTTTACACGCGGCTCTCAGGATTCAGCGCCTCCCTGCAGATAGCACGGCCTCGGCACATTCCTCAGCCATGTCGGAGGACCTGAGCTCCCAACCCTGGACCATCAACAAAGATGACTATGAGCTGCACGAGGTGATTGGTACGTGGTCTTTTACCTTGTTAGCTCGGCGTCTGTGATAATGTGATTTTTCCGCCGTGAGCTGAATGAAAAAAGGCGGCGTTCACCGCGACGAAGGCGAGCTGACTGCGTTCGAGTGTAAAGCGAGCGAAAGGCATCCTCGTTCTGCCGAGCCAGGCTGAGTTCACAACGTTCCTGGAACTTGGCAATCTTAGCCGGGCGGTGTTGTGCCTCGGAGTGCGTGGAAACCTTACGGGGAGAGCGGTCACCCCGTCCACTGGGGCTGTGCCGGAGAAGTAAACGAGCGTCGCTGTCTTGTCAGGCTGTGTCTATTTGCTGGAGAATTTCATTGAGCTTCAGTTTATTCGTGTGGACAGCGAGATGTATGCTTTCTTTAAATGTAATCTGCGAAGAGGGCGTCGTCCCTGGTATTTGCAAAGACATAATCTTCATCCTTCTGAATCAATGTCAGGAGTTTGCACAAACAGCAGGGTAGATTTTAACACAAGGGACAAATTTGTAGTATTGTAAGGAATGCATTGGGAAGGCTGAACAAAAGTATTGATCATCAAACAAGCAGAACAACTCAATGACTGAAACTCCATGTGTGTTCACGCCCATCTCTTTAAAATGCATAGTTTGAATCAAGATAGTCAGTGATATTGAGTGCAGGGGTTTTACTTCCAGGAAACTTATAATTTTTCCTTTCTTTTATTTGGTTGGTGCAATGTCTTGCCTGAATTAATCTGGTTATGCTTGAGTTTTTTGAGGTTTTTTTTTTTTTTGGGGGGGGGGGGGGGGGGGATTGATCTGTAATTATGGGACTGCTGATTTAAGAAAGGAACAAAAAGACAAGAAACATTTAATACTTTGCTGGGTAAAATAGTCAATAATGTTCTGTCTGCCTTGTCTTGGGATTCAACCTGTACGTTTGTTGAGACAGATTCTTTTCTACCAGGCACTCCAGTGTGGCAGAAGGCATATTCCACCTTCTTATTTCTCCCCCCCCTTCCCTGTGCAGGGTCAAGCCCGAGTGAGGCCACGGGATGGCTTATGGGTTGGCCGGCCTGAGGAATGACAGCCTTTGCTTGTGAAGTCCTGAAATGTCCCACCCCACAAATAGCTGACCTGTCCTACCTTTTCTTTGGCTGACTTTGTTCAGGAGGGAGAGGAAGGAGCGAGGAACATATAAGCAATGTATTGTTTCTCTCAAATCGGTCCGTTTGTGCCTCTGGTTTACGTTGCCTGAGTGGTGTGTGCTTCCTCCACAGGGACTCCGTGTTTATATAAAAGGCTCAATTTGCAGCCCTCAAGTCAAACTTCTTGTATATTTTCTTCTGAAGGGTTGAAATTAACACCAAACCATTTTCTGCATTTCCATTCAAGTTTGTTGAAAAGTTTGCACCAATGTACCCTTCCCGATAACACCCTGCAATTTAGCCGAGATAAAGCCCCTCTTGTATAGGAACCAGTTCTGTCACATTTTCTTGCAGTGTTTAACAAATTGTCCATCCAGTATGAGAGCTGGGGAGGTTTTTCCCCCCCCCCAGAGTTTCACTGCAGCTTTCCTTTTTTTTTTTTTTTTTTTAAACTTGGATTTAAAAACAGAGTTTCTCTAATTAACTTAGATTTAGATGGCAAGTGTGCATACAGCTTTTCTTTTTCCACCGTATCTGATAGATTACATATAAATCGGTGGCAAATTGTGTTGTTTGAAACTGTTTATTACCCATATGTGTCTATCTGTGAGACCCCCCCCCCCCAACAGTCCTCATGAACTCACAGTAAATTGCTTCTGCACCACATCTGCTTCTGTTCAGGTCAAAACTTTGCCAACAGTCATGTGAATCTCTCTCTCTCTCTCTCTTTCTCTCTCTCTCTAGCTCGCTCCCTTGCTTATAAATTAGGACATAAGGTCTGTTGAGCACCCTTTTCAAATTTTCAGGGCAACTGGGAAAAACAAGGATTGATTAAAAATACAAAAAAAACAAAAAAACTTTAAATGTTCAGACTAGGCAGCATCTGAATATTAGAAATTTGCAAAGCTAGTATTCGCATAAACTGTGAATCACCCTGAAAGTCAGGCTGACAGCAGTTCCATCGGAGTTACAAAACCTTGACAACCATTTTCAAAGACATGTGATCTACTTACATGGGCTCAGTATATCATTGAAGACACAGAGAAGCTGAAGTTAGACACAAATTTTTTTGGGGCCATTTAAAAAAAGAAACTATTTGACTAATTCCTGGTTTTAATACAGTTGAAGGTTTAAAATCAGAGATTTCAGCTGCTCCTGTGTACGCAGCTCTAAAAAGTGTTAACAATTAGCAGTGTTGGAGCGACCAGCAGGATGGAGCCCGGCTCCAGGACCTAAACCGACCCCCCCCCCCCCCCCTCTCCCTGCTCCAACACAAACTGTCGGGTAGATACTGTATAAACTGTGTCTTTCCACAGTGATCCGGCTCTCACAGCTCCGGCTCGGCTCGAGGACTGGCGTGTCGAGGATGGCTTTGCATGCCCAGCATGCCCAGCAGAGCCATTGTTTTGGTATCTTCCCCGGGGGAAAGAGGATTTGTTATTACATGGTTCACACCCTCTTCTATTTAGTTTTTTTTCACCTCACCGAGCTCTGGATCGTAACTGGACCGAGCCCACTGGAAAATAGTGTAGCCGCGTCTGTCCGATCTTGGATCATGCTTTGGATCATTCGAGTTGGCAAATCTGGACTGGAAACTTTCTTCTCCTCCACCAGCAACCACGTTTCCTCCCTGTTGCTTTTCGCTCCGTCCCTCAGATGGTTTTCGACAAAGACCTCAATCCTTCACCACAACAGCACACAACCCCCTGGCCCGTCACCCTGTCATTTACCGTCCACTCAAAGGTTCAGGCCACACGTAAGTTTTTAGGACTGTCGAGGAATACAGACCAAAAGGCAAAGACATTTTCTTATTTTACCTTTTGAATGAAGTGTGGAATGTCAGCCAGGTATGCAGAGGAAAAGTCATAAAAGACAAGCGACATCAGGCAGTAAACTGGCCTGGTGAGTGCAGGAAGGGCAAGCTGGAGCTGCTGCTAGAACTCATGAAGGAGCGCATTGACAAACCCTTCTTTGCATGGTGACCCGCTCCAGTACAAAGTAATTCAAGACCGGAATACCGTGTTCTGAAAATGGAAGAAAAAAAATAATTCAGAGCCAGGAAGGTAGTGTCCCTGGACTGCCTACCTATTTCTTTTTCCTTTTTCAAATGACATGTTGAACCATAGCATGCTGTATCATTTTAAGCTCACATCTTTTGAACAACAGCCTGTAATGGCTTTTTAATGAAACCTTGAGGAGTAAGAAGAGTACAAATGAGTTTCAGTGGAAAACATTTCACCAATCCAAACCTTTAATAGTCACAGAAATAAATTCATCATCTCTCCTAAAATACTTAATATTAATTTCCATTTTAATCGTTTAAATTATTTGTAATATGTTAGCCATGTCTGTGTCTTGAGCTTTGGTAATGCGATTTGACATTTTGTTTTAGATTTTGTTTTGTAGTTGTTGTTTTTTTTTACTATATAATTTACTGTCAGAAACTCACTTCTGCCACCTAAAGCAGAATTGTGGCATTACCTTAGTTTTCTATATTGCACATCGGAGGGTTATATTGTGAAGTCGTTTGTAAGGAGAAGTCCTTACTAACCCAGCGTCTCGTGTCCCATCCACACATTGCTGGATTATGTAATCACGCTCACACGAGCTCCTCATGCCAAACTTGAGTTGTTTTGAGAAAACATGTTGACAGAAAACACCGACTTCTTTTTTAAAGATCATGATTGTTTTGTCAATGCGTCTCAGGTAGAAGTGATCGGGATGTTGTATGTCAGATATGATTTACAAGTCAAGATTTTATCTATTGAATTAAACTTTTTGGAGTAGTGAAAGTGATTTTTATTAAAAAAACAAAAAACATTTTATTCAACCATCCACGTGTTGATGTATTGTCTTTGAGTCTGTGTGAACTGGGATTACAAAAGAGTATAAGAGGAATTCAAAACTGATATAGAGATGGAACAGCAGCTCAAGATGCGCGAAATGGTTTTCTATTAAAATGAATATTCTGAGCAGACCTGGGGTCAGCTTCAGGCTGTCCACTCCTCAACAGTTTGTATATTGAGCCTTGAGAACGGTAATGTTCAACACTGTTAAACCATCATTTTTATTTGGTTGCTGGATAATCTTAAAAATTGGTAAAAACCTAATGTATAGATTTAGCTTGCGTGGTCCACTTGCAGAACAAGCTAAATGTTTCTCAGGAACATTCAAGTATTTGCGTGTGGGTGTTTGCACAGTGAATGAAGTTGACTCATTTATGTATTAAGTAGTTGGTAGAAGAAGAAGGAGATAACGATGCTGGTTTGTGAGCGGCTCTTTCTGTCGGCGCCAGACTTCTTCAAAGCGGTGGCACCGCCGCAGAGACTCTCTCGGTCTTGTTTGTGCGCCGCTGCTCCTCACGCTGAGAGCCACGTCGGTGGTGATGTGTCATCTGTGATGGACGTGATGGCGAATATCTCATTTTGTAACATCAGATGATCGTAATCCATCATGTTAAGGTCTGAAAGAAAACAGAAGGCAGTCATGACTGTGGTTTGTGTGTGTGTGAGAACATCCGGCGTGTCTCATCATGTATTTCACAATAGCAAATGTTTGATATCTGATCTGGAAAGTGAGATAATCATCAGCATTGTTGTATCTTACACAGGTTTTTTTTGTTTTGTTTTGTTTGTTTTTTCCTTTGTGTACCTATTAATTTTTACCATTCAATTTTTCTTTAAACGTTTTGAGCATCCCTGCAGTTACTCTCATTATTTAATGTTTTGTATTTCCTGGGAATTTCTTTGTTTTGTTTTGCTGTGTCTTCTTTTTGTTTTGTGTTTTTGTTACATAATGTACTTGAACGGGGTCAATGAAACCCATTTTATTTTAAAAAACTGTATAAAATCAATTGAGTGAATTAATAAATTTTTTTATTGTTTTAGATTCCGTTCATTTTTTAACTTTGAAACAGTGTTCACTTTCCAACAAGTCAACTATGTACACTTTCCTAACCCTTTTTTTAATGAAACAGCTCACACATCTCACAGTGTTTCAACATTTCTAAGTAAATGCCATTTTCATGTCTTCATTTTATGTTTCTGCCCACGTGTTGCACATCCCAGAAATCACAGGTCTCTAGTGATTCTTTTTTATTTAAATGAGAATCTTTGCTTTGTGAAAATTTTATTTTCCTAAAACCAAATACTGACTATAAAATTGTCACATTTTAGTCAGTACCACATTTTAAGACTTAATTAAAAAAAATGTTTTTCATTAAACACAAATTGGATGATTTTGTGTATGTTCATACTGACTTTAGAACATTACTAAACTAAACATAATCATAAAATAGCCTTTAACAACACCAAAGGATGGAATCACTCAACTTGAAAGCATACCAATTAGTGTCCTATACAGGATGGATGTGTATTTACTATAGCTCCTCAGGACACACTTGTAAAAGTGATTATTAATCTCAATGTGGTTCTCCTGAAGAAATAAAGGCTAAATAAAAAAAAAACCAATAAAAAATAGTAAATGTACTTGGATATGACACCAGAACCTAAAATGGAGTATTAAGCCAAACCCTTTAGAATAGTTCATTTAAACCCACTTGAGGTTACAGGTTTGGTCTGTGTCCGACCAGTATGCCCTGTGGCATTTTTAACTTGACCTGAGAACTCTTGGATTCAATAATGATTCAAAAACAAGAGTGAAACATGGTGTTGGGTTTACAAAAAAAAAAAAAAAGTCTACAGTGGCTGTAAAAGACTCTCCAGTGAAGAAAAAAAAAAAAATCTTACCCTTGCACAGTATTTCATAGTAACTAAAGGTCCCAGCGAACTTGCTGTTTCTTCTTCTGGTCCTAATTACTGCAGGGTGCCTCGGTCCCCTTTGACCTTGCCCTTACTGAACTCGACCATCTCTCCGCACCCAGTTTTTCCACCGTCGTTCCACACACGCACATGTGCTCTGCAGCCTGTCCAGCCACCCCTGACGACTAGCTGTTTGTTTGTATGGAGGAATTTACACTCCAGTGTGTACGGGGAAACGGGCTCCCTGCAGTGCTGCCTCAGCCTGAGCCCCCCCACCCCCCACCCCCACCCACCACTGGCCAGCCTCCAGAGGTATTGAGGATTGGGGGTCAGGGTGGGATGGAGAAGCAGGAGGATAAATTTATCATGCGTGTGGATGTGAGCAATGGAGCAGCGCCCAAGAGAGTTGAGCACCAAGGCCAACCACACGTCATGAGAGGTTACCATTGGATATATGGCACCCACCCACTGGAGCGTAGGGTTTCACCTTGTTTATAGTCAGGATGATTGAAGTGACCCCTACTGTCCTTCAGTTGGGAGTAAATTCAAGAAACTAGCAATTTGATTCAATTTAGAGCGCAAGAGTTTAATTATGAGTCCGTCTCATTGAATACATGTTTGCTATTTCAGTCTCCGTTCTCCCATGTAGCCTGAAGGGATAATTATCTTGGATAAATACAGTTGGATTAAATGTTGGTCACCTCTTTGGGGGACTCATTTGCTTTTTAAGTAAAATCAAGGAGACAGTTTTTTTCTTCTTCAATATACTTTAAAAAAACAACAACAAAAAAATCCTTATACAACAACAGCTCAATAGAAACTGTGAAACAATGAGCACTTTGTTAATATTTGGGCATAGCTAAGAATGGGGCACGGAAGGTTAGGAAAAGCTTACCGGAGGCTGGACCAACTCGCGTCTCCCTCACCAAAGCTTGCTACCAGTATGTGCTCAAAGTGTCGCGTATATACGGGCCGCCTTGTAGAAACAGCTCTGTGAGTTCATGCGTGGCTGTAAATAAGAGCCGTACGAGGGCTGTTAAATTTACCCCACACGACGCAGGAGCGACTGGAACGCCTCTCACAGGGAGCATTTTATGAGTTTTAACTCTGACGTGTTACTCAGGATAAAAATAGAATAAAAAAATCCTAGTCTTTTGAGCATCTACTGGAAGCTTTAATCAGGTTGATGTACTCTGTGGTCGGTTTGCCATTTATCTTATGTTTATATATAGATTGATGGTTTAACATCCCCATGTCCTTGTTTTGTACTTGAATTCCATTCAACTATGGAAAATACATCCAGTCGTCTTGCAGGTTTTAAGCCTGTGCTGGATTCAAACTCCCAACCTTACTTTTCCCTCTGACTCGATGGACTTGTTTAGGGAGCGCCGGGGTGCGAATGGCAGAGTTCACACTTCATTAAAACGAGCGGAATGGCACCAGAACAAACGGGACCAGTGTGAAACTGGTACACTCCTCGTCTCATAACGCAGTTCAAAGACGTTAAAGAAGGAGACTCTCTTCATTGAATTTCACTTCACATATCCCTCACATACAGTATGTGACAAAGTCTTTCAATCCTGCTCACGTCCAAAGACATTGCCAGGCTGGTGATTGATGCTGTCTGGACTAAATGCCAGTTTGTGACCTATAAAGAAAATCTTCAAAGTATCAAAACATCTTCAAAAGCGGACAACTTCTGAACAGTGCTACATGCGCCACACTGTGGTCTTCTTCTTCTTTTTTTTTTTTTTTTATCCTCTGTCATGAGCCTCCTGTCGAATCCTCCCCGGGGAACTGCTTGATTTAGCAGAGTCACCGGCTCCGATCAGGCCTGCCTCATTAGACGGGATTTAGGAAAGCAGATTCATAATTGATGAGCGTAAATTTAAGCTGCACCAAAGATAAATCCGACCAACTGTTTCAGCAAAGCTTCGTTTAACCTTCCTGAGCTCTCAATGAACTGACGGATGAAAGTTTATCATTCGACGGGAACATATTATGGAAAAGCTCAAACTTCCACCCCAAAGAAGTGAAAATGTGTGAAGTTGAGCTCTACGATTAGCCGATTATGAGCTTTCGATTGGTTTTAAAAATGGCAGCAAATATTGTTTTTTTAAACGGATTTTGTCACTTATAGTGAGGGTTGAGTTACTAGAGTAAAGAGGTATTTAGAAATCCACAGTTCTAACCATTCAAACTACCGGTACTACTTTAAATAAGGGATACACCACTGATGAGGATGCACACAGGTACTTACTGTCAGAGGTTTTCTGGGTATGTCTAACTGATAGGAAATCCCTCATTAATCCCAGAATATGCCAGAGAGCTTATACATCTCGTCTCACACAAGTGCAATAACATTTCCCGAGAGACCGACTGACTGACTTCGCTCGTTATGTTGCAGAAAATGAATGAATCGATGCATATTAAAGGTGATAATGAGCCAATGTTCCTGTCTGTTCCAGGGAGTGGGGCCACAGCGGTGGTTCAGGCAGCCTACTGTATACCACGCAAGGAGAAGGTGGCCATCAAACGCATCAACCTAGAAAAGTGCCAGACCAGTATGGACGAACTCCTGGTAAGACCCGCCGCTAAGTAAATGTTACTTTTCATGTGAGGTCAAAGGCAACTTCTCTCTTATGGCGCGCGATTGCACGGAAAGCTGCGTCTCTGCGGTCTGCGCAATGTGGACGGAGTTCGTTCCATCTCGGCTTTTCATTAGTAGTTTTCTCCGAGCCCGCCTCCCGTCATCCCCGCCACTTCAAACACCACTCGGGTTGTTCTCCGAAGGAGGAGTCCACTTAGCATTAGTACCACCATGGGACATCTTCCTGAATGCTCTATTGTGTCATTATACCCTCAGTACAATCTTACACTGCGGCTCAGCACATCATTTACTTTATGACATGCGGTGTGCAATTCACCTCGAGACATGGAGAGATTAGATCAAGCTCTTCTGCAGGGAGAAATAATCTGGCGCTCGTCTGTGGTTCTGGCTTTGCCGATAAAATGAGAGTTTTGCCATAAAATATGTATCTTCGGTTTTTATTAGTCGACTGCCTCACAAAGAGGAAAAGGCCTGCCTGTCCAGCACTGATTTTTATTAAAAGCAGACTTTGAAATGCTACAAATGCGTATTTCATACTACTTGGCTTGTGCATGATGTATTCCTAAATTACACCATAGATGTCAACACCCCCTCCCGATCAGAGTTTTTTTGGGGGGTTTATTGACTTGCTCTTAACTGGACGTGTGATGGATATTTTCCTTGTGCTCATCCAATACTCTCAGAAAGTCGCCCACGGGAAATAAATATTGTGTAAGCCTATATGGGTGCAAGGACGATCATGGCGAGAGCCCACTGGCAGATTGCTCACAACTCGTTGGCAACACTAAACCGAGCAGTACCCCCCACCCCCACCCCCCCATCCATCAAGAGGATGAATCAAGAGAATGTTGCTCCCTGATTCTGGGAGCAGGCGGTCACATGGACCGGATCAGATTTCCTCCCATGTGGTCCCCCCCTATTTCAAAGCCTGGTGAGTTGAATAGCGAGCAAGGATCAAATTGAACTGATACTGAAAAAGTGCCGTTTCAAAGTTTAATGCAACAAGTTTTAAAGGAGCCTGCTGGTCTTTAACGAGTGACATTTGTTCAGTCCAGATTGAGGAAGGATAATGTCATTGTACTGTATTAACCTAAGATTTTCTTAGGTTTGCGTGAGTGAGTGTGTGTGTGTGTGTTGCAGTGAGATTGACTCAGAGTGAATTGCGTGTGGAGCTCTCAGTAACTGATAGTGACGTAACATTGCTCCTATAGTGGCCTCTCTGTGTGTCTGCCATCAGTGTGATTCTGTGGCACCAGTTTGTGACCCAGTACTGTATTCAGTTTGTGACAATAGCTCGTTTATTTTTCGCTCAGTTTCAAGGTCCTCCGACCCACCAAATACTAAACGGATCCAGCCTAATCAAGACGAAGTACAATTGGCCTGGACTGAGCCACTTCCTGAAAACTCTGTATTTATTTTGTAGGCTAAATCAGCTGATATGGTACCACGCTCCACTTCGTGTCAGCATGCAGCAATTGTAAAAAAAAAAATCTATATATATATATATATATATTTTGGACTTTCACAAGATGAGTCCAAAAGTCACTTTCAGTTCTTTTTATGAAATTCGCCAACACTGCATCAGTTATTACCGTGACTTTTGGAGAACCATGTTCCCCGTTCTACTCATTTAAGCTTGAGACATAATTCAGGGATGACACGCTATGGTAATGACACATCCGTTAGAGAATGCTGATTGTATCAGCCAATGTGATTCCAATTACAGGGAGGAAAACAGTGTCGTTAGTTGGAGAGTGGGCGTCTGATTTTACAATTGAATCTGCAGTTTTATTTTTCTCTCTGCCTACAAAGTTCATTTGTTGTCTCGAAATGTTTTGCTTTAAAATTCCGAAAACCTACTACACAGTTTGTACGCTTGCGTTTTTTTTTTTTCCAAATTGGGGATCGTGAGAAATGACTAATTTGATGTTTATGTAATTATGCTAGTCCTATACCATAAAATAACTCGATATGGATAATTTGTCTGCCTGGTTTCTGTTAAAATTTCATACGAGAACTGAGAAACTCCAGGTTGCACAGAAGCAACGGGGACTTGGATATTTGATGGTAATGAAATGCATACTGTGAATATAACAGATGGCCATTATCTCAATGCTTTTGTCAATAATGGTCGACACGGGTTATCATAAAGGCTTACTCTGATGTCTTCTGCGACTTGTATATTAAATCCCAAATGTAATTATGGGATAGTGAAAGCATTTGCGGAGCAGATGGCTGCATCTGTGGTCACGGAGAGGTGTGTCTGCTGTGGTTTGCAGGTTGGAAGCGTTCAATAAAACTGCACTGAAAACTGCTCCAGACAACCACCTGCAACATAGTCTAGAATAAATACTTGTCAACATCATCTCTGAGAAGTTTCCTGCTGAATAGTGGTTATCTCGGGGTCAATGTTAATAGGTTTTACTCTTCTGCTAGTTGAGTGATTTAGTCTTTATTATACAGCTGTCGTAACATTTGTTTTGTACGAGAGCTTTTTATATAATTTTAGTAGTCTGATACATTTATAATGCATTCTCGTCAAGAAAATTAATGTTTTCATAGATTAATGAATAGCTTTATCCTGAGTTTATTTAAAAATGAAAAGCGAAGCATAATGCTGTAAGCCACCAGGTCTTTCACACACTCCGCTGGCAAGGACATCCACACACTAAAAATCACTGAGATGCACTATTTTCTAGAGTTGGTCAACATCCAATATAGAAATTCAAAGGCAGGTGAGACTTCAATTCTTTTTGCAGAAGTATGACTGAGAGAAGTCTTATAAAAACTTCTTCCAAAAAGAAATAATCTAATCTGATATCAAATGCTGCACAGACGTGGTGCAAATGGTTTTGAGCGACGGGAACGTTTCCAGGATCTCTGGTGTGGCATTGGTTTACAGTGACCTAATCCTCACAACAAAGGGTGTCTCTCATTCTCACATTGTCTGTTGGAAAAGACGAGGAAAACCTGCCAACTGCCAGAGCGAGATATCCTCCCTGTTATCCCATTGTTTTTCTTCTCTGGGGTTACCCCGGCCCACAAGCGCTGCGGTGACCTGCCTCCTCGCAGGGCTGAGAACAGACGGAGGGGGCCGGCCTCCGGAGCCAGATCGCCGCCAACAGGTTATATCATTATTACGCTCTGTGTAGTTTCCTGGGACAGAATAATGGGGGAAGACAACCCACGTCGCTCGCTGTCTGGCCAAACAGACTCGGAGTCACTCAACGGTTTTTGTCTCCAAAGCCACTCGCGGAGCTTGTGAGTTCACCGGTTGGTCATTAGTAAATGTAAAAATATATGTAAAAACACCATCCGCTGAAAACCTCAAAGTTAATTAGATTTCTTTTTTTTGTTGTTTTTTTTTTTAATCAGCACTGTTGTCCCCTCACAGATCTGTGTGCATTCAAACACGTCTGTACCTGTCAAGCTCCAACAGCTTTTGTTTTATGCACAGTCTGGCTCTGTAGCCACCCTTATTATGACTCAGACCATGTTCTTACCTCCTTTTGTCAGATGGATTCTAAAGACGTTGTGATGATGGCTTTTCTTGGTGGAGGCACTAACTAAGACCAGCGGCTCAATAGTGATGACTCTGCAGCAGAGGAATACTGCTGGTAAAGCACATTGTGGAAGCGAGACATTACACTGATGGAGGATCTGACTTTGTTTGACCCACAAAGCATCTATTGATTCATGGCTTTAACAAATGATTTTAACTTCGATGTTAGGGTTTCCTCTTTGACAGTGACGTATCCATCATGCTTAAAACATCAATAACTGTTATGAAGACGCTCTGGAGGAGAAAGGACAGGAGAGTGCTCAGGGTGCACACCACACTTAATCCACGCCATGCTCGTTTGTTGTTTGTGTACGCATGAAAAATGGTGAAATTATCTTTTATTACTCAACGATGTTTAAATTGTAAATGGATGACAACCATGACCATGATAAGATGCGGCCTCATTTCGAGGGATTGGGATCCTGATGCAGTCGAATCAAAAATATGAAATAAAGAAAGCACATAAACCTTCTTTGTTTATTTTCAAGCTTAAACCCGGGGCTTTAAGGAAGTTGTATTTAGGATTATTTTCAGATGTGAAAAGAGTACTGAAAATGTGTAATTCAGTACAAGTATTTGTTACTGTTTACGGCACTTCCTTGTTTTTTAGTGAGCATTTGATCCTATTCCCACCTATCAAATTTTGCAGCATAACGTAAATATAAGTACTACAGTAAATAAATTCAATGTAAAACATTTTTCTCTGTTAAAAGGATGCATTTCTGTCTGGAAAAATGCAGAACACAATGTCTGAATACTTCTGATCATGAGTACACTTCTTAACTACTCGTGAATTGTACTCAAGTTTAAAAAAAACAACTATTTTTGATATCACGTCATGTAATCCAAGTACCTCAAGATATTACTTAATTACAATAAAGTTAGTATTTTGTAACTTGTTTCTTTAATCTCTAGTTGTCGTTTTTGCAAATAATACATTTATAGTAAGACAGTGGTACTTATTTTTGTTGATAACATGTTTTCCATAAACACAGTAAAAAATGTATCCAGTTAAGGGGATTCTTTTTTTTGTGTGTTCATTCCAATTTTAAAGCCTTGACATTATAAAATAATTACACTCATGGTGTTTCAGAGGAAGAATATCATTTTTGGTTAGACTGCTGCCTATGACTCATGTAATTACTGGTAATCTGCCACACTGTTTAGTCGCGGAAAAATATGACATTTTCAGCTTTTTTTCCCCCTCCAGGAACTGCTTTGTCCTCCCAGCTTTTCATAATACAAACATATTTAGTTAAATAGGTAATTGAAGAAAATCCAAAAACATTTACAAACTCAAAAACTGGTTTATTTCCAACAGTTGTCTGCATGTTGATGACTAATTGGTTGGCTCACATCATGTCGGCTTTATTTTCCTCTTCATCCAAAGGATTTTAAATTGTATAATTATTTTCAAATGTTTACTTTCAAAGTGGTGAACCGGTGTTGCAGCATTTCTGGATACAAGCGAGATCACTTTTACTATTTAGACGAATCCGTTAGCCACACTTTACTTTGCCGGGGATATTGCTTCCGATTCCAGCATGCACGAAAAAAGCTGCACAGTACATGTGAAATGTTATTTGGTTCCAGGTTCCGTCTCTTGCCAGGTGTTAAAGTGCAAGAGCGAGTGCAGTGTCGGGGGTCGCTCCTCCGGCATCAACTTTCCTTTTCGTAGAAAGTTCGTCTCTCCTCAAATGACTTTCGGACTGGTGCTGAAGTGATGGATTAGACCTCTGTGCCAGCATTACCTCAGCGCCCCTGCTTTACAACCATACACACTCGCACTCTGTGAAAGAAAGCTTTACAGCTGAATATAGAACTGAGCCTAGGCCGGTTTTTTTGTTGGTTTTTTTTCATTCTTTTGCTTCTGCATAGATGTTTATTCCGTTGAAATACTGCTCTTGTTAGTGACGTCAATAAGTTTTTAAGTATTGCACTGAATTTCCAGAATGGCTGCATCATCAGAGGGATATGCATTTATATTGACTATGCCGAATTTATTTAATCGAATGAGATCATAAAGAAGCTGTGTTGTGTGTTTCACAGTTCATGTTACTGTCAATCATTTTATTTAATTTTTTTTAACAAGCTCCTAAAGTGGTTGTTTGCTGCTTTGAGTCAGAAAGTACATTGGCTCCAGAGCAGCTTTTCAACGCTTCCCCTCTCAAGGATAATACGACACTATGCTAACAGTAATCACCAATTTCATCCAACCACTGGCAAATAAATTGCTTTGCATTGAACAGCGCAACGTTATTGAGTTTAGTGTCTTTTATTCTTCCTTTTCTCCAACAGAAAGAGATTCAGGCCATGAGCCAGTGCCACCACCCCAACATTGTCTCTTACTACACCTCCTTTGTGGTGAAGGACGAGCTGTGGCTGGTCATGAAGCTGCTGAGCGGAGGTAAGTGCACACTCCATGTTGTCACTCAAAAGCAAGCTTTCTTTAACTCATCAGCTCTGGGTTTGTTTTTTTCCGCCTCTACTTCTCCCTTAAAATCTGAACATCTCGAAGAGTGATTCCAGAGTGTGGACCCTGATGCTACTGAAGCTGGAAAATAGTCATGGAAGTGTAATAACACGATGATTTAGTTGAAGGACATCCAAATTAATAGTTCGTGCATCTGATATGCACTTTATTACCATTGACCTATGGTCAGCTTGAATAATTTTATTTCTTGAACAAATATTTCAGGGAAATCCCTCTTAATTCCTCGTGTTTCGATCAGATTGTGTATATTAGGGTTGGCTGAGCCCCCAAAGCTTTTATGATTTTCATATGGGGCGTGCGAATCTGGAATTTGAGAAATGCTGGCTTAGATCATGGGGAGATTTAATAACTCTCATCATTTGCTAATGAAAAGCAAGTTACTGTCTGAGAAAATGGCCTAAAAGATGTTGTGGCGATCCTGCTGGTCTTAAGTCAACATGCGGGGTCAGAATTCATCAGCTCAGGCCAAGAGAAGAGCCGGGCTGCTCTTCTGTCTGCGGTGTTTTGCTGTGATTGTGGGGAATATAACAACATGGATTCCCATTGTGTCCCCTCTGAGCTGCAGCTCTTTCCGGGCTTTAACTTCGTACAACCCGGGAGCTAATGACAGGGCAGGGGTAATAACAGCCCACAGGCTGGCATCATGGCGTCCATGTGGCAGTGCTGCAATTAACTAGTGAGAGGAGTACGAGGAAGAGACCACCATGGAGACGAAAACCTGAGAAAGCAACAATGACATCCGGATCTGATTGTATTGCTTAGTTTTATTTTCATCAGCAACGCTGACTGGAAGCAAAATGATTCGACTGTAGTAACTGCCCGAGTATTTGTGAGTCTGTGTCGACTGGTGAGGGAGGAAAAGCTTTTACCCGAGACCTGTCTGACACAAACAACACACTGCTGAATGCCAAACACGACACCAGCAGAAAGCAGTCAGATAATTTAACGCAGCAGCTTGATGAGAGTGGCGGTCAAAAAAAACTTATTTCTCTCCATGCTGCTTTCCATCTTGCACTGTCAATTACAGAAGCACAAGTGTACTCGGATGCATCAACGCACCAAATATTTACTTTTTATCTCCCCTGGCCGTTGCCCCCCCCCCCTTTGTAAACAGCGGCCCACTGTAACAGAGAGTGCCCAGGTGGTATGCCAGGCGTTCTGTGATACACTCGATCCATGACTCCGTTTGGCAGCCGCCTCGCAGCTGTGCCCACCAAGCGACGCTAAGCGCCCACCGCCTGCCTCACAGCAGGAGCAGGCACCACTTAAGATTCTTGTTCCCTTCGTCGCAGTCAAACCCCGGATGTTAAATTTTATTGTGCGGCGTAATTAAATGACGGCCAAGGCGACTTCTGCCAGGGAGACAGATCTCAAATGAGGCGGAGTTGATGGGCCGTCACTCCGCGGGGCAGAGCACACCAACCCGGAGAGTATCCAACTCCGGTCTCCTCCTCCAACCCGATGGAGCGGAAGAAATCCTCCACAGCCCGACCTCATTCCTGTCCTGTGTCTTCTGCTGTTGAACCACTGATCTGACAAGGCCCTGATGGGTTTGTGTGTTCAGTTTGTGGTTGGAAGATGTGATATGATCAGGCAGTTGATACCCATACCTACTGGTCTCATCCATACATTAGAACTGAAACTTTGAAAATACATGCATGCATCGGGGGAACTTTTAAAGTCTGCACAAAGAAGCACTCAGACTCAAACCCACCACCTTCTAGCAATAATCAAGTGTTCAACACTGTGTGGTCCAAACATGACAACTAATCTCATGAAAAGAACTAACTATGTTGATTACATCAACATGCATTCATTTGATACTCATCACTGTAAAATGCAGAGCATCTTAAATCAAAGAGTAATATCTGACTCAAATGTCTTTAATGCAGCTTTATTCTTCGATCAATGGTAAAACCAAAAATCTAATATTTTTGGGAAATTGGCTGCAAAGAATACAAAGAATGGGGACGGGTACTGAAACAGTGTGATAGAGCAGAATGTTTGATGGTATGCTTGTATCCACTTGGTTCCGCAATATTCCCACATTTGCTTCCGATCTATGTATTGAAAATGGTCACCATGGCATCCAGAACTCAACTGAATAATTTGCAGATGTTTCCCACAAGCGGCACTGTAGAGAGAGACTGTTGTGTATTTAGCTGAGAGACAAATGTCTCTGACGGCATGCCACTTGCGTTTTTGTGGCATATGTCAGTTGGTGCTACAAGCTTATGACCCTTACAGATGGCATGTCATGCACGGCTTGGTCAGTGATACTGACATTGACTTGCACAACTTCTGCGGTCGTGTGCACAACAGGCATGACGTTCCATCCCAGGGGGCCCTGATCGCAAAAGCTTCACCGTCTTCAGGTTTCATTCTCGCCGCATTTGGACATATCCTGTTATAAAGATGTTTTTTTTGTTGTTGTTTTTTTTAACCATTTTTGTAACTTAATTATTATAGACTTCATACTATGGCATGTCAATGAATCAGGAAATGTGTAGGCTAATGGGTATATCACGTTTCTCCAAGTCTGGATATTCAATGGCAGAGTTTTCTTCCTATATGGACCTTCATCAGGTTTACAATGCTTCCATCCTATGAAGAGCAATATTTATGTGGATCACCACCACCCGGCCAACAAGCTGCAGTATGTGAACAGCCATTTGTCTTCGAAGTAGGCCAACTGAACAGGACACATTTCGCATCGAGCTCAGTCAGTGTTGAATCATCTTGACAATACTTGGGGAAACCAGGAGGGAACAAAGAAGCTCAAGTAATTGCTAAAACCAATAATCTGGTTGAACGCATTTTCTTTCATAAAGCATGTACTCCAATTGAAATACCATTTATTTGGTGAGAAATGTGCGACACCAACAGGCCTCTGACAAACGTAATGCTGTTATACAAGTCAAAATGTTACAAATGCACATGCATATGTGTTCCACAAACTTCTTTAACATGAACTGATTAGAGACTTGCTCTTTTTTTGTGAGAGACTTTTTAAAATATGTGGTGAGAAGAAGAAATGTAACTTATTTCATTTTTTTTGTCATTTCTTTTTCCCACTACTTATTCACCTGAATGAGAAATCATTTACTGTTCAGTGACTTCTCTCAGGCAAATCTGTTCAAGGCCAAACCTGTAGAATGGAGGTTCAAAGTAGGTTGTGCTGCAGGCGGAGCGCTCTTCAGGAAATTCCTGTTCTTAACGTGACATGTGAACAACTGTTTCATTAGAGCACCACATAACCTGTCACTGGCAGAAACTCCAGAGAACTGAAAGCCACATGGACAGAATGTGAGTCATGCCCAAGCGAGCGGAGGAATGTGGCTTCTGGAGATTAATATGCAGCTTTCCTCCGGCCTCCCATCACTGCTGCAGAGCTCAATCAAGTGCCGCACAAAGTGGAGCCCTGCTAAAAGCATATTGTTATTGACTCTTTGAATTTAGCATATGAAAAGACCCCGCTGAAGTAGGAGCCGGTGGATTTGCCACGTCATGGTGCGTTGCTCAGTTGCTGCCAAAACACTGACCTGGAGCTGTGATCGAGGCTCCAGGTTCGCTGAATGAAGCCGGTTGTATTCTGCTCAACATGGAGAGCTACTTCTGTTCGGTTTCATCGAGAATTGTGGAGGCTCCTTTTAGAATCATCCACCAACTCCAGTCTTATGCCACCAGTTTGGCTTGCTGCAGTCCCGCCTATGCTCCGCCTTTACTTTCCTCCTCCAAATTCACTTGGCATTCCCCAGTGGCCTTTAGCATAGTTGGCACCATCTCTCCTCTCGTTCGTCCACCTCCCCGTCCTCTCCCTCATCTTTTTTTTTTTTTTTTTTTACTCGTTCATCTTTTCCTTTGGCTTCAAAGCTCCGGCGTGGCACAGAGAGGCTGTGAAAGGTGATTTCTTGGATGAAGTAGAGTTAAAAAGAGCAACGGGAAACCGTTAACTTCGTATGCTCACAGTTTTTTCTTTAAAGCCATAAATGAGGAAGCGATTTGACTCCTACACTACAGAACCGAAATTCGGATTTTGCTGCGCCGACAAGCTCCACGGGGCAAACTGCTGTCGGTTATTATTCACTTATTCCTGGTGATTTGTATAAACTCTTCCCCTGTGGTCATGCTCCCTTCACACCGGACCAACAGGTGTCATTTGTCTTGCCTTTCCCATGCGAAATGAACCTTTTGGATTGTTAACATGTCAGTCAATGTCACCGTACTGAAATAACCTAATGAGGCGTGAAGAGTTCAATCAGATGATTCTGAAAGAGGCTGACAAGGCTGGCATTTAGTGATTTTCCCCCCCAAAGCCCGCATCATGCTGCGTGTGCATTTGGCTCCACTTAAGGACTCGGTGCTACCTCAGTCTGAAGGATGATCTGTGAGAGTGTTTACGAAGCACTATTTGCTTTCGGCTTGACTCGTGTTGATTATCAGTTTTCCCCTGAAAGAGTCGGACATGTCTGGCAAACTGCTAGTTTTCATACTGGAAACATAAAGTACGTCACACAGCAAATGAGATACAGTGGCCCTTGTTTAAGACCAAAATCTATTTTCTCAGTTGCATGTTGATGGAGTTGTTCCTATTTTTTTTTGTATTTTGTGATTCTTTCTTGGTCCACCGTAGGGATGTTAATGGCGATTATTTGTCCTTGATTAACACTAGTCTAAAAGAGAAAACGCTCAGTCAACGGTAATTTAGCACAATTGAGATAAACCTTTTCACTGAAAAGATTTCACTTGGTCATCACATGAATGTCCCCCAATTAGGCACAGGGAGAACATGCAAGCGCTGCACCATTGTAATGTCCCAGAATTTAGCATCATCTGTTTTTGTGGGGTTTTTTTTTTTTATTTAAATTTTTTTATTTGGTTCTTCACATAATCAATAAACTATGCTGGTTAATGAAGACATGTTTGCAGGATGAGACCAGAGTTTATTAGAAGTGTAGAAGAAACTGATCCCTGCAGTCCTTGGTCCAGGCTTGGTTTGCTCTTGCTGCCTGTTTTCAGTCTTGATTTGAAGCTGTGTTCCGGGGCTTCGGGCAATGGCGTCACACTGAGTGTAATGTCTTTGCTATCCATCGTTTTCCCAATCTGTTGGAAGCAGAGCAAATTCGCACCTACCTTAAAATGTCAGACTCCTTCTCTAATGGTCTAAAGAGAAGGTCGGGCTTCTAACTTCCTGAGGAAAGTTGCGAGGTGCAGCACATCAACTGTTTCTTGTGTAATCACAGGTTCATTTGCTGGCTCATTAGGGCTGCGTTGAAACCTAATTTGGTCTCGGGTTATATCCACTCGCTCTGCTTCCCTCGACTCCTTCCTCATTGTCACCTGTCACTTCTCGTCACTCTTCCTGCTCCCCTCGAGTCGTTCCTGAATCGGAGATGAAAATCGGTGCCGAGGCAGTAAGAGCGGAGCAGAACTGCGTGTGTGAAGGAGGAACAGAGGAGGAAAGAAATCAAACAGGCTGCCTTTTCTCAATGAGCTTCAAAGAGCTGTCACATCAGCGATGCGCGGCTGCACTGTTCTCACTCTGCCAATTCATTCACTCTTATGGTCACATGAAACAGCACTATCTCACACACACAACACCACACACACTTGTACACCAAGGATGCTATTTCCACCTTTCTGCATCTGTCCTCTCTTACTGGCTCTCTCTCTCTTTTTTTCCTGGTCTTTGTGTCGCTCTGTCGCTGAATCACACTTTCTGCTGTGCGCCATCACTGAACCCGTTGAACTCACCATCCCTGCCTCTCTCTCTCCCGTCTTACTCTGCCTCTCTCCGTCTCGCTTGTGTCTCCGTCTCTGCAATAACACTGTCTAGTCTCAGGTGGCCCATCATCGTCAGCTTCCCCCGGGCGATGCAGTGAGCGCGCGGCTGCACGCTGCGGGCGAGGACTTCCTGAAATGATTGAGCAAATAAATATCTTTGCATCCACCCCTCGGCCTGGTGCAGTCTTTAAAATGCAATCAATTTAATCCTGGAATTGTCTCGAACAGTTTCTGGACCTTGAAGGGGCCATTTCCAGCTTTTGTTTTCATGCGCGCGCGCGTGCGTGCGTGTGTGTGTGTTCGAGAGGCAGAGACGCAGACAGTGCAGCGATGTTTGTGTTGGGGTATCACTGCAGCACAATACAGCTTGTCAGTCAAGTGGCGCTTCTTTTGATTCTTCGCTTTGTCCCCATTCACCAGGGCAGCCCAATTTTCTGTCATAACGAATGCAAATGCTGGACCTCTTTTCAGTGGGATGCTCTTTATTCTTTGCAACGTGACACAAAGGAAATGGTACACTGACAGCAGTCTGACTTGTCAGCCACAGCGCTCCTTTATCCAGGCCTGTGGAGCCACAGTGACCGGTCCCTTTTGAGGTGGTCTCTTGTCTGAGCTGCGCCGGTTCTCCAGTCAGGTGGAGATGACAAAGGCGACACTTTGGCCTTTAACCTCCGATGCTAACCTGCACTCTTATTGTTCACGCACCTTTCTGCACAGTTCCAAAACCAAAGCTCAGTTGGTTGTGCTGAGAGTTTACTTTATGAGTTTGAATGTGCGTGGCACACTAAATATTAGGAGATGATATAATGAAGTCAAAACCGGAGCTGTTTAATCTTTGTACAAATATGACTCTATCTCAAGCGATGCTGATTTTAAAGGGTCTCATTTTCTGATTAGAAGGTCTAAACTTTGTATTGAGATTAAGCTTGTTTGGACCTATAATCTAAAAAGTGTCTCTCCAGTTTAATTCAAAATCATTGAACCATGTTCCTAAAAATTGTCCCCTGAATTCAAGTGTTTTATCAGTCTTTAAAAGGTATAAAGAGCACTGTGTGAATTCTTTATGAAGGGTGGATTCACTTAAAAATACATTGGTAATTCTTTGCACTCACCTTCGGCCACTGGTTTGTTTTGGCATCACCAAATTAAAATGTCAACATGGTGATATTATTCTCTCCAATAACATCTTTTTTGCCTGGACATGAAAAAAATCTTGATTTGAATTCAAACAATACATGTTTGCACATAAACTGCCTTCTGCTAGTGCAAGCAGGAGGTATGTGTGTTCATAAACAAAGATTTGATTTAGAAAAGGCTTAGCAAATAATGTAAGCTGCCCCGAGGTGTTGTGTTTTCCATTCAGGAGAAGGAACATCATTTAAAATTGTTTACTTAACCGGACATTTTTCAAATGGAGCCATTATGTAATGGTTTCTCTCGTACACAATGCTAAATGATCTCAGATGCTGTTTTTGAAGTTAGAAAAAAATAACACACGGCCTAATAAGTTTGCCCTTTTCCTCAACCATGTATTTGTTTGTTTCCCAGGCTCCGTGCTGGATGTGATCAAGCACATCATCTCGCGAGGCGAGCACAAGACGGGCGTCCTGGACGAGGCCAGTATAGCCACAGTGTTGAAAGATGTGCTGGAGGGCCTGGAGTACCTTCACAAGAACGGGCAGATCCACAGGTAATGTGACTGGTCACCCGCCATACTTGCACCATAATAACACTGAAATTGGGCTCATCGCCAATGAGAACAAAGGCTTTTTTTTTTACATTTTATTTCATGGAGCAAACACATGCAACTTTGCACTTACTTTATTCTCAGTTGCTTCCTGAATTAGTAAATATGTCTGTATTTGACCTCAGCAGTAATTATAGTGGATATTTGTGTGTGTGAACATTTTTTTTATCTCAATAATTCCAATGTAAATCATTATAAGGCTACAGGCTTCCAATTCAGTGCAGAACCATATATTTTCAAAAAGTTAAAGTATTAATTTCCATTTTAATGAGTAATATTTTTTGAGCCTTTCTCGAATTGAATGTTCTCAAAATGCACATTTTGAGAACATTGTCATTTTAAAACATTAGAAGGCATTTCTACATAATCCAAATGCCTTCTGTCTATAGATTTATTACTCTTTATGTCATAACATTACAGTGACTATGCCATTATAACATTACTTTCTTAATTTTACATTTTATTGGATTAAAAAAAAACAAAAACCCATATGGATTCATTCATATTATTAGCACGTGGTTAAATTCAAAGTACAGTGTATGGAAGTGGCTGGTATTCCTCATCATATCAGACAGATGACTGTGCCAAAGAATTTCTCTGACAGCTGCTTTCAGTTGTAAAGGTCAGGGCCGATGCTGGCTCTGTACATGCATGAAGCAGAATACTTCACCATCTGTGACAAATACTCCAAAAGACAAGGAGGCCGTGATGAGTTTATAGCTTCCACTGAATAACTTGTCATGAATGAGAATCAGTCCACTCAGTTTTCTGCTTTAAATCACTTTTAAAGTTGCGTATAGAATAGAAATTGTGTTGTCATCATATTGCAGGACTTGAAGATTAGAAACTGAAAGACATCTGAAAGTAGCTAAAACTTCCAAGCTGATAACATTAGTTACTTTATTAGTATGTATTAGTGAAACGTGTTAATGGCAGATTTGCATTCCACAGGAAATCCTGAAAGCTCTCCTTTAAGCCAGTTCAAGACTCGGCTAAATCCTCCTGAACTCGTGAAGTTGCAAAGAATTGTAAGCCATCATAGCATTTCCCATGTATTTAATATTCATCAGTCACATTTTCATGTGCCTCTGTTCTCCCAGCGGCTCACACATGAGCCTCGGTCAGGCTACATGTGTAAATAATGCATTGTTTCTTGGCTTGGTTAAGTGCTCGGCTGCTTTCAGAGCAGCTTAGCAGTGACAAATAGAGAGGGAATATATTGACCCTGCATGCTGATGAGGAATGTATTGTCATCAGATGATTATAGCAGAAGATTATATCATCAGCTCATTAGGGTGTTAATCAGAAAACCGCTGTGTCCTATGGAGACTATAGGGAGAGATGTATGGAATTGGTGTAAACACTGTTTATATTACTCTGTTAATTAAAAGGAAAATCTGCCGCAGAAGGGTAAGTATCTACTTCCAGCACAATGTGACAAGGTTATCATTCAGTGCCAGGAAGAGGGAAATGTTTTTCCTCTCTGAAACCGGTCTTTAGCACTTTGCTCTCTCTAAGGAGACGCTGGGGAATTGTGGCGAGATCATTCATCAGTCCGTCCCCAGGTTGGGAGGTGTGATTTGTGAGAAGGAAAATATGGAGTAATCCCCCCCCCAGCGGTGAGAAACGTTGACATGCCGAGAGCGGAGGGCCCTCTGTCAGTTGATCGGTGTCTGCTGATGTAGATATGCGCATATGGCCGTGTGCGTTCGCCCCGTGTAAGCTGGATCATATGAGCATGAGCCTCAGGCCAGGGGTGAGAAGAGAGTCAAGGGGGCGAGGCTATGTAGGGAGGGAGGTATCACATGAGACGTCCCATCCAGCCAAAGACGGTCAAAAAAGCAATTAGAGTCCTACGGCCCGGGCTCTCGGCTGGACCAGCGACATTTACCACAAGACGGCGAACTGCTCCACCTTCTCATTCACAGCATCTCGGGAAAGTCGGTGATTCAATGGTGACACTTGTCCTCTAAATCTAACGCCAGGTAGACAACATACACGTGACATGAGAATAAAAACATTTCATGTGCAGTTTGCAGCTAAATGAAGCAAAACGCGCTTGTGAGACAGCAGGGAGCTTATGGTCGCGGTGAGCTCTTCTGTGAAGCCTCACTTGACTCGTGAAGGAGGTGGGAAGGCTTTGCCCCGCACATTATTTGGCTTGTGGTTTTTAGTATTCGCCAGGTGAGAGCCGTGTCCAGGAACATAAAGGCTTTTGTTCATTGACAGAAAGTCTACAAATCTGGGAATAAGAGAGGAAAAATAAAAGGTTAAAATATACACACATATAGTAAGTATAGGAAAGATAATTTGCTGGCCCAAAGAGACTTCGTAGAAGCGGAGAGCAAGTATTTCATCCTCCCCCCCCAGGAGGCCCACAAGCCAGCTAATAAACCCTCTTTTATAGGTCTGTTTGGGCCACTGTGAGCCCGGCACCAGGATGTAATGTCATAGGAGGTGACCCGGCGGAGCTGCCTGTTGGAGGAGCTGCGAGATGAAAATGATAAATCTTCATGACGGCTTCATGCCGTGGCTGTTCCCACCTGGCTACTGACAGGCTATCGTTTCAGTCGGTTGTAAATGTGACGAGACCACACGTATCCCCTTCACTTTTCAGCGTGTTAAGGTTGCATAACATCTCTGAGTTTGAGGCTTTGTTTTTTTTAAATTTTGGCTTGAAAAGTGCCCTGACAAACAAAAACAAACACAATGTGCTGGTTATTCTTCAGGCTCAAGCCCACCTGCTAATATAACATATGGCTGGATAACTACTAGGAGCTGGGACTTTTTTTTTGTTTTTTTTTACCCGCCTGCTACACCATTTCTTTGAACTTGTATGGTGCATTGTGTCACCACCTCCTCCTTCTCCCTCCTCCTCTTCCTCTCCTGTGAATGTTAATGACTGTCTGCACTCTGCAGCCTTTTTCTCTGAGCATTACAGTCTGCTGCAGTGAAGCACAGCCTATATGGATCACGAATGAGCGCAGAAAGCGAAATCACATCAGGCTTTCTCATAAATGTGTTGTCTTTTATCGCGGTTGAGCTTAATGAAGTGAAAATCGTCTCTGAGGAAATTGTGGTGTATTGAATTAGCTTACACTATTTCATCATGGATTTCGTATAGAAGGTGAGAACTGGAGAAAACACAGAGGATGGGATGGCTGTGATCCAAAACTTTACACTCTTAATTCAGATAAAACTGAATTTAATTATTTGTTGTCTTTTAAACTCTGTGACCCCCACATACTCTGACTTATTTATGAACTGGACTCCCAAACAATGTGCCCGTGATCTTTTTATGTTGCCAATGATGCGATTGTAGGGCTGTCAGAATTCATCCGTCTGGGAATGTGTCAGCAACTACACTATTAATTGTTCAGAAATGTTGAACATTCCCCTTGCTCAGTTGATCAGTGGGTCCAATGAAGCATTTGTATTCAGACCAGCCTTGGCTAACAGGTTATGCTGATTTGGAGAACTCAGTATGTCATACTATCCTGAGAAGAGTTTGTTATTACAAGTATTACTAGCTACATACATCATATGTTTTCAAAGCAGTAGATGAACCAACCCCCTCAGGACAGGGAGTTCACTGAACTCTAAGGCCTCCACATATTTCAAGTTTGAGATGAGGAAGAACAAAATTCATAGTTGAATCACAATGTATATACGAAAGGATCGCCAGACTTTGTGATGCTGTCATGATAATATGGAGCCTCGTCTTTGAGGAAAGTAGGTGTGGCCAATGTCATGTCTGATGATTGTGTTGAGGATTAAGGTTGAGAGTTTGCTCAAACAAGTGACTAACTTGTCTTTAAGCTCCTGAACCTGTTGGATGTTGACTTCTGTTGGGCTAAAATTATCCAAATAGGTTTTTTTTTTCTTCTTCTTTTACAACAAGTCAGCGTTCTGGTATGTTTCTAAGAAGGAGCCCTTAATCTGCTTCTGATTCTTGGAAAAAATGTACCAAGATGGCGAGTTAGCAGAAGTTGGTGTTTACCTGTCCTAAACCGAACTCCTAATACAAATATTGGACATCATTAGCTTGTGGTAGAAGCCGAGTTTGAAGCAGCAGAAGACAGGACTGGGACCCCTGTGCGAAGGACTGCGGTTGTGTAAATGAGGAAAAGTATTTTTGGGAGAGCCCCAATACTGGCCTTTCGGCTTTAAGTGGTCCACTCTGCTCCTCCCCTTCAATCCTTAAAAAGCAACATCTCCAATTACCAGAAGTAATTTATCTCCGTTGTACGAACTAACACAGAGCGAAGACGATATTGTTTGAAGGGGGATAAAAAAAAAAAAAAAGTGAGCCCAAGAAAGTGTGATTTTTATGTGATGTGATATCACCTAGCTGTTGCGACGTGACAGCAGGACAAGCTGGGCGAACCGCCGAACACAGACTACTGACACTTCTAACCGTGGCTTTTCAACAGAGGTTGTCTTGTTCATTTTCATCCCCTCTTTCTTTTCCTCTCAAGTGTGACAGTTACATGATGGGAGAGATGTAGGCTCTTTAAAATCTATAATGTAAAGGATATTACGCTAAACCTGTGCCTTCACCTCTTTCATGTTTAAGTTGATATAAGACTCTGATAGATGAGAAAACACTGACGGGTCTGTTGGCAGACCCTGTGCTCTGCTCTTTGCTGTGTGGGTTTAGCTAAATCTATGGAGGAGCCTTATTTTCTATTAATTGAGAGTAATTTCTTCACTCGACTCATTCAACTCCTTTCATACTTGCAAACTTTTTACTCTAGTGCCTCCATGTGGCAGAAAAGAAAACTGCCCACTTCTTTATTTGGCTTCTCTTTTTCATTTGTCTTGTTTCAGCCATTTTTTCCAGAGCAACCTCGGGCTATTTGATGCAGATCTGTTGGATGTTGGTCAGAGTGGTGTAACAAAAGACATTGTCCATGTTGACTTGGTTTTTTCCCCCCTAATTACCTTTCTTTAAATTGAACATGCATTTTCAATATACTGACCAACTATTAAAAACTGCCCGGCACCCATTGCAGCTCTCCTGCCATCTTTACTTTTTATGTCTCCACCTTCCACTGGACCCTTCATGAACGTCTGTTGCGATGACAACTGTGTCTGGCTGGAGAGATGACAGTAATAGTTGTTCAGGTAGGCAGGCAGACAGCTGCCCTTGCCGAATCCACATATCACCACCAGGGGAGGCTGAGCAGGGATGATCAAATTAACAGCCGACTGTGTATGTCTGTAATAAAGTCTTAAAGGGTAGACATAAAAATCAAGTATGAAAACTGTTGTGAAAGGATGAACAATTAAATAAATCACATGATTCCAATCTTAAATGTCGCTTTGTGTTCATGCTTATGGATTTATCTGTGTGTCAACCATTCTTGGTTTTGACGGCTGTGTTTGAGTGGCATTTGTGTGATGTACAAATCGGTTTCTTGTCTTCCTCAGAGACCTGAAGGCTGGAAATATCCTCCTCGGGGATGATGGTTCAGTGCAAATTGCAGGTACTTGCCTACGAGGCACCACCAGCTTTCATCAGCTGTCACTATTGACCTAGATTAGTTGTGTTGGAATGGATGATTCCCTCTTACCTTTTGCTGCAGCTTCACTCTATTACGCAGCTGGCTCAGTGTAATCTTCTGTCGTAAAATGGTTCTGTGCACAGTAACCTCATGAACCCCTTTGTGTCCATTGTGTGAATTAGTCTCATGTCTCTCTTCTTTCAGACTTTGGTGTCAGTGCCTTTCTAGCTACCGGTGGTGACATGACTCGAAATAAAGTACGCAAGACCTTTGTGGGAACACCGTGCTGGATGGCCCCCGAAGTCATGGAGCAGGTTCGTCTTATGTGGCCAGAAAGCGACCTTCATTAACACACTCGAATAATTAAAAATCTGTTTTTTGTGGCTAGGATTTTACAATTTGAAACATCAGTAAACGCACCATATTAGACTATCCAGTATGTCTTGTATATTTCATTTAAAATGATCAGAAAACTATCAGAGACTTCGGCTTTAGAAAATGGGCAATTCACTACCTAAAACAGTCTGTTTGGGTATTGTTTCTGCAGTATGACGGGATTTTTCAGTCTTTATAACTTGCATCCGGATGAGAAATTATATAAATTGTTTGCAATGCTTTGATCATTGCATCTAGATTTTGGCATTGAAAGTGATCTAATATAGAAAGACTGAAAACTTGTAAGTGATTTGCATGATACTAGAAGGGGTTACAAAGTCATGTAAAAGCTTTAGGTAGTCACTATTCCACAGTTAGATTGATCAAAGGGCACACCGGCACTCAAATTAATACTGTGAAAATGTTCCTTGAACTCATTCAACTCGGTTTAATTGTTGGTGAAGAACATGTCGCTTTAAATTTGTACATTATCCCTGTTACAGCATTACACACTTCAAGGATTATCAATGGGGATAATCCTTTTTGGTAGGCGAAAGTGCAATTAAAATCTAAAACTCGATTGTATACATAACTTAAACAGAGAGCATGCATACATTACACACAAACACATTTCAAACAGTGCACATGTAGACAAGAACAAAGACCAAACATTACAGCAGTGATGTAAAAAAATGCATTCAAAAAGTACACTGCACCACAAATGAATAGTGCAACCACCCTTAAACCACACAAGTTGTATTAAACACCCATCATTCTTATGTTGAGCACAGTAACTGAAAAGGAAGAAAATGCATTTCTAAAAGCAGGTAGAACACATGCAGGAGCTGAATTTACTTTTCGATCCAGGCGAGCATTAGGATTTCTTTAGCTGCTTTGCCAGCTCAGTGCCTGGACTTGGAAGCAATGTTAAAATCACTTTATTGTGGTATTTGAAAGGGATTGTGTGATGTTGGACATCCACTAGCTTAAGCATGGTAGAGGGTTTGTAATGCAGTGGGACGACGACTCTAAACATGGAATTAAATCTGCTACCGAAGTAAAAAAATAAACTTGTCCTTTTGGAGTCTTTCAATGGGAGCCACTCCAAAATGTGGAGTAGCTCAGGCAGAGTCTGAAATCCCAAAGAGAGGCTGTGGAATCAACTCAAGTAAACCATTCACCGCGAACATCTGATGAATGTGGCTGGACTCAAGCCGTTCTGTGAGAGGCAATGATCCAAAATTGATCTTGAGCATGCCACAGCTCTGAGGTGATTGGGGCTTTCAAAGGAGGCTCAACCGCATGATTAGTTTACTCACTTCTTCCAGGACCACTGCCATGTTAATGGCTCTGTTCAATAAATGGTTACATCAATAGTTAAAATGCCTTCGTAAACATTAAGTACAGTCATCCATATTTCATCCATATATATGCCGGATATTGGTTGTGTTCTCTGCGCAGAGTATTTCGAAAAGACCATATATTTTCATGCCATATCTCAAATTGTTGTTTTTCTTCTTCAGGTTCGGGGTTATGATTTCAAAGCAGATATCTGGAGTTTCGGCATCACGGCCATTGAGCTAGCAACAGGAGCTGCACCTTATCACAAATACCCACCAATGAAGGTCAGACAGTCCAGTACACCTCATAAACAAGAATGAAACGATCGTAGTCTGCGAGTGACACTGACGAGTACGGCTGTGTCGATAAAGAGAGTGATGTGGTGTCTGCAGGTTCTGATGCTGACGCTGCAGAATGATCCACCGTCTCTGGAGACCGGCATCACAGACAAGGAGACGGTGAAGAAATACGGCAAATCCTTCAAGAAGATGATCTCTCTGTGTCTACAAAAGGACCCAGAGAAAAGGTGTTTCCCTCAGTGATGTTACGGAGAGACACTTTACAGTCAGTAGGGCTGATTCACACTGCTCAGCATCTATTAAAAACAAAATAAAGAGCACATAATTGCTTTCATTGTCCCAAGCGCAGTCACTTTGTTCCACCATGCTTCACCAGGCTTTGTAAAACCAATGCTCTGCAATATCCCCCCTCTTGTCCATCACCAGTTCATTTACAGCTAAATTAACAGAGCTAATGCAGTGTCATTCTGACTTTTTTTCTTCCCAGGCCAACATCTTTAGAGCTGTTGAAGCATAAATTCTTTCAGAAAGCAAAGGTAGGTGGTTGAACTCCCCCCCCCCCCCCCCCCCCGGACTTCAGTGAGTCAGCATCATTCCTGCAGCAGAGCAGGTTGATGAGTGAAATTCTGCCTGCGGGAGTGATATGTTGTCTGAATGGTCCCAGTGTGGCCTTAATTTAAAATTAAGTTGCTCTTTATGGCGGGAGATGGACAGTATGATGCCATTGTAGTTTGAACTGCCCCCCCCCCCCAAAAAAAAAAAAGAAAAAGAAAGAAAGAAAACTAAGTGCTGCAGTTTCCTGAGATGTTGGTGTGGTTCTGGGCACTTTTCAGTGTGTCTGCCTGAAGCTGAGGTCACTGCAGCATTCCTCTCTCATTATTGGCCATTTAGAGTTGTTTGTAACAAAAGAGGGGATAAGCAGTCAAACAACTAGAGTGCTGGCTCAACAAGTCACATAAAGTAGTTGGCTTGCTGGACCTGATCCTTCTCAGCTGCAGCAATACTCAGCATGTACAGCAGGGGGCGTGCATTATCATTTTACAAACGGATGCACTGGTGCTATATTACATATGAAGAAGCTCCGGTCTGTCAAACAATCACTGGAGTAATTCATTTGCTATTTTAATGATAAAACCTTGTTTCTTTATTGCTGATTGTTGCAGGAAAGAAGTTGTAACTCTGCAGTAAACAAAAGGTATTCAACCTATACAAGTATCGGCAAACTTTCCCACAGAAGTTAATCTTGTGATTGGATTAAAAACAAGTGCTGACTCGACACATCGCTTAAAAGCTGTGTTGACCGGCGAGCACGAAGTTGTGCACTTTGATTCTGAGCACAGCCAGAGTCCCTTGTTTTGGTGACCTTCATGTGGTCAGACAATTACTGTAATGTGATTGAGTCGAGTTGCACAATCTTGTCAAAGGGGTTTTTCCAATTAAATCCTTCATTTGATAACAAGAGAGGTGAGGTACTCTTCGTCGGTCAATTCCATAACCCCTAAACATTTATTTCCCCTGTTTGCAGACTCATGAGTATTTACACGAGCGGTTACTTCAGAGGGCGCCCACAATAACAGAGAGGTCGAGAAGGGTAAGATGGCAAAGGTTTGGATACGCAGCCTGTACTTTATGGCTCAGGATGACGGCCTCAGTTGTGCGAATTTGTATGCATCAGGTACGTCGAGTGCCGGGTTCAAGCGGGCGGTTGCATAAAACAGAAGACGGCGAGTGGGAATGGAGCGATGACGAGCTGGATGAAGAAAGCGAAGAAGGCAAAGCCGCCGTTGCAGCCTTAAGGGTGAGCTCGATCCACTGGGGTATTTTTTTTTTTTTTTCATTCCTGTGAACACATTAACACGTCTTTCAATCTTTGTACTGTGTTGATATTGCCTTTCTCATGTCCGTGCAGAAGCATGTCTGTCCATTGTCTCTCCACTGAGTCTCCCTCTGTGTGTGTGTGTGTGTGTTCTGTCTGATGGCCAAGGAGCAGCAGGTGAAGCCTGTTAGCGCCCCGAGGCGACAAGTGCGCTTCTCCCTCCCGCTCGAGCTGCCTACGTCCAGGGTTGTTCACTTGCCACCATAATACAGATGGCATTCCCCTAACAAGGAAGGACTCTCACGTGTTTGTTGGGACAGCATGTGACATAGTCAAAGGCCAGGGAGGACAGATAACCTGTAGAGAGTGGGCGGGGCGGGGTGGCGAGGGATTGCACCCACGTGCAGTAGGAATAAAGCCAGTAGGAACTTTACGCAGCGAATGCTTTTTTTTTTTCCTATGACGTCTCATTTCAACTGCATACATTAACCTCAGATGACTGAAGAAGGCATGAAGGACACAGAATGTCTTCTGTTTCCAAGCAGCAGGTCACATGCGTGGGGAATTTGACTCGCAAATCAACGCAGTCATAATAAATTAGTCAGTGATGTGGGCAAACTGTTTAAAGAGTGACATTGTTTGACAACGGAAGGAACTAAATTTGGGGAAAAAATTTAAAAAAAACTAATCGCTGAAGTTTAACCAAGATTAAAGGTTCAAAACATAATTTGTTAGACTGGCAGTAGCAGTTTTCTTTAAGAGGAAATTATTTAGTCAAGTAAGTGAGAGTTGCTTTTCCTGGAAGCCATCTGTATTTCATTTCTTATTCTAAACCACTTTTATTTATACTGACCGAATCACGTTTAATAAAAACAAGGCGAGCCACATTGGCCTTGTAAGTGATCTCTGCACTAATGGCCATATGAGTCTTTTTTTTTAATATACCATGTCTCTGCTCCTTTATACTGTCCTGCTGCTTTGTAAAAATGCTTGTTGTTGGCAAACTGAACTTCTTAGATCAGTTTTTAACTATCGTAGAACGTCCCACATAATTGCACTACATGTTCGATACCCAATTATCAATATAACTATTGAATAGATGGTGGAGCTAAACACTGGAGTCTGGATGAGAAACAAATGCAGACTGAATCCTCATGAGATCCCTGAGCTGATGCTCTCTCTCCCATCAGCTCAGTCGTCTCATTTTGTCCCGTCAAGTGAGTCAGTTTGTCTTCATTCAAGCTGTTTCCGCTCACCTCTGTGCTCCTTTAAGCTGGATTTACCTTCCTCTTTTTTTTTTTCGTGCTTTCGTTTCTCACAGATTCTTCAAATTAATGGGACTCTCACCTGATTTTACAACCACTTTTACTGCTTTTCTGCTTTTCAAAAACTAAAAATGAAAGCGCCGATCTACAGTTTGTGTCGTCACTCGTTTACAACTTTATCACCGACATCTTGACTATGGAATGTATGTTTATTAGATGCAGGGTCTTTACATTACATTATCATGGAGATAAATGATTTCTACTCAGAATTCTGTATTGTGAAGCAGATTAACCTTGGTGCTTCATTTCCAAATATTCTGAGAAGCTGTCCCTGATAATCTTGCAGTTCACGTATTTCTGTCAGCTTAGTAATTATCAAATCACAGGAGCATCACAACATGTGATACTTTTGATACTGAAACACATTAAAAGTAGTTATTATCAGGAAGGAAAACTGGGCAGAGTAAACGAGTGAGCGGTTACCATCAGTTTAATTTGCTCTCTGTGTGTTCTTTGCGTCTCCTGCAGTTTTTGCTTTGCTGAAGCCGTCACAGTAAAGTCTTTCTCTCATCGTCACCTTCTTTTCTTGCTTCCCAAACAGTCACCCAGAGTGAAGGAGGGATCACAGAATTCAGAGGTGAGTGTAAAAGGCAGAATTTCTATTTACAGCAGCACTTGCGTCCTTCAGTGCAATGATTTAATGGTCTTGGATCATTTGGGGTAAATGTAGATTTTGACAACCTGCATAATCCAGGTTTAGTTTCATTAGTGGTGGCTTTTTTTGCTTTTCCAGATGTAGTTACAGTTTTATATTCCATCTCCAGTGTCCTCAGTCTGTTCTGCACACAGATCTCCTGCCTTACTCTTCATATCGCAGTGTATTATTGGCTTGTAAGAAATCAGCACCTGTATGTCGCTTCTCATCCCCCTAATATGAAGACACACACACCTGATGTCTGACTGGCTCAGTCAGATGACTGCATGTGGAACACGACAGTGAATATTCAACCCCCCCCAAAAGTATAACCACGTATTCAAACCTTTTTCCAGGAGAAATAAAAGCCAATCTTGTCTTCAGATCAATATAGAGACGTTGTTTTGTGTTTATGCTGTTGGTTGCCTTTGAGGAACAAATAATTGTTAAATTGGAGAACTGAACCAACATTCACCGTCATTCACCTTCAGGTTTTCCAGACTCCCGAACCTTTAAGCAGCCAAATCCAGCCAGCCGCTGCTGGTCAGGCTGAACTACCTCAGGCCACAGGCCAACTTCTCCTGCAGCCCACACCGGTCAACACTCAATGCACACCGGCCGCGTCTCCTGCTCCTGCCGCTGCTCCTGCTCAGGTCAGTCTGCGCAGCTCGGCCATCTTCTCAACCATGTTTTCCACATTGAGCTCGCAGGGAGCTGCAGTCCGTCTCAGCTGGCTTTGTTTGGGCGAAGGCAGTTTGCACCTTGTTCGCTGACCACCAAGTTAAAGTTAGCCACTCTCACAAGCCCAGCCTGGACTCGAACCAGGGACCTTTGCTATGAGGCCAAAGTACTAACTAAAATCCAGGCAACAAAGTTGCAAACGCCGTGGTAACATTTTGCTCCAGAGAATGTTTCACAGTTCAAGATGAAAGGCAACAAAGGCCTGAAGTTTTAGATTAACAGAAGATGATCGATGAGTTGTTTACTTATGTCAGTGTTTTTTGAGCAATTTGTATAATAAACCTTTTAAGTCATCTGTGTATTTAATACACATCAAGCTATATTATCTCAACAGTGATCACATTTGAAATGTAGCAGTTTAGTTAAAAAAAAAAAAAAAAAAAAAAAGCATTTTCAAATTCAGCTACTTAATAATCTCCATTTGAATAAAATCACCGTTGGAATTTTCAAGACTTTTGTTACCCTTTTTAATAACTTCAGTGGACAAATTGCACTTGTAATCAAATGAATCATTTGACGTGTCTTTGTACAGACTGCAGCTGCCTCCTGTGACGCGCAGGCTCCCATAAGCTTGGTATTAAGGTTAAGGTAAGGTCATTTCTCTTTCACCTTATGCAATATCATTCAAATTGAGTCACAATGTTCATTTTCACAGCTCAGCGCGGTACACTTTGCTCTCTTTACCTGCTGTTTCACCTTGTGTTACGGTTTTATCCCCTCAGGAATTTAAAGAAGGAGCTCAATGACATCCGCTTTGAATTCATGCCCGGCAGAGGTCAGTGCAGTTCTTTTTCAGTCAGATGTTGGAACAGCTCCTCTGATTTGGGATGAAAAATTGGTTAATATAGTTTCTTATTTTTCCCCAATCCTCTGTGTGCTGGTATGATTCAGCATTTTTGACAAAACTCCCAAGTTTTGGATTACTTTTGCCACACTGTTCCCATTGTGGATAATCTGTATGAGAACCTGAAACTATCAAGCACACGGGAGCTTATATGCTTAAAATAATCAAGAGACAGAACAAGTGCTGAAACACCTTGGAATTGTTTTTGAAAGTTCACCGAAGAGATTTATGGAGCCAGTTTGGCATGTGTCTGCAGTTTATGTGTCTCATGTTGTGATTTTTCTCCAGACACAGCAGATGGTGTGTCCCAGGAGCTGGTTTCCGCTGGCCTTGTGGATGGGAGGGACCTAGTAATAGGTCAGTGATTAAAAAGAAAAGACTTAAATACACACAGTACATTGACCTGAATTGACATGAAACTGTAACAACCATAAAAAAGCACCATGGAACATTTGAAATTATGGGACTATTTATGAGAAGGACATGTTAGGATAGTTTCAGGAGTAAAGAGTTCATGGTAGAGGAGTGTCAGGGTTACAAGTTAGCTGAAGTTGATGAAGGTCGCAGCACAAACGAACATCAGCAAATGATTCAACATATACTAATTCTCAGAAAGCGATGATTAAAGAAGGATTTAACCAGTAAAGAAATATAGTTCCTTAATTTTTGAGAGTAATTGAACTCTCTGAAGTAACCTCACAATACAAACACAAACATTTTTAATTTTAGAATTTGACATTTGAATACGAAAATGTGTGGGATATTATTAATGCCAGTATATTGATTTTTAAAATCAAAGAAGTAGTAGTTGGAAAGCCAATTTCTTGACTTGGCAAAGGGTTTCGGGTCACTGCGTCTGCAGACTTTGCTCATTTTGGTTTCGCTTATGTGCTGATTTCTGACCACGGGACCCGAAAATCTGCTCCTCAGGTTACACAGAGATTAATGAAACAAGTCACAACACAAACGGTCATATTTCACTCACAAGATAGAAATCTGTTGTTGTATTTTCACTAAACATGTTTTTTTTTTTTACTTTTCAGTTGCTGCAAATTTGCAGAAAATAGTTGATGAACCTCAGGCCAATAAAAATGTCACTTTTAAACTGGTGAGTTTTTACTTCTTCAATCAGCTTACAAATGTTTTTTTTTTGGTAGTACTAAAAACTGTATTATAACCGTAATAAATATATATGATAAAGAAATGGTCTTGGATATGATCACTACAGCCACAGTGACAAACCCAACACTTTTATATGTAAACTTATCATATATTTACGCAATTTTCACTGCTTGAATGAGTTTTTTCCCTCCCCTTGACAGGCTTCGGGAATCGAGGGATCTGAAATACCAGACGACGTCAAGTTGATGGGCTTTGCTCAGCTCAGCATTAATTCTGAGCTGAGCATCTGATTAAGCATGTTCTACCTGGGACCGTGACTTGCCTAAAAAATGTGAAAACTGAAAAAAAACACAAAAAAAACTAGTTTAATGCATTTTTTTTTCTTTCCATGGCTGTAAAGAAACCACTACTGCCAAAGAAAACAGTACCATTTTGTCACCCATAGGATTATACAATGCCGCCTTGTTGACGCGGGCGGTCAGCTGAAGTATCGGAACGAACAGTATGAGAATGATGGGAGGGGGAAAAAAAAAAGTTTACAGTGTTTATGTAGAAGGATGCAAGTATCTACAGCAAACTGTTTTCATTTTTTTTTTTTTCCATTCTGGGCTCCTTCGTTCTGTTATTTTTCTCTCTAATATATGATGCATTTGCACAATCTGAACTAACGCCCTTGAATAAGTGTAATAATGCCTTATATTCTTCAGAACTACTGAATGCACGTTTTTTTTCGGGGGGAACATCCCCAGTTACCATTTGGAGCATTGTGTTGTCTGAGGCGCACAAATGTGGTTTAGAAGCTGATGTCAAGACTTTTTACTTCATCTTAACGGGCCTGGAAGCAACTCCAATTTACACTGGTGCGAAGTATGAGCAAATGCCAAAGTAGTAGTGTGAGGTTAGTTTTACTGACTCTCACTGTCTCCTTCATAATAAAGGTTTGATAGCTTTTCCCCAAAAACATGAGCACTGCAGTCTATATCAAATATTGGCACAATGGATTAGGCTACAACATATCATAGACTTGAGTTAAACGGATATTAAATATTTGTACAAGATACTGAAAATATGACATTGGGGCATTCGTGTAGCTCGGCATTTCAAAGGTCACCCCTTGGGGAAATTCCCACTTTCGAGTTGGAATTGTTCGTGGTCAAGTCCGCCCCTACTTAAACTGCAGGAAAAATAGACGACTCGTATAAAAGACAAACGTGGATTGAATGAAGCGTTGTGAGGTCAACATGATGTCCACACGTCACCGTTACACACTTTACATTACTTTACATTTAGTTACATTGGTTTGTGTGAATGCATTTATGCTACTTTTCACTTTAACTGAGATATAACTCTCAGAAACTGGCTGGAAAATTCCCAGTTCGGGGGGAGTGTTTTTCCCACTGTGATCTCCAACTTCTTAGTCATTAATAAATTGTAGCTTTTCTGGTTAAAAGGAAGAAAAAAACGTCAAAATTTGCCTTTCCTTTTAATAAGATTATAAATGAGTTGAGCAGTAAAATGTTTTCGCACCAGCTGAAACCACATGTGCTGTATGAGCAGCTGTGTCTGTTGGTATTGGTTAATCCCTATTTGAAATCACTTTCAAATATTCTTAAAGGAAAAAGAAAAGACTTAAGTGCATATTTGTTCATGTGGATGAAACATAAGTACTTGATTTAACCTCTAGTATGTAAATAATGACACTTGGCTTTGATTTGTTTTTATACTGGGTGTTTCACTTTTTTTTTTTTTTTCCTGACACGATTGTGAGTCGCCTCGCCGTGTGAAGCGAGACGACGACACTGCAAACTTTAGCTTTGAACCCCCTTGTTTCACCAACACATACTGTTGGCTTGTATGATGCTCATTTACTTTCTTTTCTTTTTTTAATGATCCAGTCTTCAGCTTTTCTCTACCTTTTGCCTTTAAAATCTTCAGATATATTTTACTTTAGAGCCACAGCTATCACCATCCACTGATTAATCCTGGAACCCCCCCACCAAATAAGGAACAGGAAATTATCCTCCAGCTTCAAATAAAATGGAGGCTGTTTACACTAGATAATTGTTTTTAACCCACATCTGAAGGTGTACAGCTGCTTTATCAGATGTTTTAATGGCTCAAAATAGGATGGTTCAGCCTTAATTGTAACCATTTTGAATGATCAGAAATGTACTTTGGGTACAGATGAGAGAAGGCTGCCAACTACGCAACTGTTGCATCCTTTTTAGTTGCATTTGATGTTTCTGTGCGACGACATGGTTTGATGACGGATGTGCATCTCTCATGTGTAGATCTGAAATGCCAGCAAGGTTTTACTCTTTAATTTGGTGATGCGCTAATATTGTAACCCTCCAAACGTCCATATTGAATGAAATTAAATGCATTGTTTGCTTGCAGATTAAATATTAAGAGTAAATCTTTGTATTTTGACTATAAAAATGTTAAACTTAACACTCGCCTTAAATCGAAAATGACCAAGTGCTTTTTTTTTTTTTGTCTTTATTTTGTTGACATGTCATGGTTTTGATTCAGATTTTCAATGTCTTTGAAATGTAGATCTTGTTGAATGAAATAAAGATATACAGGTGTGTTGACCTTGTCTTCTCCTGGAAGGGGAGCGACAAAACGATTGGCTCCGGCGTTTCCAAGCTGTAGTATTTGGTGACATTCTCCTGCTGCTGATAGCAGACCAGCACTGTGTGTGTGTGTGTGTGTGTGTGTGTGTGTGTGTGTGTGTGTGTGTGTGTGTGTGTGTGTGTGTGTGTGTGTGTGTGTGTGTGTGTGTGTGTGTGTGTGTGTGTGTGTGTGTGTGTGTGTGTGTGTGTGTGTGTGTGTGTGTGTGTGTGTGTGTGTGTGTGTGTGTGTCATGGTTTTGTTTCCACTCCATCAGCAGTCTCTTTGTTCTTGCTTCAACGCGGTCTAACACAACTGTAGCAACTGAACCAACTCATCTGTTCAGGAAATAACGACTCAAAGCTGTAATATATCTAAATTTTCCACTTTTTTTTTTTTTTTTCCCATCTGCTGTTTTTGGAGTTCGAAGCATGTTTCTCTCAGTTATTTTAAGTCAATAAAGAATGAGTATATCAGCCTCCTCTTATGTTTGATAGTCACCTGTCATTTTAGTTAGTTTTATTCGATAACCTTTTAAGTGGGTGAGTTGAAATTGGTTTGTTTCTTAATCTTTATCGTCCACCATGTCTTTCGTTTTGTCCAGTTCACGTTCTCTTCTAAATGATCCGGGCTGCTCCAGCATGTTGGGTATTGTGTGAAGTGATGATGTCATCACCCACCTTGGCTCTGGTTCATTAGAAGACGTCTTGTCAATGTTAAATTGTGAGGAGATGTGGTTTTAACAAGGCTCTTGTTTTCGTCTAAATGTCCCATTTATTATGCAGACCTCGAATGTGGATATTTTCACCACCTTAGTCATCAAGACTTCCCACAATCCTCGAAATAGCAACATTTTACACTCTCCTTGTTCTCCACCAGGAGTGAGTCCACTGCTCGCAGGGTTTAAACTACCAACCTTTGCATAAAACAATGTGCTCTAGAACCCAAGCCACATCAAGCCTTAAACTGAAGTTATCAGAAGTTTATATCTCAACATGAAATACTGTCGAACGAACTTTACAACAGGATAGTCATTGGATCTTTTAATGATAGATACTTTTTTCCTGTGTATTGACAACAATGATACCATTTAAGAAACTGTGCAAGTTGTTTGAAAAGTTGCTTTCTATTACTTTAATTTGCCTTTGTCACAGTCGCCTGTGATACAGTGTGTAACTGTTACACATTAGCAGAGATGAGATCAGTCACATGACTGATTAGGTTCAGCTTTTGTTACATTACTTTGTTAGAGGAAGCTGCTGAATGTCGACTGATGTTGTGATACAATAATATCAACTCACGACTGTTCATGCGTCATGGGTGCTGATTTGAATAGAATTGAATAGATGTCGTAATGAGACATCCCGTAAACAGGAGGTTACTGAAATGGCAACGCAGATGTTTTACACTCGAGACGTCAGCTGAAACTAACAGACTTGAGGCCATGGAGTCATCAGTTCTGCCTGCTGATGTCTCTACTTTATATGTATTTATTTATTAGTTTGTATCGTGTTTTACCAAGTTTTCACAAAAAAAACTATTTACCTGATTTGCATTAAATCTTCAGGGATGATTTGTCATCGTCTTTAGGACCAATCGATTAGATTTTGGGACGATAACGGCGAACTGTTTCCAAATAAATCCCCAAAAAACTGAGAAAAAATGTCTTATACAAAGCAGATGGGAGAGGCACCTAATAGAGGAGATCATAGGAGATCAGCACTTGTTGCCATGGAGACGCTCCCTGCGCAAGTGTTTCGCACAGTGAAGTTGCTACCTGACCTGTCTAGTTAGCATCGATATGAGCGCACGGCCAACATGCTGGCGATGGTATCTCGGTTCCACAAACAAATGTGGCATTGGCGGAGGTTTGTACTCTACCAAATGTAGTTCTCGTATCTATTTTGTTTCCTGGCTGAGTTATTAAATGATTCCTGACAAAAGTGGTAGTTTTACAGCTTGCATGTTATTTTCTCAAGTCTTGGTCAAAAAAAAACGTCAATCTTCGTCGATTTAAAGAAAACGTGCAGTTATGCAGATTTTTATTGCAACATTTTGCAAATTTTTTTTTTCATGTAATTTATTCCAAATGATATGCTAAAATAATGTAAACCTTCAATTCCTTGATGGATGACAACAGGCAATATATTCCGGTTGTCTGTTAGTAGTTGGCACGCATGATGATTTTCAGCTTAAATATTAACTTGGAGGGCAAGAGTCGAGCTGACTTGTGCTCAAAATAAAATCTTTCTCTCTTGCATGCTACACAATTGCCTTCCTCGGCCAAGATGAGCAGCTTCGAGCAGATCCTGAAGGAGATCGGGTCGTTTGGATTATTTCAGAAGCGTTTGGTGGCTGTATTGTTGATCCCCCTCGTATTTGTAGCATTTGATGTGATTGGCCAGGTGTTTACTGGCCTCAGCTTCCCGCATCACTGCAACACAGACTGGATCCTGAAGCATGGCTCCAACCTGACAGAGGAGAAGAAGAAAAACCTGACTATCCCGGTGAAGGAGAATGGGGAATTTGAAAGCTGTAAAATGTTCACGCCTGTGGATCTGGACTTGGAAACCATTGAACTGTATGGGCTTAACGCCACGACGGGATGTATCGATGGATCCAAGTTTGACAAACCCAAAGATGCTTCCACCATCGTGACGGACGTGAGAGACATTTCTTTTAACTTGCTTTCTGACTAAGTGCAAAAGTTTTGTTTTGCAGCAGGTGCTTTTCAGTGAAGAAGAATATGACCTGAAAGGAGGAAACATTTCATCTCAGTTTGGTGTTTTTCTTTGCTTTGTTCTCCTGTCGTCAGTTTGACCTGGTGTGTGACCAGAGCAGCCTGATTCAAGTGTCACAGTCCATCTACATGGTCGGCCTCCTGGTGGGAGCCGTGCTGATGGGGCAGTTGGCTGACAGGTTTGAACGCCTTCCTGGAATTTAAGATTGTGCATGTGGATATGATATTTCCACTTTTGTTTCTCTGCAGATTTGGCCGCCGCTTTGTGGTCCTGCTGTCGACATTGATGCTGCTCCTGTGTGGCGTGGGTTCTGCTTTCTCCCCCAACGTCTATGTTTATATAGTTATTAAAAGTATCGGTGGCATCTCTATCTCGGGCCTCGTTGGTAATAGTTTTGTGATAGGTATGTATGAATGCTGAATTTAAATGCCCTCTGTGTCGTTTTTTTCCTGATCAGTAATCATCTGCTCTGATTTGTTCTTCACTTTATGAAATAAGGTGTGGGTTGCTTGATAAAATAACATGCGAACTGCAATGGACTTTAGAAAATGTAAACTCCAAGCTTCAGTAGTGTCTTGCACAATATTATGATTCAGGTGTGGCATCAATTGCAGAAGTAGACTTTGCACAAATGCTGAGGGACTTTGTCGCTGTTCAGTCATGAGTTTTATACACATTTATAGCGCAACATATAATGTATTGTTTTTGTTTATGATGTGTTGATTTGAAGGAGGAGAATGGAGCGACTCGTCCAAATTTGCATACTGCACCATCATCTGCCACTCTTCTTTCCCTTTTGGACTGATGATCTTGGCTGGACTGGCCTATGCGATCCCCAACTGGAGGATCCTGCAGATGGTTCTCTTCAGCCCTCTTCTTATTGTACTGGGACTCTTCTACTGGTCAGCACATGCTGCTTTTTGAATCTTGTCACTACGTGCTCGTTCTTCACAGAAAACACGAATGAAATGTTATCGCTTGCGAGTGTTGGTTTGTACGTGTGTCACTAAGGACCCTTCCGGAGTCGGCTCGCTGGCTCATCACCCAGGGCAGGAAGGACGAGGCCGTAAGGTTGATCCGGAAAGCAGCCAAGATAAACGGAAGGAACGTCCCAGACAACATTTTGGACATGGTGAGAATCACCAAACAGTCATCAACCGACAATAAATGTTTGACCAAAAAAGTCCTGCCTGAATTATTTAGCTGGAGATTGAAGGCACAAGCAAAGGTGGAAGCATGCTGGATATCTTCAGGACGCCATACCTGAGAAAACGTGCTCTCATAATGAGCTGCGTCTGGTGAGTTTCAGTGTCCGCCACGATTCTGCCACGTCTCAACAATCGCCTTTGTCAAGCTGCTGAAACCTTCTCTCATTTTATAGGTTTGGAACCAGTCTGGTGTACTACGGACTGAGCCTGAATGTGGGAACGTTTGGTCTGGATATTTACCTCACGCAGGTAATCTTTGGATTTGTTGAATTACCTGCACGTCTGGGATCTTTGCCTTGCCTCCAGTACTTTGGGAGGAGAATATGTCAAGCAGGGGTGCTTTTTCTTGGAGGTGTTTGTTGTCTCGTGATCCTTGCCATTCCACAAGGTAATTTCTCATCTGTGTGTTTCATAATAATGAATCTGATTCTTAAAGTAAACAATGAATCATGAAATGATACAGAATGATAAAACCAAAGCCTCGTGGCGATTAACACCCTGATTGAATTACGTGTGATACTTTTTGATATGAAATTTTTGATTCTCTAACAAGCATATTTTCTTAAAATGTGCTACTGCTTTCATGTTTTTCTCAGGAATGTCTTTTTGTTTGTTTGTTAGATCTTCCGATTGCGGTAACAGTCATGGCTGTACTGGGAAAATTTGCTGCCACGAGCAGTTTCACCATTGTCTATGTTTACACTGCAGAATTATATCCCACCATTATAAGGTAAGACAGGCGATGTCTCTCTCCCTCTCTTTTTTAATACTATATATCAATTAAAAAAAGTCTGGATTGTTTCCTATGAGATGCCATCAGACAGTTGATGAGTCTGTTGTCTGCAGGCAGAACGGTGTTGGTCTGAACGCCATGTTTGCTCGTGTGGCGGGAATCCTCAGTCCCCTGATCAGACTCCTGGACGTCTACCATCACAGCATTCCCATGATAATATACGGTACCGTCCCAGTCGTCGTTGGTGGTCTGTCCTTACTGCTGCCTGAAACTTGCAATGCTGAACTTCCGGAATATGCAGAAACGTGAGTTTTTGATCCTTCTAGTAACAATACATAACGTCAAAGATGTTGTATGCAACTGTGAGTTTACTTTTGTATTTTCAGACAAGATAAGGATGACACTGCTGGCAACGGATCAATTATGATGGAAGACGGACAAGGGATGAGCACAAAGATGTAATACATTTGGTCAATTTGTTGACGTTAAATTGATCAAAAAAGGCTGAGCTTTTTCCTCCACTGTGGCAATAATATTTTTCTTGTATATTGTTTCAACTGGGACTTGTGAGTACATGTTTGTAAATGTGAATTAATCCAGAATGCAGTGTTGTGCAAATCATTCAAACTGTACACATATCAGATGATGAAATACAAGTTAGAACGGGTTAGAAGTCAATGATCTGCAGGAAATAATTATTTATATTTATAGTATAGTATATGACAGAAACTAGTGCAGCAAATGGTCAAAACGCTACAGTAGGTCACATTGGCACATAAACCTGCACACCTCAGACAACAGTGTTCATGCGAACAGGGAGCGGCTTGTGTTTTAGTTTATTGCTTCAGGCCACACTGACAAACTGCAGAGAAAAGAAAGGGACACGAAATCATCCTATTCATATTTATCACCTATTAATCCAACAAGCATGTCTTTGGAGGGTCAAAGAAAGCTGGGGGGGTTAAAAAAAATAATAAAAACCTGAAGCAGAAGAAAACCATGCACACTCCACACAAATAGACCACAGTCCTCTGAAAAAATAATTGTTTTATGCTTGAAGATAAATTGAGCAGCTCTTCCATGTTCTTGTCTTTTTAAAATACACAGTTTCAATGATCTGTATAAAGTTGCATTCATGTTTTAAAATTCGGATTGTGTATTGTATATAAAGTCATTATGCAGTATATGGCAATGTACCGGAACCCATTTGTATTTCTTAACAACTGCTGCTTTCGAGAAATAGTTTTTTTTGTTTGTTTGTTTGTTTTTTACCTCCAGTGCTTCTGTTGTGCTGCTCTGCCCTCATGTGGTTAACTGATGTTTCTTAAGACACTCAGCTGTAGTTTCTCTTCACGTGGTTCAAATTGCTGTTCTGCTTTGAACATGCAATAGCAAGGTGTGATTTCTTCTTCTTCTTTTTTTTTATGTCATACATTTTAAATCTGACTGCACTGAAGGTAACTATGTGACACACTCCTGTTTCTTTCATAATAAACAGAACAATTTTTCACAAACAATGTTTTGGTGTCCATCAACAGGTCACCACAAAGACATAATCTAGCTTTACAAATACACACTTTTATGTATATTTTAGGACACAAGTGCTTCCCCTAGCCTCATTAATATACTATAGTTCTAAACTCTGAAATTATAACTTGGAGGAAATACTGATTTACACAGGAAATGTCATCAACTGAGTTATCAAAGTGAGCAAAACCCATGTGTACAAATCATCTCTTAAGCGAATCAGATAGTTCCGACAATGTGCAAGTGTTGTCATAGACTTTTTAGATTTTTCTGATCTTTTTCTGGCATGTAAATAATAAGCAAATAATCATACATAAAATTCATATTATCAAGAAAAAAACCCAATACAATCTATGCAGATTGCATGCCTGAAAAATGATTTACTACTCCAACCTTCTACATTGTTTGTTTGCATGTCATTATAAACTTGTATAACAATCGAATCACATTTTGCAATTAAAATTGTCTTTTTGTTTCTATGATTATGACGCTTAAAATTTGTATTTTCCTCAAACTACATACTGTGTGGAACAACTCTCAATATATAGTTTAGTATTGTTGAATTTTTCACTCATCAGTGGATTACTGAAGCCGAAAAAAGATTGCAATGTGCCTCATTTTGTGAGTTGTCATGGATCAGTAACGATTTAAGGAGACAGAAGAGTTTGATTTAGTTATACTGGTTCACTAAGTGAGTTCAGTTTGTCATGGACGGTAGGATAGTTTGATGTTCATTTTTGGGCAAAAGGCAAATGCTTCAGGAAAAGTTTACCAGTTTGATCATTAACTGAACAAATGAACAGGGAATACTTCAAAGAGGACTGCACAGTGTATAAAACTACTGATTTAACTGTTATCATCTTACAGCCTGATATTATATCGATAAAAAGGAGCAACCCGAGCCTGAACGATCATGTTATAAATAAATTGGAATACATTATAAGGAACCAAATGAAGCTTCAAATTGAAATAAAAATTTAATTTTCAAGTTGAAGTGGTGAAAAATCTCTTTCAATAGTAAAACATATTGTGCAGTATATTTATGCAACTCTCTCTGACAGGCATTAGCTAACTACTACCTTTTGTAGTGATTCCATTGACTTGGATATATCTTCTACTCACTCATTGTAAAAACATGTTGATTACTACTTTCCTAACGTTAATATTTATCCTCACGAACTAAAAAAAAAAAAAAAGTCTTTTCATCTTATGGTATTGTGATTTTCCGCCACTACTTAAAACTACTCCTTTAATTATGTCTTAATTCTGTGGTTTTATTATTTACATCACGAGGCTCTCGGTCTGTGGATGAAAATCCCTGTGAAGTGACCGCATCAACACATATAAGATAAGTTATTCCCTTATCACCGGGTCAATAAAGGTTTTCAAAGCAGCCCCATGAAGTTATAGGTCACTTTAGTTCATGGTTTCTTTATTCTATTCGTTAAATGTATAACTGTGTGCTGATGAAGCTTTTTACAGCGACTGTGTTGAGGGTGCTATATAAAGAGGTCAATTGGTGTCAACGTTATTTCTTTGTTTTCAGTTTGTCCTTTAATCCCAGGCACTCCCGGTGGGTGGTTTGATACCCAACATGCTCCACCTGAAGTTGGCTTTAAGCCACTTTGAACAAAAAAAAGGTTCCAATCTATAAGCGGACCTCTTTTATATGGTGTTTGGTTCCACTGTCATGGTGAAGATAAAAATGGTGTTGCAGCCTATTGTCCATTTGTAGATTTATGAGTTCAATCACTGTAATTGCCAGTTTAAACATTTACAGGAGAAACAAGTGGACTCTTGATATACAACATCCCCTCAAACCTGATGTTTCTCCCTTATAGCGTATCGTCTGAGTTCGTCCAGAAACCAAGATGAGCAACTTTGTGCAGATCCTGAAGGAGATCGGACAGTTTGGTCCATTTCAGAAATGGGTCTTGGCTGCCGTGTTCATCCCCAACATTTTCATTGCATTTGATATGATTGGCCAGGTGTTCACGGGTTTGACGTTCCCACATCGCTGCAACACAGACTGGATCCTGCAGCACGGAGCCAACCTGACGGAGGAGAGGCAGAAAAATCTGACTATCCCGGTCAACCAGGATGGAAACTTTGCGAGCTGTGAAATGTTCACTCCTGTGGATCTGGATTTGGAAACCATTGAAAATTATGGAATCAACACTACAACAGGATGTATAGATGGATCAACGTTTGCAGCACCTGAAGGGGCCTCCAGCTTTGTGATGGACGTAAGAGACCCTTGTTTTGACTTTTTTCTACAAATATATCATTATTTAAGGCACTGTTGATATTGAATTCTAGTGAGTTAGTGTGATGTTGTGATTTTGAGTTCAAGGCAGCCTCCATCTCCTTCTCAGTGATTCCCACTTCATGAAAACCATCAGATAATGACTAAGAAGAACTGATTTTGACTTGATGTTTTCTTTGCGCTTGGCTCTCTCCGGGCGTCAGTTTGATCTGGTGTGTGACAGGAGCAGTCTGCCCGAAGTGTCCCAGGCTATCTACATGCTGGGGCTCGTTGTCGGAGCCTTTGTGATGGGGCAGTTGGCAGACAGGTACAGATCACCACATCGAGAGGAATTTATCACTGTCATTGTCAACCAGAAATGCAAAGTCCAAAACTATGTCGGCAAAACTATTTGCGCCTCGAGTCAAAGCAATTTATCCAGATAACATTCCCTGCTGCAAATAAATAAATAAATGAAAACATGAATCTGTGATCTTCTGTCTCTCTGCAGGTTTGGCCGACGCTTCGTGATCGTGCTTTCAGTTCTTCTGCTCTTGTTGTTCGGTGTGGGTGCTGCTTTCTCACCCAACTTCTATGTTTATGTAGTGCTCAAGTTTCTAGGTGGCTTCTCAACTGCAGGCATCAAGTTTAACGCGTTTATCATCGGTAGGTATAATGTTCCCATTGCATCTTTTGTTTGGCACATGACAGCTATGTCGTGGATAGGGAATTAAATGAATCTGATAGGGGAAAACACACGAGTGCAGAGAGTTTCGTCTAAAATAATGTGAATGTAAGGGATGGGTGATGCTTTGTCTTTAGTGCTGCAATCTATCTCAGCTGCAAATGTCGGCATAAACATTCTCCATAATGTACTGGAGTGGCAAGAAGTCGCAGCAGTGCCAAGTTACTAACCTTTTTGTCTTTCTGTTTTGAAGGGGGAGAATGGACGGATTCTTCCAGGTTTGCTTTTTGCGCCACTGTGTGTAACACTGCTTTCCCTCTTGGGCTGATTCTGCTGTCTGGCTTTGCCTATCTGATCCGCAACTGGAGGATCCTGCAGATGGCTCTCTTCAGCCCTCTGGTTCTCGTCCTGGGGATCTTCTACTGGTCAGGAATCACTCTTCCAAGCAAACAACGTTTATCTTCAGTATCATTGCAACAGGAAATGCTAAATGCCTTTAATACCGTTGTGATTCTGGGTTTATCGGTCAAAAAGGCTCCTTCCAGAGTCGGCTCGCTGGCTCCTTACACAGGGCAAGAAGGAGGAGGCTGTGAAGTTGATCTGGAGAGCAGCAAAAGTCAACGGGAAGGACGTCCCACAAAACCTGATCGACAAGGTGAGCAGCATTGAACACACTTGAGTTGAAATGATTTTTTTAATAATAATTTTAACAAGAAATACAAGTGACTTCGAAATGATTCTCAGCTGGAGGTTGGGGATACAAAAAAACGTGGAAACATGTTGGACATCTTCAGGACGCCGTATCTGAGAAAACGAGCTCTAATATTGAACTATATTTGGTGAGTATTCATCTCCACAACAAATTGCTACACGACTGTGTTCAAGTCGGCAGAGCCTGAAGACTTCTCTCTCCCTTTATAAGGTTTGCAACAAGTCTGATGTACTTCGGCCTGAGCCTGAACGTTGGAGGCTTTGGTTTGAATATTTACCTCACACAGTGCATCTTTGGATTAGTTGAATTTCCTGCCCGTTTGGGAAGTGTGCCCCTCCTTCAGTACTTCGGGAGGAGAATTTGTCACATTGCAGTGTTGCTTGTTGGAGGTGTTTCGTGTCTGGTCATCCTTTTAGTACCAAGAGGTAAATTCACAGTTTGGCAATGCATTTCTGAAGTGATTTAACCTTTGATGCCAAGCTTTTAGGAACTTCAAACATGAAAAGCCTTGACTATTTCTTCAGGTTTCACTCAAAAAAATTTACCTTTCTTTCTCTAACAGATCTTCCTGAAGTGGTAACCACCATAGCTGTAGTGGGAAAATTTGCTTCAAGTTTCTGTTTTTCAACACTTAATGTTTACAGTGCCGAGTTATATCCCACCATTATAAGGTAACAAAAGTAATACCTGAATTTATATAACACACCAGCATCAGATGACATGATTAATTCTGGTCTTCCCACTTCCTCCAGGCAGAATGGTTTAGGTCTGAACGGCATGTTTGCCAGCCTGGCGGGCATCGTGGCCCCGCTGATCAGGCTCCTGAACGTCTACCATCACACCATTCCCATGCTGGTTTACGGCATTATCCCCCTTATTGCTGGAGGATTGTGCTTTTTACTGCCTGAAACCCTCAATGCTGAACTTCAGGATCACGCTGAGCCAAAGTGAGTTATTCAAGTTTCAGCTGAGGAAGAAATTATGGGAATTTTATATTTAACTCTTTTCTTACTTTAAATTTCAGGCAACCTGAACATGAAGCTGCTGACCGAGGATCTATTTCTCTGGAGGACAATTTAGGAAAAAGCACAAGACTGTAATGTACAATGTCATAGTCCTCTTAGTAGTTATAATTGTATTCAGTGAAACATTATTATGTGAATTTGTTAGTTTTTTTTGTGTTGAACTTGTTGACTAAAATAATGCATAATGTTTTTTGTTTTTTTTAATGTTTTTAATAACTGTTATATTTTTTTGACAAGCAATTTATTTGTAATGTTGACATTCTTTTTTCATTTGAAACGATCTTTTGATCGCACAGTGAAGAAGCTCATATTTCAGGTCAGTGGTGTGATGACTATTTTTATCCAGGGACTGTTGTTGGCATTGTCTGCAGCCCCCGTCCATTCCACAAGATGGTTCAACCAGGTACACCAGATGGATTGGTGTTCCTTGTGTCGCTCTGTCCCCATGTGGATAACACTTGCATATTTTTAAGTGTTGAAATTAGGTAGAGCACAGAGATTTATCGTCTTCATTTAACACACGAAGCAGTGGATAGTGACATTCAAGACTTTGGTGTTTTATTTGATTAATTTTTTTATTTAAGTGCTGGTTGTTCTAAAAAGCCATTTGAGTGTGAAATCAGATGTATTTTGTGATTTATTTATGAAAAACCTATTGAGGCATATCAAAAGTCAAATGTCATTGAGGAATACCGTAGAACAATAATTAAGCCACATAAATATTTACAACCAAAGCTTATATTGTCGCTGGATCTTTATTTATCAGGATACCGCCACCATAAATCTGATAGACCTAAATCAAAACCTGCGCTACCCAACGTTCATGACACACACACACACACACACACACACACACACACACACACACACACACACACACACACACACACACACACACACACACACACACACACACACACACACACACGCACGCACGCACACACACACACACACGGTGAGAGATAGAAGTTAATCATGTCATGTTTTTACAACTGGCAGGACTTTTTCCAAGTAATGCTTTCTGACTGAAACATTTCGTGTAACATTGACAACAACAGAAGAAACTAGAACGGGCACTTGGTAGAGCTCTTACCTTCGCCAATGCCACATTTGTCACCATGGAAACCAATGGATTACAAGTTTATTTGATCCACCACACCACTCCTTCTGTCATTTGTCATGGTCGTTTGAATACTCGTGAAATATAAGTGTGTGTGTGTGTGTGTGTGTGTGTGTGTGTGTGTGTGTGTGTGTGTGTGTGTGTGTGTGTGTGTGTTTCAGCTGCTGCTTGCCAGAAGCACCAGGGTAGATCAAGTCAGAGCAGAGTGTGCTTGTTGGGATACATTTTTTTCTGAGTGCCTTTCCTGACCAGTGTTGCCAACTTTGCAATATTGAGGCTTTATTTAGCCCTCCAGCAACTGTTTTTCTAAAATAGCCACTTGGCATTGCCAAAACCCTCACAGATGGTCTGGTCCTCATGCAGTTGTTCAATCTTCATATTGATCTACTAGAAACTTGCAAAAATATAGTCAAAAGTAAAATATATATATACTATCCTCAGTCATACATTCTTGTTAATGTCTCTTTCCTTTTAAAATTGAATGATTTCTGTTTCATGTAGCTTTGAGTCCCAGTGACTAAAAAAATTGACGTGATATTTACAGGAGCAACAACACTCACATTTTTTGTGAGGTAAAAGTAATCATTGTCTGACTCTTTTGTCTTCATAAATAAACCTGGGTTAAAGCGGCCTGACCCAATATTCATTGCAGATTATTTTATTTTACATGAACATTGATGCATGCTGAGCAAGTAACTGCTTTAGTTTATTGCGGTGCTTCTTTTCCTGTTGATGGTAAAGTGGTCTGTATAAATATAGTAGCTGTTGTCACTGCAGAAGCTGCAAGGTACTTTTGACCTCTTGTTGTTTAAACAAGCACACTGAGTCCAACTGAATGACAACCTAATGCTTTACACTCGGTGACTTTTCCTCAAATATTTTTACTCAGAAAATCATGAGCAGTTGACAGTAGACTACTACTTCAGACCAAATGGCCAGCGGCAGTGTTTCATAACTCAGTTGGCTTCAAGGCACACATTCTTTAGCATAGCTGCACTTAGCAATCACGTGTAAATGAAGCAAACAACATTATTTTTCAATGTTTCATAAAAAAACTCATTAAACACACCCACAAACAAATTATTAATTTATTCAACAACTGTCCCAGTAATAGACCCATAATGTGCCAACATATTGGTGTGATGGACACTTCCCTGATTAAAAATAAATAAATAAATAGTCAGGCAAATTACAAAACATGAATGTCCTGTTGTCTTTCACCCGCACAGAAAGAGAGGACAGATCTCTTGGTTAAGGGAAGCAGCGGTGAACTTTAAATATAGTTCAACATACCTTGAGATTGGATTAACACAGTGATTTATTACAAAAGACAGAAACACTGGCCATGTAGAGAATCGCCTTATACTTAGCCGTTAAAGCAGCTGAGGATAAACGCGCCTCATGTCAGTCGAAGAGCAGAAGGAAGAAGAGGGATCCACACAGAGCTTCCGCCCGATCAAACACGCGCGCTGCTAAATCCCCTCTTCCCATTGGCCACCGCTGGAAGGAGGCGTAAGCAACGTGCTCTCCTATTGGCGGACCTTCACACAGACTGAACAAACTACGGTACCCATGATGCATTTCGGTATTTGTCCATCATCTACAGCTCAATAACAAAACAGTCCGCCGCCATTTTAACAGTTTGAATAAGTCCATGCGGGAAGCGTCACAGTTCGGAGGTCAAAGAAAACGTCATAACTCTAACAATAGCTCTCTTGATGTGATTCTATCACATCACAAATAAACATTAAAAGAGAACAGATTAGTTTCATCTTCTGGATCAAAATGACCTGGTTCACCTGTGGAAGTTAACAATGCCATATTTACTACTTCCCGTTTGTCAGGGGAGATGGCAGTGTTAATCAAACGAGTAAGAAGCTCTCTATTACATGGAATGCAACAACAAATAGAAATCAACACAGACATTACCAAAGCTTTGTAATTACCAAACATGTCAGCCAAACCGTCCCACATGAATGTATCAACTCCTAAATTATGATGATGAATAATAATTTTTTTTATTTTGAGTGTAAGCAAACCTTCTAGAGTCCTAGTTAAGGTGCCATCTGCTGTTGTGTTATTAGGGATGAAAATACACTTATCACCAAACATAGCACATACTCCTCCTTCAGCCAGGAGCATATCAATGGCTATGCGGGTCGGATAAGCCATAGTTGAGGTTGCTTGAAGCTGTTCGTGGACGGCTGCAAAACCCATTTCTGTCCAATTGCCTAAACGTTGAACATTTTAATGAATATAATTAATCCTATCTACATTTTTATTAGGTGTGGCTGGGAAAACGCTGAGATATTTGGTAGGTTTTCAAAACTTGCTATTTGATCAACTAATTTATATTCATCAGGCACTCCTATCGCATCTATATAAGTTGGATCTAATCGTCTTCTCCAATCTCTTTTGTGACGTTTAAAATGACTTTTTGGTGCACCTCAGTGCGTTGTATTAGAGTAGAAATTTGATCTATGTTTAAAAGCAGGACTTTTACTGGAATTATTAAAATTACAAATGCATATAAACCTCTAGCCTGTCTTGGGAGTCCATCAGAAATTGTATTTGATCCACACCACCACCATACATCTGACCTAGTTAATAGCGTGAAATCAATGGGAACTTGAAGTGTTTTTTCCACACAAAGTTGAATCAAGAGTTCCCAATTTGTGTTCAACTTTGTCAGCATTTACTTTAATACAGGTGAAGTTTTGTTTAGCCACTGTGCTATGAAATAAGGTTTTTAAGTTTAGATATTGTAGTTATGAGAAAAGTTTCTTACAGGTGTTACTAGGTATAGTTCGATTCATTAAGTTGACTATACAATTTGAGTTTACTGCAGTCGGCACTACCTTAAGTAGAGGTCGAGAATGCATACACAAACATAAACCTTTAATTGTGTCCTGGGAGATTTTAGAAGCTTGCTCTGCCATTAGCAACCAATTATTTACATCACCTAAAATTCCTGTTGTTATTTTGAAATAATCATTTACTTCTTTAACTTGAGTAATGGTCCAAATTCCTACATTTTTTGCTGCTGGAGACATCCAAGCTTTAGCTCCTATTTTATTTTGGCAGAGGTAATCACACAATTTTATTGGGAAAGCTACATCTCCCTTATCTCTCAATTCCCATAGAAGGAAATCCCAACACACTCCAAAATTACCTTTAGGGAAAACAGGGGGAAAAGTAGTATGGTTGTTAGTTAGATCTACTTTAATTTCTATTGATTCACTATTTGAAGTTGGTGATTTTAGCATGTGGCTGATGCAAGTGTGTTTACTTGATTTACATTCGTTAAAGAACTAATACCTTCACCTGCGGGATGGGCAGTGACATGTACAAAAACCAGGATGATAAGACAATTAGTAATGCAAGTATCAATCTACATAAACATTTCCATGATTCACATATACAGGACCTCTGGCTTTGACCAGAACCTTCAAACAGTTTTTTTTCAGCCACTTCATCCTCTGTTCTTCTGTGAAGATGAATTCTTGATTAATTCTTTCCGTCTTTCTATATCAGTGCTGCTCCTCGGATCCTTCGTGTTGTACAATGTTTTGCGATCTTCTGACCGGCTTGAACCTAACAATGTTTTCTCTTTAATCGTCAGGGGTTGCCGCAGTGCACCCCTGGGGATCTTTCGTCGTCGGTGTCGTCGCGATGATCTCCTCCTGGTGTCGATTCTGCGTAGGATGCTCCCTCGTTGTCATTTGGCCCCTCCTGGTCGTTGGATTCCTAGTCGTTGTCAGGAACGATGATCTCTCTGTCGGATGAATCTGCCTTGGTGCAGTAATGAAGATGGCACCACGCTCGATGTCCTTCGACCCTCACGGCGTGTGTTGTCTTCTCCGTCACTCAGAATGGACTCCATCACCTTGGATTCCTGTAAACATTACAAAAAATTCTCCAGAGATGGGGGAAGACTCGAGTGTCTTTCCTCACCTGCTGTGAGCAGGAAACTTCACCATTCACTTGCTCTCTCTTTTGTCTTGTAGATAGCTGGTGTTGTTTACAATCTCACCCAGCTTTTATTACCCCTTTTTTGATGTGGTTAGCGGGCCGTCTGCTGAGGAGTTATCTCTATTTCAAAGGGATTGCATACACCATGTGTGTGTGTGTGTGTGTGTGTGTGTGTGTGTGTGTGTGTGTGTGTGTGTGTGTGTGTGTGTGTGTGTGTGTGTGTGGAGACAAGAGAATTAAAATGAGCATTTGTGTGAGTTGTGTCATGGAAGTACAAAACAAGATGGTGGATCACAAAATACTACATTTCAAATGGCGGTTCTCAGAGAGCAGGAGAACTGTCCTTGGTCTCCACCATGTGTTGATGACAATGGAACAATAGAAGCTTAGCCGTAGCATCTGCTTCCTATGTGTCTTTGCTAAAGGACCATTTCTAGAATATGTTTATGTGAATGCGATTTATCTTGTAAAACGTCATAAGTCATCAGCTGGTGTTCAGTCGCAGTGTGATGTTGTCTTTGATATATGTGTAAGATTGTGAATTAACCAGTTAGTATAACAGATAAGCATGCAGACCCTGTGTCTGTGGCAGAGTCAACGTTGGTTTACACATTATTATCTGCTCCTAATATCATTATCAAAAGAATGCGATCACTGTAACAGAATTAACACATTTTCATGAAAGTTAAACAGTTCTATACATATCATCAAGTTTAACTAATCTCAATTAAACCCCAATTGTTACCACTGCCTTAAAGCAGTTCAGTTGTCGTCTTGCTGGAGGGAAGCTGGTGTCTTCTCCTTTAGTTAGCAGCTCCTGCTAACTGTGGCTGCTGGTTCTGCAGGCTGAGGAGAAGAAGATGAAGTTGGTGTTTCAGGAGCTGTCCTTTACAGCTCCGAGTTGGTCCCCTCCAGACTGAAGACCTGGTGGCTCCAAGCTATGACGGTTTTCCTGCTTGTTTGAGGAAAACACAAAGAAGTTATGTAAGATGTCTTTTCTTGGTCCCGTCTTGGAAGAACCGGTCGGTTCCCTGGAAAGCAGACTCTGGATCGCTGGTCTCTGGATGTGGGAGGTCTGACCCTCATGGTAGGGTCAGCAAAGTTGAGGAGTGGAGGTCGCTGGTTTAAAAGTTGTTAGTTGGTTAAAAGTATTAGTTGTTAACGCTGGGTGAGTTGAACTGCTGTAACTCACCTCCTCTGAGCGAGGCTCCCAGGACCCCCTGTGACACGAGTGCATCCAGAGGTGTGAAAAGTCTGCTAGCTGAAGCAGTCTTAATTACATGTTGTAAACAGAGAAAGAGGAAGGGGGAAGGAGATCCTGCAGAGCTCCTCCAACCCCCTACTAGGTGCGATAGACAATTACATTCCTTAGTCTTTTTTCATGTCATGGCTGCGTCTCATGACAAATGGAGATTTTTCTACTAAAATTAACAATCCAAATTAACAATCCTTCTGTGATCCTGTGTAATCCCAACATTCCCCCTGTGGCCTCAGAAGCATTGTCGACAAATGATTCTGAGGGCACACATGTTCAGTCTACAGATAAGAAAGTTCATATATTAATTCATTCTTGTGGTATCATCTGGACACCTGGTAAACAATTAGGCCTTGTCGGTACAATCTATCTCTGCTATACAATAGTACTACAAAACAATCCTTCAGGTTATGAAACAATTCAGAAAAACCACAATAACACTGACATGATGTTAAATAACTACTTTTGTCCCAGTTAATGTTGGTGAGACACAGGGTTGGTAATTAAAATAAGTTGAAGGGGGGTCACCTCAATGAGCACTGTATGTGAATGTATATATAGGACTATGTGTAAGTCATACTGAATCCTTACTAGTGTTTCAACGTACCTATGTGTCTGACAAAATGTAATACAAGTGTACTTGTTAAGTGGACAGCGATGTTTTAAGTCCATCTGAGGTTAATAGCAGGGTGTCTTGCTATTACTTGTTTAGGAATCGACTTCCTGCTCTTGCAGCTCAAGTCTGCCGGTCTGCAGAGAACAAAGAGCTCATTACAATAACAACTGTACCAATGTTGCTGCGGGGGTTGTCTATGAACAAGCCCTGGTTCTTGGAGACAGAGAGACAGTTAGAGGCATTCAAATTCATCACATGCCGCTAAAATGTCCCTCAAATTCATTTCAAATTCTTCACTTTTTTCCTTCATTCTCATACTAACTATCCCATCTCTCCACAATACCAACACTCTTTACTCTCATTTGCTGGGCTAACTTTTTCTACCTGCCTTGTTCCTTTCTTTCCATAATAGCCAACAAAATAACATACTTTTCCTTCAAAACACACTTCCTCTTCTCCTTCAATATAAATCACATTTCTATTTCTCGTCCTTATACTTAAACCACTTTCTATTTCTCGTCCTTTTACTTAAACCACTTTCTACATGAAGAGGGGGTTTCTGCTTTACTTCTTCCCTTATCCTGTGTCTTTATCCCTTTTTCTCCTACTCAAGCACATGGAGATAACAAAGCACACAGCATCCATTTTTTTTTCCTTATACTTTAAAATGCCACTTTTTCAGTTTCAAAGCTGAGAAATGTCTCACTTCAAACTGCCTAAAGATCTCCAATAAAAGGCTGTCTTTACTCCACTAGAATAACCGCACCGTAAGGTTTATCAGTCATCTAGTGTTTCAATTCGGACACTTTTCATTCACACAGTCATTCACAGTGTTATTCTCGGATTGAAAACTACTTTTTCCACTTATGATAAAACAACAACACAACTATATCAACTTACAGCATCACCCACACAATTGTGTATTTTACCAGAACATGAGCCTGATGCAAACGCACAATACATACAAACCACTCACACAATCTCTTCATGCTTACAAAATATTAAAAAAATGACTGCAGTTTCCCTTAAATAGCGCTTTTCTAGTCTAACGCGTCCCGGACGCGGGGCAAAGTTTGCAAGTGGTAAAACTCCAAACTTTGCGGGCCTTTAACCCTTATAGTTTCTTTTTAAACTTTGACTACAGCGACCTTCAGGTCCTTATTTATAGTTCAAGGAACTGAAATTATTTCACGAGACTTTAAAATCTCTGTTTAAGGTTCCCCGAACCGGTTATATGTTTAGGATTTGATAGATCCAAAGACCCCAGGCCTTCCTCAGCGTGTCTTTGACACCTGGTATACATAAAAAACTGCGTATTCCACTCTCAAGTTTCTGAACTTTAATATATTTACCGTTAATTCTATAAAATTTAGCAATATCAAACGGCGTTCAACTTCACGTACCACAGAGCCAATTTATCGTGTCCAATGTACAGTTATTCGGTAAAACAGGAAACTGCGCACCTTTCAATTTAACCCGGGCGGCTCGGTATTACGTTCAGAAAAAAATCGTTTTTCACTCACCGGACCAATTCGTCCAAACTTCCCTTCCGTTAAAAATCCTGTTCGTGACGCCATTTTGTCCTGTTGTCTTTCACCCGCACAGAAAGAGAGGACAGATCTCTTGGTTAAGGGAAGCAGCGGTGAACTTTAAATATAGTTCAACATACCTTGAGATTGGATTAACACAGTAATTTATTACAAAAGACAGAAACACTGGCCATGTAGAGAATCGCCTTATACTTAGCCGTTAAAGCAGCTGAGGATAAACGCGCCTCATGTCAGTCGAAGAGCAGAAGGAAGAAGAGGGATCCACACAGAGCTTCCGCCCGATCAAACACGCGCGCTGCTAAATCCCCTCTTCCCATTGGCCACCGCTGGAAGGAGGCGTAAGCAACGTGCTCTCCTATTGGCGGACCTTCACACAGACTGAACAAACTACGGTACCCATGATGCATTTCGGTATTTGTCCATCATCTACAGCTCAATAACAAAACAGTCCGCCGCCATTTTAACAGTTTGAATAAGTCCATGCGGGAAGCGTCACAGTTCGGAGGTCAAAGAAAACGTCATAACTCTAACATGAACAATATTACTCCATTTTAATTTGGTGATTTATATCAAACAATGTCAGGATCATATGATTATTTATACATTCATCAAGCTTTATAGTTTATGAACTCATGTATTTAACACAAAACAATAAATTACAAAAGATTCCGTGGTAAAAATTGGGCACAATGACTGAAATGCACCATTGATGCATTAAAAAAATAAACAAATAACAGCAATGAAACTGACAAAAGCCCAAAACAAAACACAGGATGCACTAATTTACATTTTGCACAAACCTATACCTTATTTACAGCAGGAGAATGTGAGTATTATGGAAGCAATGCACGGAGCTCAAATGCAAACGACAAAGGTGTGGTGTGATTCCCTGATACAGAGCTTTGTATTAAAGTTAGGGTTAGGGTTCCAAATATATTTTGGCATATCACTTTCAAGGTAAGGAAGCATAGTATTTTATTCAGATAAAAACAGTGTACCTGGAGGGTCGTATTCAGGAAGGTTGCAAAGAGTCTGTCTCCAACAGCACTTTTCCTATAATCAGCATCAACCGAAAGTGTTGGGAAAGTACATTGAGAAGAAAGAGTCACTTGGTTTAGGAAAAAGAACGAAGAAGTCCTCCATGAGAGCGAAGATAATTGACCATTTATGGGCTTTCTCCTGATCTGTCTTTGATAGGTATGACTTCATGGTCATTTGAGTCATTCTGTTTCCTTCTGAAATTAATGACAAGGCATAAACCACTTATATATAAAGTGTATTTAAACAGAGATAAATATTGTGGGTAAAGGTTTGAGTCACTCACAGTGTTTGCGGATGGTCGTCAAGTTCAACGTTACCGGTTTCAGGCAGTAGTAAAGACAAAACCCCGGCCACAATGGGGAAAATGCCGAACAATGCCATGGGAATGGCGTGATGGTAGACCTCCAGGAGACTCATTAGAGGACAGAGGATACCCGCCACACGTCCACACATGCCATTCAGACCTAAACCATTCTGCCTGCAGAAAATAAACACATCAGCAATCTGATTGCGCCCAAAATGGCAAAAGCCTGGTCTATTCTCCATCTTACCTTAAAGAGGTGGGATATAATTCAGCAGTATAAATATAGGCCGTACTAAAAGTAGTACTTGCAATAAATTTTCCAAGTACAGCCAAGACTGTAACCACTGAGGGAAGATCTGGTGGACAAAAACAATTTAAAAAATAAGTGTTATTTCTGAGTCTATTATATCAGTTTAATCCTGCTCTGCAGAATTGCAAACAATGAAAATCCTCAAGCTTGATTGTAATGGATTTGCATCAGCCAACGGTTAATTACCTCTTGGTACCACAATAATCGCAAGGCAAGCAAGACCTCCAAATATGAGGGTCCCTGACTGCCATTTTCTCCTCCCAAAGTACTGGAGGCAAGGTAAAGTTAACACACGTGCAGGAATTTCAACTAATCCAAAAATTAACTGAGTGAGGTAAATATCCAGGCCGAAAGTTCCCACATTCAGACTCAGTCCAAAGTAAGTCAGACTGATAGCAAACCTAAGTGAGAGACAAATATTTAGTGACCCTGCAAAGACAATCATACAGATGTGGCAGCAGTGTGAAATTAAAACACTCACCAGGCAACGCTCATTATGAGAGTATGTTTCCTCAGATACGAGATCCTGAAGATGTCTAACATGTTTCCTCTTTTGATTTGAACCTTGATCTCCAGCTTCAAAACAAAGGATTGACAGAATGACGCGACACGTTTGATTTTGATTGCGACTGTGTGTGTAAGTGATTTATCACCTTGTTCAACAAGTCCTCTGGGGCGTCTCTCCCGTTCACTTTGGCTGCTCTCCGGATCAACTTAACCGCCTCCTCCTTCCTGCCCTGGGTAATGAGCCAGCGGGCCGACTCAGGAACAACCCTTGTTGATAAGAAAGTAAGTGAAGTTGAATTGCTTGTATATGGTTTAACATGCAATGTGGGCTGAGCGCGTGCTGACCAGTAGAAGATTCCCACAAAAATCACAAGAGGGCTGAAGAGGACTATCTGCAGGATCCTCCAGTCGGTGATCAAATAGGCGACACCAGGAAATATGATGAGCCCAATTGGAAGGGTCATGTGGCAGATAATGGAGCAGAGGGCAAACTTTGACGAGTCAACCCATTCTCCTCCTTTAAATCAACAGGACACAAAAAGGCAGTTTCTTTCTTTGTCCAGTTCAGTTCATTCAAGGTCCTGCAATTAGACAGTACAATGCATGACAGGCATTACAATACTGTGCATAAGCTAGAAGTACAAATATCTGTATGATGTAAATTCACTGCTGCATGAACCACCATCTACAAGTGACTTTGACCACATTTCCTGCAAAGCAAATCTCTTTCAGCATGCATTCTGTGATGTCAAAGCTCAGAAAATATGTGTAGAATTGCATGGCCATTTCTTGATATTACAGGTGAACTCGGCGAGTGCTGAGGGCCTCCAAGCCACCAGGGGGCCCCCAAAGCTGCATGTGCAGTTTCATCTGAGGAGAATTAAAAATACCTGTCTTAATCTGTGACTGGTATTTTTATGGAATTATTATGTCATGTTTGTTGGACCACTCAGTCACGCAGTTTAATGACAGGTTTTTAGCAAACGTGTTTATTTGTCCTGTTAGGACAAATACCTGGCCAGTCGACTAGGATTAGGTCGTTCTGAAATGAGTTTTAGTGTTTGCTTCATGGAAGGTGGTGAATATAAAATGATTATGCCACATATGAATGTACAGCGTGTCCTGCCATGGGACTGACTGCCCACTAGGGTTTTTCTACTACTGACTTTGCAGTGTCTGTATCATCCAAGACTTTAAAATAAAAATGCCAGCGCATGCAGCTGGAATCTGACTACCCACCAAGCACAAATCCACTGGATAAAACGCCTGAGACTGAGATGGCACTGATGAATTTGAGACCCATAAAAACATAGATGTTCGGTGAGAAAGCAGAAATCACGTTGCATGACATCAGGAGGAAGTTTGACAGCAGGACCACAATGCGCCGACCAAATCTGCAGACACAAAAGAACCGTTACACAGATTCTTTATGAAAATATCTTATTTCAAGCTGAATTTTATATAATTCCTGAAAATGCTTTCCTTTATTATAAGAGTTGCATGTACCTGTCAGCCATCAGTCCCATAACAAACGCTCCCACTAAAAGACCAAACATGTAAACGGACTGTGACGCCTCGATCAGACGGCTCTGGCCACACACCAGATTAAACTGCCAGCATATAAAAGAGCAAGAAAAAACACATTTCAAACCAAACAGCATTTAAGGTTTTTATCAGCCTACATTTGAGATGGTTATGAAGTAATATTGGGGGAGGGTGGGAAGATGACAGTCCGTCATGGGCTGGTTTCTCAGATGTATCATGCAACAGACAAACATCAATCTTTGGAGAAGATCGTAACCGAGTTTCTTCTTATTGAGAGTCTGACACTCGCATTTCAGTCTCCTTGACTTCCTCTCCTCTGCGTGATTGCTGCCATGATGTGCTTCACCTGTGCCTGAGTGTGTGATCGTCAGCAGCTGGTGGCTGTGGTGTATATTGGGCGTCTTCTGTGTATTCTGATTGCCAGTCTGTTTGTGTTTCTGTGTGGGGAGACTCTAGCATCTAAGTCTTGTGTTTCTGTGTCCTGCTTTCCAGTACCTCAATATTTATCTCTGATGATCTTCAAGTCAAAATGCCATTGTTATGATGGCAAAATAGAATGGGTTAGAGCCGGGGTGTCCTAAACAAGAAACAGCCACTAAATTCTTCACTGGGTTGCACTGTTTTATTGAGATTACTATTTGATATTTTAATTCATGAAGTTATTCAAAAAAGGGCATTAAATGCTAACTTTTCACAAGTCTTTCTTGGACTAAAACTAAGGGAAATATATATATTTTTTGTCATTTCTCGGTCTTTCGCCATCATTTTACTTGTGTCCATACATTTCTGTATGTGACCACTGATGCAAAATAAGTTGAGGTTTGGACCAAGTCACAGTGACCTCAAGCAGTCATACAGCTTTAGATACTTAACAAGCTGGAATACCTGCGACATTCACAATGGCAATAAAAACTGTAAAATGTCGGATGAAATGTTGTGCATAACTACCACCTGCTGCTGACCAGTATCTTCTCCATTTTGTGCTTTTCATCAAAAGCCACTTCAAAAGCTTTGACTTGCGATTTTTGCAGAAACTGTTTGTAGAATCCTTAACAAAAGACACTATTCCCAAGTTTTCTGCATGTTTTGATGTACTTCTTGTATATGTGCTCCCATTTTCACCTAAATCCTATCTGCTTTGACTGGTACGTTGGTGGGTTTTTTGCGATTTTTGTAGAAATTGTTTGCCGAATTATTCACAAATGCCACGGTATACTATTGCCAAATAATAAACTAGCACCTTGTCAAGTAATCTTTAGTCTTGCCTCTTAAAAAGGCATGCTGACAGGACTATATCTACTGGTGAATAAGTACACTTTTTGATGACAAGGTTTGATCAGAACTTTTCCTCTTTTTGGCTAGAACTTTAAAATACTTTCAGTAAGGTTTTCTTAAGTTTTCTTTTGTTGTTGTAATTGCAGGAGACTGTGAAATAAGTATCTTTTACCTCTGTGACAAGGGTGGCGACGCCTTTGGGTGCCTCAAAACTCAGTCCATTTATACATCCTGTTGTGGTGTTAATCCCATAATTTTCGATAGTTTCCAAATCCAGATCCATAGGAGTGAACATTTCACAGCTTTCAAAGCTTCCGTCCTCGTTCACTGGGATAGTCAAAGTTCTTTGCCTCTCTTCTGTCAGGTTGGATCCACTCTCCAGGATCCAGTCTGTGTTACAATAATGAGGGAAGCTTATGCCTAAAAACACCAAGCCGGTCAAGTCGAAAGCCATAAATATATTTGGAACACATAGAAGTGCCACTAAAGATTTCTGAAATAAACCAAACTCCCCGATCTCCTTCAGGATCTTCACAAAGTCAGCCATTTTGCAGGTCTAAATATGCTCAGAGTGCTGTGTGGAGAGCGTGTTACACAAGAAGATTGGGTTTGGCAGACGGTTCAGCAAAGAAAAGTCCACATCATGCCTACCAATTCAGTTAATGTTTAACCTCAATTCAATGTACTTGAATGACCTGTGGCACTGCTCATAGACTATTAGCACAAGATATTAAATGTGAGAGTCACTGCTCATTTTATCAAGACAATGACATCCTGTGAGATAACAGAAGTCAAATCAAGTTATGAATCAAACTCAATATCTATCAATCTTAGTGTTTGCTTAAGTTTATGATTTATTTCACAATTTCTTCAACCCGGAAAAACTTACAAACACTTAATGCATTAGAAGGGCTTTATTGGCTTCAGAAGGTTATTTGGCGCTCAGACCCAGAAGACTGCGACTAGCAATGAATGCTTGGACGCAATGATCTAGGAATAATTTTCCCCTCCAGGGTCTGGACACTGGTGGTGGCGAGGATGAGGCATGAAGCAGCAGGGGATTTGATTCTTTTTAAGCAGAGGGAAACCCAACAGATCCATGTGAGCCAGCAAGAGCGACTGTGGAAAGGAAAAACTCCCTTCAAACAGGAATAAACCTTTGCGGAACCGGGCTCAGAGGTTTATTGATCACACACATGCCAATATCCATCTTTAAGTCAAATCCGTCATATAGGCCCAGGAGATTCAATGCAAACAGGATATTTTAAACAAAACAAGGTCGTTTTATTTAAGAACATTTCAGAATACATTTGGACATTTCTGTGTGGAGTTTCATCCTCCCTTAACTTTGTGTGTTTCCTTTACCAGTTAAAAGACATGCTTGTTGGGCTGATCGATCACTCAATCTTGTCGATCCTTTCAACCTGTTATGGACTATAAGCCATTTATTCTATAGTTAGCCTCTTAGGCTTCAGGTTTTATTTCATGACATAAGTGGTCAGATTGGATATATCAAAATATTAAAGATTTTTGAATACAAAAAATGAACAAAACATTAGGCAGAGAAAAAAATCTGAAGATAGTGCACATAACAGACTTCAGTTTTTCCAAAAAGAAAACGCATGCTCAATTCAATGTAATGCATCCAATGTGTTTTTTTCTGATTTGTTTTGCCCGGTCAATGATTCATTGTCAGCAATCTCCCCCGTAGGTTTTCTGAAATTAAAAACAACAGCAATTATTCAGAAATTTCTTGATAAAAGTAAACTGTTAAACTCTCATCAAAAAGAACTTACATTGGTTTGGCGTAGTCCTGAAGGTCAGAGTTCCCAGTTTCAGGCAGGAGGAAGCACAGACTCCCTGCAACTATGGGAGTTGTACCGTAGATTATCATGGGAATGGCGTGATGGTAGACGTCCAGGAGCTTCACCAGAGGAGCGAGGATTCCCGCCACACGTGCAAACATGGCATTCAGACCAACACCATTCTGCCTACAGACGGCACATTATTCACCAATTCAACTGCATACTAGAAAACATCTTCTGTCACTATATCTTTCTGTGTTATCTGTCTTACCTTACAATGGTGGGATATAATTCTGCAGTATAGATATAGACTGTGGTAATAGTGCTGGCAGCTGCACATTTTCCCAGTACAGCTATAACTGTTATTACTACGGGAAGATCTGTTGGCAAAAGAAAAGAAGAAAAACACGTTTCAGAAATACATAAAACTTGTCACATAGAAAATTGCCAACACAGAAAATTAATCATCTCACAGAAGATTCCTTACCTGCTAAAAAATGTAACTTCTCAAGAGTTGTGTTACTGTTTTGTAACATTGTTCTCAAGAATTCGGTGATGAATATTGGAGCAATCGCGAAGCCAGTTGCAATGAATGAAAAGTTGTGTTAAAATGCACCATGGGAGTTTGGAGTTGGGAGTTATTGTAGTTTAGATTAGTCTTAGAGGTTATTAGTGGTTACGTTTAATTGTGTTTTTCTGGTTTTGTGTATTTGGTTTAGTTTAGTAATTGTAATGTTGTGATGTTCGTGGGTGAAACAAGTGGTGTGTGAATTTGCCTCTGACAGCTGCAGTCGGCACAAAAGACAGAAATCTTCCTCCAGCCTCATTTTTCCACACTGCTTGTCAGAGTATTGTAATCAGAGATTTAGTTTGTGGATTGCAAATGAGTGAATTACCTTTTGGTATGGCCAGAATTGAGAGACAAGCAAGACCTCCAAAAATGAGGGTCCCTGACTGCCACACTCTCCTCCCAAAGTACTGGAGGCAAGGCAAAGTTCCCAGACGTGCAGGTACTTCAACTAATCCAAAGATAAACTGAGTGAGGTAAATATTCAGACCAAAGGTTCCCACATTCAGGGTCAGTCCATAGTACATCAGACTGGTTCCAAACCTATGAAGTATTAAGAAACGTTTTAATGCAGTATTGAAGATGTGGATATGTCAGTAATTTCATATCAAAACAAACACTCACCAGGCGCAATTCATTATGAGAGCACGTTTCCTCAGGTATGATCTCCTGAAGATGTCAAGCATATTTCCACTTTTGGTTGGACCCTCAATCTCCAGCTAAACAATTCATGTGCAATATTGTTAAATAGACATTGGTTTGTTGTTTTTAAATTCGTTTGTTGTGTGATTCTGCGCACCTTGTCCAACAAGTCTTCTGGGACGTTTCTCCCGTTCACTTTGGCTGCTTTTCGGATCAACTTAACCGCCTCTTCCTTCCTGCCCTGGGTAATGAGCCACCGAGCAGACTCTGGAAGAACCCTTGTTGACAAAGAGACACAGGACCTCAACATATAACGTACATGTACTCTGTCGCAATATGGAAAAATTACTAAGAAATGTGGGTTGAGTTTGTGCTGACCAGTAGCAAAATACCAGAACAAGGACAAGAGGGCAAAAGAGAACCAACTGCATGATCCTCCAGTTGGGGATTAAATAGGCGATTCCAGGCAACATCATGTATCCAAGAGGGAAAGAAGAGTGGCAAATAATGGTGCAGAAAGCAAACTTGGAAGCATCGCTCCATTCTCCTCCTTCAAATCAGCAGGATAGAATAGACGATGCTTTTGTGAAAACCTCACATAATAAAAAACTGAGGAAGACGGCAGCATTAAATCCAGTGGTGAACTTACCAATCACAAATCCATTGGCAAGAATGCCTGAAACTGAGAGGCCACTTGCAAATTTGAAAGCCATGTAAACATAGATGTTTGGTGAGAAAGCAACACCAATGCCAAACAACGCCAGCAGAAGAACTGAAAGCAGGTAGATGAAGCGGCGCCCAAACCTAAAAATAAAGCAACAGATGTTACTGGCTGACACCCAGGTTAATTTTCAACTTAAAGAAAATTAAAATAAATTTCCATTAATTCAATGTCATGAAGAAAAGGACAATTTCAACCATTGTGAAGATGAAACCTACGACTTACCTGTCAGCCATCGGCCCCATCACCAACGCTCCCACCAGAAGACCGGCCATGTAAATAGACTGTGACGTCTCAAAGAGACTGCTTCTGTCACACGCCAGGTCAAACTGACAACAACATGGATAAACAAGAATCACAACAACAATTCATGTTTTGTCATACCATGATTATTACAGATAGTAGAAAAACATACAGCATATTTATAGTTCATTTACAGAATCTAAAAACATTGGAGGTTAATTGGTGACCCTAACTTTTCCATTCATGTGACTATGAGAGTGTGTGTCAGTCTCTTTGTTTTCCCTGTGATGGATTGGTGACCTGTCCAGTGTTTATTATGCCTGTGGATAGCTTCAGCTGGACAAAGTAGTCACAGTTGGATACAAATATTGAAGCACGCTCACTCTGTGTGGTGCAAAAAATAAATAAATAAATAAATAATGGCTCTCCAGAGGTCATTGGGGAACATGCCTTTCTTACTTTCACATTAGTTCTTTATGAATGCAACATGCTTTTCTATTTTCTCAATTTTTTCCTCCTTTCTTAAAAAAAACCCAAAAACAAAAAATCCGCTGCCGCAGCATTTGGCACTTTTGTCAAAGACACCTGATGGTCTGTGAGAGGAAACTTCCTTAATGACGTGACCTTCTAGGGTAGTGATGGGGGTCAGATTTGTCTCCCTCTTCCTGGAAAGTGAAAACAGCATCACATTGGATTTCTTGGAATTAAGCTTTCACCTCAGGTCATTTAGGTTGAACTGAATAGCTGAAAAATCTGCGTGCAGTTTAAAGAGGGCCTGTTTTAGTGACTGTGCAGAGCAATAAATGACTGTCGTCAGCATAAAAATGAAAGTTTGCATCCACTACATTCTGATTGAGGGTATTGATGTAAATTGTGAATGACAATGGACAACAAAGAATGAAGGCCAAAGGTTAAAATATGTATCAGCAGGAGAACAGGCAGTGATCAGCACAGAGTTCCTGGCAAAACCAATTTTCATTTTTATGTTGAGACCGTGGGGGGTGTTGTGTTGTCGCAGCTGCTGAAACTAACTCAAATGTTACATGTAATCTAACTTGGTTGCTTTTAAAAACAGGCGATCAGTCAAGTAACTAAGTAATTTTTTTAAAGGAGTGGCAACACTGCAGTGATGATATGCAATGATATACTTGAAATGAGTACAAGCAAGATTGTGTGAGGTGGAAAGAACACCACAGGTCAGAGCCGCTCTAAAGATTTAGGCCTTTTTATCAACACAGTAAGATCTTTTTAATAGGCTACCTCTTTAAAATGTAGCAGAATTTGAAATAAGCTTCTCCTACCTCTGTAACAATGGTGTAGGCTCCTTCGGGTGCCTCAAATTTCAATCCATTGATACATCCTGTTGTGGTATTTATCTGATATTTTTCAGTTGTATTAATATCCAGATCGACAGGAGTGAACATTTCACAGCTCTTGAAGCTTCCATCCTGGTTCACCGGGATAGTCAGGTTTTTCTTCCTCTCCTCTGTCAGGTTGGGTTGGTGCTCCAGGATCCAGTCTGTGTTGCAGTGATGTGGGAACGTCAAAGCTGAGAACACCTGACCGATTAAATCAAAAGCTGTAAATATGCCGGGGATGAAAAGTGCAGCCACCAAACGTTTCTGAAATAAACCAAACTCCCCGATCTCCTTCAGGATCTGCCTAAAGTTGCTCATCTTTGATTTTTGATTGTCCTCGGAGTGTGACAAGAAAGAAAGTAAGATTTGTTTTGAAGCCTAAAGTCCAATTGACTTTAGTCCCTCAAGTTAATGTTCAATCTAACAGTCACTGTACTTTTATGACCAGTGGCATCTTTCAAAGACTAAGAAGGTTTAGGGTCTAATGAAATCGGGATCTCTGTGTGAACCGTGATACAATCTGTATACTTAAAACAATAGGGGGACATGATAGTGAAGGAGCCTGATGTATATATTTATTTCTAAATCAAAAGAAACATGCAAAAACGTTTTTTTGGGGTGTGTTTTTTTTTTTTTTTTTTTTTTTTTTTATTGTCAGCATGTTTGCCTACATTTTGCTGAACAAGGCTTTTTAAATCCATGTCCTTATCTGGTATCATAAAGGGCCAAGTGAAAGCTGGTGTTGCTCAAGATACCTTATAAATTCATTAAATAGAGTTACTGTATCACTTTTAAAACAGTTATATAACTGTCGGAACTAAGCCTTCCCCAATTATGGTGCCTCCAGGAACAGTGAGTATTTTGAAAAAATAACTCAATAGCTGAATTGTGTTCAGATCTGTCTGGCCGGTCACATGGCAATTGACTGACACATCAGCACATGCCAGATGTGAGGAAAGCTTCAGATGAAGCCGAAACATGTCAGGAAGGTAAAATCTTTCCTGCATCTACCTGTCGTTACAAAAGAGTAAATAATATGTTTTTAGAAGGACAAAATGAACACAATTCAGCTATTTACCAGGGAGGTTCGGAAACAACTGTCAAAATGTTCTGCCGATTGGAGAAACTGGATAAAAAGAGCACCCTTCAAGAACTACCTTAAATTCAACCAATGATGCGGATACAAGGAATAAACACCAAAAAGCCTCAACATCAAGAACTCCCTCACAACAAGAAATTCTGAAAACATCATTAAAGAGGTGAAGAAATCCCTAATCAGAGAGCGAATAAGGACGATGAAAAACAAACTGGAAAAAAACCAACACTTTAATAATAGGGGATGCAAACAAACTCAAAGAACACTTCCCAATGGAACACGACGTACAAGAACAGATGAGCACACATATGAAACACACTTATGAAGATGAATTTGCCACAGCAAAAAAAAAAAAAATCACAAAATCCACAAATTAATGGAAAACCAATGAAAAATGCACCCTCATAGAAAACTGCTTCAACCAGAGGTCTAGACTTTGTCATTACACCTAAAAAAAAATACACACTAAGAATTCATCCTTGCAACAGAGCTTGCATGCCAACAAATCCAGAACCAAGGACACGAAGCAGAGCTTTGCAACACTGTAGCGGGTATGTTAAGATCAACAAAGATCACCCACAGCAACATTCCAAAGAAAGAAGAAAAAGCAATAAAGGCACTCAGACAAGATAAAACCATCACTATTCTCGAGGCTGATAAAGGAAGGACAACAGTCATCACGGACACAGACACATAAGAGAAACGATGTTAGGAGATGGGAACACATCCACAATACTGAAAAAAGATCCCACAGAACAAAAGAAAAGAACACAACTGCAGTGGTAACAATCATTATCAATAGCCAAACTGCTCATTAAGGTGATTTCCAACACGTCTTGATTTATGACATGACTGTTCAGATTGGATTTTAACTAAATAGATACAATTTTCCACATTTTCTGACAATGAGATAAACAGACGCTGCGCAACATGCTGAAATGTCACAGCTTTTATTTCAATGACTACCAAAGAACAACAAAAAAACTAAACTTTAAGTTGTGACAAAAGGCAGAGAAAATGAAGAAAAAGAAAACACTGCACATAAGACTGCAGTCTTTCAAAAAGAGAAAATGCAGATATCAATTTGGATTCCGCAAATACAAGAGACAAAAAACATACTGGCAAATGCTAAGAACTCCAGGGACGATCACAAACTAAAGAAATATCTGTTACAGTCTTGTGTTTTTTCCTGATATGTTTTCCTCTGCAACAGATTCATTGTCAGCAATCTCCCCCATAGGTTTTCTGAAATTAAAAACGGCAGCAATTTCACTGAATTCTCTTGACTAAAGTAAAATATTAAGCTCTCATCAAAAACAACTTACATTGGTTCGGCGTAGTCCTGAAGTTCAGAGTCCCCAGTTTCAGGCAGGAGGAAGCACAGACCCCCTGCAACTATGGGAGTTGTACCGTAGACTATCATGGGAATGGCGTGATGGTAGACGTCCAGGAGCTTCACCAGAGGAGCGAGGATTCCCCCCACGCGTGCAAACATGGCATTCAGACCAATACCATTCTGCCTACAGACATAATATTAATCAACAATCCAAATGAATACAAGATAGCATCTGCTGTTATCTCTCTTACCTTACAATGGTCGGATATAATTCTGCACTGTAAACATAGACTGCAGTAAAAGTGCTGGCAGATGTACATTTACCCAGTGTAGCCATGAGTGTTATTACTATTGGAAGATCTGTTGGGAAAAGCACAAGAACAACAACACATTTCTGAATTACGTCTGCGTAAAGTCTCGTGTTTAGATAGAAACAAAACAAAAATGTCAATACAAAAAATTCAATACCTGCCAAACTCCTCAAAAGTTGTGTTCAAGAAAATATTGTTCTCAAGAATTAGGTACAGAATATTATCATTGATTTAGATTAGAGATTGCAAACGGGTGAATTACCTTTTGGTATGAACACAATTGAGAGACAAGCAAGACCTCCAACAATGAGGGTCCCTGACTGCCACACTCTCCTCCCAAAGTACCGGAGGCAAGGCAAAGTTCCCAGAAGTGCAGGTACTTCAACTAATCCAAAGATAAACTGAGTGAGGTAAATATTCAGACCAAAGGTTCCCACATTTATGCTCAGTCCATAGTACATCAGACTGGTTCCAAACCTGTGAAGTATTAATAAACGTTTTAATGCAGTATTGAAGATGTGGATATGTCAGTAATTTCAGATCAAAACAAACACTCACCAGGCGAAATTCATTATGAGAGCACGTTTCCTCAGGTATGATCTCCTGAAGATGTCAAGCATATTTCCACTTTTGGTTGGACCCTCAATCTCCAGCTAAACAATTCATGTGCAATATTATTGAATACACATTGGTTTGTTGTTTTTAAATTCGTTTGTTGTGTGATTCTGCGCACCTTGTCCAACAAGTCTTCTGGGACGTTTCTCCCGTTCACTTTGGCTGCTTTTCGGATCAACTTAACCGCCTCTTCCTTCCTGCCCTGGGTAATGAGCCACCGAGCAGACTCTGGAAGAACCCTTGTTGACAAAGAGACACAGGACCTCAACATATAACGTAAATGGTAAAAATGGTAAATGGTCTAGATTTATATGTACATGTACTCTGTAGCAATATGGAAAAATTACTAAGTAATGTGAGTTGAGTTTGTGCTGACCAGTAGCAAATTACCAGAACAAGGACAAGAGGGCAAAAGGCAACCAACTGCATGATCCTCCAGTTGGGGATTAAATAGGCGATTCCAGGCAACATCATGAGTCCAAAAGAGTAAGCACTGTTGCACATCGTGGTGCAGAAAACAAACTTGGAAGCATTGCTCCATTCTCCTCCTTCAAATCAACAAGACAGGTAGGCTGAGCATCACATAATTTTTGTTTCATATTCATCAGCAGAGTCGTGTTGAACTAAAGGTGCAGATACGGTTACGGATAATTCCTTAGTCATACAAACAATCCTCACAGACAACCATCGATTATTGTGTCACAGTCTGATGTCCATTAAATGCATGCAAGACAATGCTTTTGTGAAAACCTCTCAAGTCATCAATCACTGAGTAGGACTTGATTGGGCGTCTTCTGTGTATTCTGATTGCCAGTCTGTTTGTGTTTCTGTGTGGGGAGACTCTAGCATCTAAGTCTTGTGTTTCTGTGTCCTGCTTTCCAGTACCTCAGTATTTATCTCTGATGATCTTCAAGGCAAAATGCCATTGTGATGATGGCAAATTAGAATGGGTTAGAGCCGGGGTGTCCTAAACAAGAAACAGCCACTAAATTCTTCACTGGGTTGCACTGTTTTATTGAGATTACAATTTGATATTTTAATTCATGAAGTTATTCAAAAAAGGGCATTAAATGCTAACTTTTTCAGAAGTCTTTCTTTGGACTAAATCTAAGGGAAATGTATATTTTTTGTCATTTCTTGGTCTTTTGCCATCATTTTACTTGTGTCCATACATTTCTGTATGTGACCACTGATGCAAAATAAGTTGAGGTTTGGGCCAAGACACAGTGACCTCAAGCAGTCATACAGCTTTATATACTTAACAAGCTGGAATACCTGCGACATTCACAATGGCAATAAAAACTGTAAAATGTCGGATGAAATGTTGTGCATAACTACCACCTGCTGCTGACCAGTATCTTCTCCATTTTGTGCTTTTCATCAAAAGCCACTTCAAAAGCTTTGACTTGCGATTTTTGCAGAAACTGTTTGTAGAATCCTTAACAAAAGACACTATTCCCAAGTTTTCTGCATGTTTTGATGTACTTCTTGTATATGTGCTCCCATTTTCACCTAAATCCTATCTGCTTTGACTGGTACGTTGGTGGGTTTTTTGCGATTTTTGTAGAAATTGTTTGCCGAATTATTCACAAATGCCACGGTATACTATTGCCAAATAATAAACTAGCACCTTGTCAAGTAATCTTTAGTCTTGCCTCTTAAAAAGGCATGCTGACAGGACTATATCTACTGGTGAATAAGTACACTTTTTGATGACAAGGTTTGATCAGAACTTTTCCTCTTTTTGGCTAGAACTTTAAAATACTTTCAGTAAGGTTTTCTTAAGTTTTCTTTTGTTGTTGTAATTGCAGGAGACTGTGAAATAAGTATCTTTTACCTCTGTGACAAGGGTGGCGACGCCTTTGGGTGCCTCAAAACTCAGTCCATTTATACATCCTGTTGTGGTGTTAATCCCATAATTTTCGATAGTTTCCAAATCCAGATCCATAGGAGTGAACATTTCACAGCTTTCAAAGCTTCCGTCCTCGTTCACTGGGATAGTCAAAGTTCTTTGCCTCTCTTCTGTCAGGTTGGATCCACTCTCCAGGATCCAGTCTGTGTTACAATAATGAGGGAAGCTTATGCCTAAAAACACCAAGCCGGTCAAGTCGAAAGCCATAAATATATTTGGAACACATAGAAGTGCCACTAAAGATTTCTGAAATAAACCAAACTCCCCGATCTCCTTCAGGATCTTCACAAAGTCAGCCATTTTGCAGGTCTAAATATGCTCAGAGTGCTGTGTGGAGAGCGTGTTACACAAGAAGATTGGGTTTGGCAGACGGTTCAGCAAAGAAAAGTCCACATCATGCCTACCAATTCAGTTAATGTTTAACCTCAATTCAATGTACTTGAATGACCTGTGGCACTGCTCATAGACTATTAGCACAAGATATTAAATGTGAGAGTCACTGCTCATTTTATCAAGACAATGACATCCTGTGAGATAACAGAAGTCAAATCAAGTTATGAATCAAACTCAATATCTATCAATCTTAGTGTTTGCTTAAGTTTATGATTTATTTCACAATTTCTTCAACCCGGAAAAACTTACAAACACTTAATGCATTAGAAGGGCTTTATTGGCTTCAGAAGGTTATTTGGCGCTCAGACCCAGAAGACTGCGACTAGCAATGAATGCTTGGACGCAATGATCTAGGAATAATTTTCCCCTCCAGGGTCTGGACACTGGTGATGGCGAGGATGAGGCATGAAGCAGCAGGGGATTTGATTCTTTTTAAGCAGAGGGAAACCCAACAGATCCATGTGAGCCAGCAAGAGCGACTGTGGAAAGGAAAAACTCCCTTCAAACAGGAATAAACCTTTGCGGAACCGGGCTCAGAGGTTTATTGATCACACACATGCCAATATCCATCTTTAAGTCAAATCCGTCATATAGGCCCAGGAGATTCAATGCAAACAGGATATTTTAAACAAAACAAGGTCGTTTTATTTAAGAACATTTCAGAATACATTTGGACATTTCTGTGTGGAGTTTCATCCTCCCTTAACTTTGTGTGTTTCCTTTACCAGTTAAAAGACATGCTTGTTGGGCTGATCGATCACTCAATCTTGTCGATCCTTTCAACCTGTTATGGACTATAAGCCATTTATTCTATAGTTAGCCTCTTAGGCTTCAGGTTTTATTTCATGACATAAGTGGTCAGATTGGATATATCAAAATATTAAAGATTTTTGAATACAAAAAATGAACAAAACATTAGGCAGAGAAAAAAATCTGAAGATAGTGCACATAACAGACTTCAGTTTTTCCAAAAAGAAAACGCATGCTCAATTCAATGTAATGCATCCAATGTGTTTTTTTCTGATTTGTTTTGCCCGGTCAATGATTCATTGTCAGCAATCTCCCCCGTAGGTTTTCTGAAATTAAAAACAACAGCAATTATTCAGAAATTTCTTGATAAAAGTAAAGTATTAAACTCTCATCAAAAAGAACTTACATTGGTTTGGCGTAGTCCTGAAGGTCAGAGTTCCCAGTTTCAGGCAGGAGGAAGCACAGACCCCCTGCAACTATGGGAGTTGTACCGTAGATTATCATGGGAATGGCGTGATGGTAGACGTCCAGGAGCTTCACCAGAGGAGCGACGATTCCCGCCACACGTGCAAACATGGCATTCAGACCAAAACCATTCTGCCTACAGACGGCACATTTTTCACCAATTCAACTGCATACGAGAAAACATCTTCTGTCACTATGTCTTTCTGTGTTATCTGTCTTACCTTACAATGGTGGGATATAATTCTGCAGTATAGATATAGGCTGTGGCAATAGTGCTAGCAGCTGCAAATTTTCCCAGTACAGCTATAACTGTTATTACTACGGGAAGATCTGTTGGCAAAAGAAAAGAAGAAAAACACGTTTCGGAATTACACAAAACTTGTCACATAGAAAATTGCCAACACAGAAAATTAATCATCTCACAGAAGATTCCTTACCTGCTAAAAAATGTAACTTCTCAAGAGTTGTGTTACTGTTTTGTAACATTGTTCTCAAGAATTCGGTGATGAATATTGGAGCAATCGCGAAGCCAGTTGCAATGAATGAAAAGTTGTGTTAAAATGCACCATGGGAGTTTGGAGTTGGGAGTTATTGTAGTTTAGATTAGTCTTAGAGGTTATTAGTGGTTACGTTTAATTGTGTTTTTCTGGTTTTGTGTATTTGGTTTAGTTTAGTAATTGTAATGTTGTGATGTTCGTGGGTGAAACAAGTGGTGTGTGAATTTGCCTCTGACAGCTGCAGTCGGCACAAAAGACAGAACTCTTCCTCCAGCCTCATTTTTCCACACTGCTTGTCAGAGTATTGTAATCAGAGATTTAGTTTATGGATTGCAAACGAGTGAATTACCTTTTGGTATGGCCAGAATTGAGAGACAAGCAAGACCTCCAACAATGAGGGTCCCTGACTGCCACACTCTCCTCCCAAAGTATCGGAGGCAAGGCAAAGTTCCCAGACATGCAGGTACTTCAACTAATCCAAGGATAAACTGAGTGAGGTAAATATCCAGACCAAAGGTTCCCACATTCAGACTCAGTCCATAGTACATCAGACTGGCTCCAAACCTATGAACGTTTTTGAAACGTTTTAATGCAGTATTGAAGATGTGGATATGTCAGTAATTTCAGATCAAAACAAACACTCACCAGGCGCAATTCATTATGAGAGCACGTTTCCTCAGGTATGATCTCCTGAAGATGTCAAGCATATTTCCACTTTTGGTTGGACCCTCAATCTCCAGCTAAACAATTCATGTGCATAATTATTAAATAGACATTGGTTTGTTGTTTTTAAATTTGTTTGTTGTGTGATTCTGCACACCTTGTCCAACAAGTCTTCTGGGACGTTTCTCCCGTTCACTTTGGCTGCTTTTTGGATCAACTTAACCGCCTCTTCCTTCCTGCCCTGGGTAATGAGCCACCGAGCAGACTCTGGAAGAACCCTTGTTGACAAAGAGACACAGGACCTCAACATATAACATACATGTACTCTGTCGCAATATGGAAAAATTACTAAGTAATGTGGGTTGAGTTTGTGCTGACCAGTAGCAAAATACCAGAACAAGGATAAGAGGGCTAAAGAGAACCAACTGCAAGATCCTCCAGTTGGGGATTAAATAGGCGATTCCAGGCAACATCATGAGTCCAAGAGGGAAAGAAGAGTGGCAAATAATGGTGCAGAAAGCAAACTTGGAAGCATCGCTCCATTCTCCTCCTTCAAATCAGCAGGATAGAATAGATGATGCTTTTGTGAAAACCTTACATAATAAAAAACTGAGGAAGACGAAGGCATTAAATCCAGTGGTGAACTTACCAATCACAAATCCATTGGCAAGAATGCCTGAAACTGAGAGGCCACTTGCAAATTTGAAAGCCACGTAAACATAGATGTTTGGTGAGAAAGCAACACCAACGCCAAACAACGCCAGCACGAGTATTGAAAGCAGGTAGATGAAGCGGCGCCCAAACCTAAAAATAAAGCAACAGATGTTACTGGATGACACCCAGGTTAATTTTCAACTTAAAAAAAAATGTAAATAAACTTCCATTAATTCAATGTCATGAAGAAAAGGACAATTTCAACCATTGTGAAGATGAAACCTACGACTTACCTGTCAGCCATCGGCCCCATCACCAACGCTCCCACCAGAAGACCGGCCATGTAAATAGACTGTGACGTCTCAAAGAGACTGCTTCTGTCACACGCCAGGTCAAACTGACAACAACACGGATAAACAAGAATCACAACAACAATTCATGTTTCGTCATACCATGATTATTACAGATAGTAGAAAAACATACAGCATATTTATAGTTCATTTACAGAATCTAAAAACATTGGAGGTTAATTGGTGACCCTAACTTTTCCATTCATGTGACTATGAGAGTGTGTGTCAGTCTCTTTGTTTTCCCTGTGATGGATTGGTGACCTGTCCAGTGTTTATTATGCCTGTGGATAGCTTCAGCTGGACAAAGTAGTCACAGTTGGATACAAATATTGAAGCACGCTCACTCTGTGTGGTGCAAAAAATAAATAAATAAATAATGGCTCTCCAGAGGTCATTGGGGAACATGCCTTTCTTACTTTCACATTAGTTCTTTATGAATGCAACATGCTTTTCTATTTTCTCAATTTTTTCCTCCTTTCTTAAAAAAAACCCCAAAACAAAAAATCAGCTGCCGCAGCATTTGGCACTTTTGTCAAAGACACCTGATGGTCTGTGAGAGGTAACTTCCTTAATGACGTGACCTTCTAGGGTAGTGATGGGGGTCAGATTTGTCTCCCTCTTCCTGGAAAGTGAAAACAGCATCACATTGGATTTCTTGGAATTAAGCTTTAACCTCAGGTCATTTAGGTTGAACTGAATAGCTGAAAAATCTGCGTGCAATTTAAAGAGGGCCTGTTTTAGTGACTGTGCAGAGCAATAAATGACTGTGTCGTCAGCATAAAAATTAAAGTTTGCATCCACTACATTCTGATTGAGGGTATTGATGTAAATTGTGAATGACAATGGACAACAAAGAATGAAGGCCAAAGGTTAAAATATGTATCAGCAGGAGAACAGGCAGTGATCAGCACAGAGTTCCTGGCAAAACCAATTTTCATTTTTATGTTGAGACCGTGGGGGGTGTTGTGTTGTAGCAGCTGCTGAAACTAACTTAAATGTTACATGTAATCTAACTTGGTTGCTTTTAAAAACAGGTGATCAGTCAAGTAACTAAGTAATTTTTTTAAAGGAGTGGCAACACTGCTGTGATGATATGCAATGATATACTTGAAATGAGTACAAGCAAGATTGTGTGAGGTGGAAAGAACACCACAGGTCAGAGCCGCTCTAAAGATTTAGGCCTTTTTATCGACACAGTAAGATGTTTTTAATAGGCTACCTCTTAAAAATGTAGCAGAATTTGTAATAAGCTTCTCCTACCTCTGTGACAATGGTGTAGGCTCCTTCGGGTGCCTCAAATTTAAATCCATTGATACATCCTGTTGTGGTGTTTATCGGATATTTTTCAATTGTATTGATATCCAGATCGACAGGAGTGAACATTTCACAGCTCTTGAAGCTTCCATCCCGTTTGACTGGGATAGTCAGGTTTTTCTTCCTCTCCTCTGTCAGGTTGGGTTGGTGCTCCAGGATCCAGTCTGTGTTGCAGTGATGTGGGAACGTCAAAGCTGAGAACACCTGACCGATAAAATCAAAAGCTATAAATATGCCGGGGATGAAAAGTGCAGCCACCAAACGTTTCTGAAATAAACCAAACTCCCCGATCTCCTTCAGGATCTGCCCAAAGTTGCTCATATTTGACTTTTGATTGTCCTCGCAGTGTGGAAAGAAAGAAAGAAAGATTTGTTTTGAAGTCTAAAGTCCAATTGACTTTAGTCCCTCAAGTTAATGTTCAATCTAATAGTCACGGTACTTTCATGACCAGTGGCGTCTTTCAAAGACTAAGAAGGTTTAGGGTCTAGTGAAATCGGGATCTCTGTATGAACCGTGATACAATCTGTATACTTAAAACAATAGGGGGACATGATAGTGAAGGAGCCTGATGTATATATTTATTTCTAAATCAAAAGAAACATGCAAAAACGTTTTTTTAAGGGTGTTTTTTTTTTTGTGTCAGCATGTTTGCCTACATTTTGCTGAACAAGGCTTTTTAAATCCATGTCCTTATCTGGTATCATAAAGGGCCAAGTGAAAGCTGTTGTTTCTCAAGATACCTTATAAATTCATTAAATAGAGTTACTGTATCGCTTTTAAAACAGTTATGTAACTGTCAGAACTAAGCCTTCCCCAATTATGGTGCCTCCAGGAACAGTGAGTATTTTGAAAAAATAACTCAATAGCTGAATTGTGTTCAGATCTGTCTGGCCAGTCACATGACAATTGACTGACACATCATCACATGGCAGATGTGAGGAAAGCTTCAGATGAAGCCGAAACATGTCAGGAAGGTAAAATCTTTCTTGCATCTACCTGTCGTTACAAAAGAGTAAATAATATGTTTTTAGAAGGACAAAATGAACACAATTCAGCTATTTACCAGGGAGGTTCGGAAACAACTGTCAAAATGTTCTGCCGATTGGAGAAACTGGATAAAAAGAGCACCCTTCAAGAACTACCTTTAATTCAATCCAATCCAATCCAATCCACTTTATTTATATAGCACATTTTAAAAACGAAGCGTTTACAAAGTGCTTCACATACTGCACATAAAACTAAAAAGACCAACACTAAATAAGTATAAAACCATAAAATTAAAATTAAAATAGATCAAAAACTACAAACACATCAAGAAACTACAAATAAGAATAAAACAATTCAAAAGAATAAATAGAAATATAAAGACGCTTAAAAAGCAATAAAATAAATGAGAACAAGAAATAAAACAAGAAATAAAAGACACAGGGGACCACACGACTCACGCGGCGTTAAAAGCCTGAGAATAAAAGTGGGTTTTAAGACGTGATTTAAAACCGTCTAAAGTGGGGGCTGTTCGGACGTGGAGGGGCAGAGCATTCCACAGCTTAGGGCCGATAACAGAGAACGCTCTGTCCCCTCTTGTTTTGCACTTGGTCTTTGGACCCACGAGCTGGAGCTGGCCCTCAGACCTCAGAGCGCGGGGGGGTTGGTAAATTTGAATGAAGTCTGTAATGTACTGAGGGGCCAGTCCATTCAAAGCTTTAAAAACAAACAACAAAATTTTAAAATCAATTCTAAAATTAACAGGGAGCCAGTGCAAAGATTCAAGGATAGGGGTTATGTGTTCTCGTTTTTTGGTCCCTGTTAAAAGTCGTGCCGCAGCGTTCTGGACTAACTGCAAGCGGGAAAGTGCTTTGTGGCTAATGCCAGAATAAAGTGCGTTGCAGTAGTCCAGACGAGAAGAAATAAAAGCGTGCACCACAGCGTGCAAATTCAACCAATGATGCGGATACAAGGAATAAACACCAAAAAGCCTCAACATCAAGAACCCCCTCACAACAAGAAATGCTGAAAACATCATTAAAGAGGCGAAGAAATCCCTAATCAGAGAGCGAATAAGGACGATGAAAAACAAACTGGAAAAAAAACAACACTTTAATAATAGGGGATACAAACAAACTCAAAGAACACTTCCCAATGGAACACGACGTACAAGAACAGATAAGCACACATATGAAACACACTTATGAATATGAATTCGCCACAGCAAAAAAAAAAAAAAATCACAAAATCCACAAATTAATGGAAAACCAATGAAAAATGCACCCTCATAGAAAACTGCTTCAACCAGAGGTCTAGACTTTGTCATTACACCTAAAAAAAAATACACACTAAGAATTCATCCTTGCAACAGAGCTTGCATGCCAACAAATCCAGAACCAAGGACACGAAGCAGAGCTTTTGCAACACTGTAGCGGGTATGTTAAGATCAACAAAGATCACCCACAGCAACATTCCCAAGAAAGAAGAAAAAGCAATAAAGGCACTCAGACAAGATAAAACCATCACTATTCTAGAGGCTGATAAAGGAAGGACAACAGTCATCACGGACACAGACACATAAGAGAAACGATGTTAGGAGATGGGAACACATCCACAATACTGAAAAAAGATCCCACAGAACAAAAGAAAAGAACACAACTGCAGTGGTAACAATCATTATCAATAGCCAAACTGCTCATTAAGGTGATTTCCAACACGTCTTCATTTATGACATGACTGTTCAGATTGGATTTGAACTAAATAGATACAATTTTCCACATTTTCTGACAATGAGTAACAGACGCTGCGCAACATGCTGAAATGTCACAGCTTTTATTTCAATGACTACCAAAGAACAACAAAAAAACTAAACTTTAAGTTGTGACAAAAGGCAGAGAAAATGAAGAAAAAGAAAACACTGGACATAAGACTTCAGTCTTTCAAAAAGAGAAAATGCAGATATCAATTTGGATTCCGCAAATACAAGAGACAAACAACACACTGGCAAATGCTAAGAACTCCAGGGACGATAACAAACTAAAGAAATATCTGTTACAGTCTTGTGTTTTTTCCTGATATGTTTTCCTCTGCAACAGATTCATTGTCAGCAATCTCCCCCATAGGTTTTCTGAAATTAAAAACGGCAGCAATTTTACTGAATTCTCTTGACTAAAGTAAAATATTAAGCTCTCATCAAAAAGAACTTACATAGGTTCGGCGTAGTCCTGAAGTTCAGAGTTCCCAGTTTCAGGCAGGAGGAAGCACAGACCCCCTGCAACTATGGGGGTTGTACCGTAGATTATCATGGGAATGGCGTGATGGTAGACGTCCAGGAGCTTCACCAGAGGAGCGAGGATTCCCGCCACACGTGCAAACATGGCATTCAGACCAATACCATTCTGCCTACAGACGGCACATTATTCAACAATCCGACTGCATACGAGAAAACATCTTCTGTCAGTATGTCTTTCTGTGTTATCTGACTAACCTTATAATGGTGGGATATAATTCTGCAGTATAGATATAGACTGTGGAAAAAGTGCTGGCAGCTGCAAATTTTCCCAGTACAGCTATAACTGTTATTACTATGGGAAGATCTGTTGGCAAAAGAAAAGAAGAAAAACACGTTTTCGGAATTACATAAAAATTGTCACATGGTCAAGAGAAACAAAACACAAATACCAACACAGAAAAATAATCATCTCACAGAAGATTTCTTACCTGCTAAAAAATGGAACTTCTCAAGAGTTGTGTTACTGGTTTGTAACATTGTTCTTCAGAATTTAATGATGAATATTGGAGCAATTGCGAAGCCAGTTGCAATGAATGAAAAGTTGTGTTAAAATGCACCATGGGAGTTTGGAGTTTAAATGTCGTTATTGTAGTTTAGATTAATCTTAGAAGTTATTAGTGGTTATGTTTAATTGTGTTTTTCTGGTGTTGTTTATTTGGTTTAGTTTAGTAATTGTAATATTCGTGGGTGAAACAAGTGGTGTGTGAATTTGATTCTGACAGCTGCAGTCGGCACAAAAGACAGAAATCTTCCTCCAGCCTCATTTTTCCACACTGCTTGTCAGAGTATTGTTATCAGAGATTTAGCTTATGGATTGCAAACGAGTGAATTACCTTTTGGTATGGCCAGAATTGAGAGACAAGCAAGGCCTCCAAAAATGAGGGTCCCTGACTGCCACACTCTCCTCCCAAAGTACCGGAGGCAAGGCAAAGTTCCCAGACGTGCAGGTACTTCAACTAATCCAAAGATAAACTGAGTGAGGTAGATATCCAGACCAAAGGTTCCCACATTCAGACTCAGTCCATAGTACATCAGACTGATTCCAAACCTATGAAGTATTAATAAACGTTTTAATGCAGTATTGAAGATGTGGATATGTCAGTAATTTCACATCAAAACAAACACTCACCAGGCGCAATTCATTATGAGAGCACGTTTCCTCAGGTATGATCTCCTGAAGATGTCAAGCATATTTCCACTTTTGGTTGGACCCTCAATCTCCAGCTAAACAATTCATGTGCAATATTGTTAAATAGACATTGGTTTGTTGTTTTTAAATTTGTTTGTTGTGTGATTCTGCACACCTTGTCCAACAAGTCTTCTGGGACGTTTCTCCCGTTCACTTTGGCTGCTTTTCGGATCAACTTAACCGCCTCTTCCTTCCTGCCCTGGGTAATGAGCCACCGAGCAGACTCTGGAAGAACCCTTGTTGACAAAGAGACACAGGACCTCAACATATAACGTACATGTACTCTGTCGCAATATGGAAAAATTACTAAGTAATGTGGGTTGAGTTTGTGCTGACCAGTAGTAGAGTACCAGAACAAGGATAAGAGGGCAAAAGAGAACCAACTGCAGGATCCTCCAGTTGGGGATTAAATAGGCGATTCCAGGCAACATCATGAGTCCAAGAGGGAAAGAAGAGTGGCAAATAATGGTGCAGAAAGCAAACTTGGAAGCATCGCTCCATTCTCCTCCTTCAAATCAACAGGACAGAATAGATGATGCTTTTGTGAAAACCTCATATAATAAAAAATTGAGGAAGACGGCAGCATTAAATCCAGTGGTGAACGTACCAATCACAAATCCATTGGCAAGAATGCCTGAAACTGAGAGGCCACTTGCAAATTTGAAAGCCATGTAAACATAGATGTTTGGTGAGAAAGCAACACCAACGCCAAACAACATAAGCAGAAGAATTGAAAGAAGGACCACGAAGCGGCGCCCAAACCTAAAAATAAAGCAACAGATGTTACTGGATGACACCCAGGTTAATTTTCAACTTAAAAAAAATGTAAATAAATTTCCATTAATTCAATGTCATGAAGAAAAGGACAATTTCAACCATTGTGAAGATGAAACCTACGACTTACCTGTCAGCCATCGGCCCCATCACCAACGCTCCCACCAGAAGACCGGCCATGTAAATAGACTGTGACGTCTCAAAGAGACTGCTCCTGTCACACGCCAGGTCAAACTGACAACAACACGGATAAACAAGAATCACAACAACAATTCATGTTTTGTCATACCATGATTATTACAGATAGTAGAAAAACATACAGCATATTTATAGTTCATTTACAGAATCTAAAAACATTGGAGGTTGATTGGTGACCCTAACTTTTCCATTCATGTGATTATGACAGTGTGTGTCAGTCTCTTTGTTTTCCCTGTGATGGATTGGTGACCTGTCCAGTGTTTATTATGCCTGTGGATAGCTTCAGCTGGACAAAGTAGTCACAGTTGGATACAAATATTGAAGCACGCTCACTCTGTGTGGTGCAAAAAATAAATAAATAAATAAATAATGGCTCTCCAGAGGTCATTGGGGAACATGCCTTTCTTACTTTCACATTAGTTCTTTATGAATGCAACATGCTTTTCTATTTTCTCAATTTTTTCCTCCTTTCTTAAAAAAAACCCAAAAACAAAAAATCAGCTGCCGCAACATTTGGCACTTTTGTCAAAGACACCTGATGGTCTGTGAGAGGTAACTTCCTTAATGACGTGACCTTCTAGGGTAGTGATGGGGGTCAGATTTGTCTCCCTCTTCCTGGAAAGTGAAAACAGCATCACATTGGATTTCTTGGAATTAAGCTTTAACCTCAGGTCATTTAGGTTGAACTGAATAGCTGAAAAATCTGCGTGCAGTTTAAAGAGGGCCTGTTTTAGTGACTGTGCAGAGCAATAAATGACTGTGTCGTCAGCATAAAAATGAAAGTTTGCATCCACTACATTCTGATTGAGGGTATTGATGTAAATTGTGAATGACAATGGACAACAAAGAATGAAGGCCAAAGGTTAAAATATGTATCAGCAGGAGAACAGGCAGTGATCAGCACAGAGTTCCTGGCAAAACCAATTTTCATTTTTATGTTGAGACCGTGGGGGGTGTTGTGTTGTAGCAGCTGCTGAAACTAACTTAAATGTTACATGTAATCTAACTTGGTTGCTCTTAAAAACAGGTGATCAGTCAAGTAACTAAGTAATTTTTTTAAAGGAGTGGCTCTGATGATATGCAATGATATACTTGAAATGAGTACAAGCAAGATTGTGTGAGGTGGAAAGAACACCACAGGTCAGAGCCGCTCTAAAGATTTAGGCCTTTTTATCGACACAGTAAGATGTTTTTAATAGGCTACCTCTTAAAAATGTAGCAGAATTTGAAATAAGCTTCTCCTACCTCTGTAACAATGGTGTAGGCTCCTTCGGGTGCCTCAAATTTCAATCCATTGATACATCCTGTTGTGGTGTTTATCCGATATTTTTCAGTTGTATTAATATCCAGATCGACAGGAGTGAACATTTCACAGCTCTTGAAGCTTCCATCCTGGTTGACCGGGATAGTCAGGTTTTTCTTCCTCTCCTCTGTCAGGTTGGGTTGGTGCTCCAGGATCCAGTCTGTGTTGCAGTGATGTGGGAACGTCAAAGCTGTGAACACCTGACCGATTAAATCAAAAGCTGTAAATATGCCGGGGACGAAAAGTGCAGCCACCAAACGTTTCTGAAATAAACCAAACTCCCCGATCTCCTTCAGGATCTGCCCAAAGTTGCTCATCTTTGACTTTTGATTGTCCTCGGAGTGTGACAAGAAAGAAAGATTTGTTTTGCAGCCTAAAGTCCAATTGACTTTAGTCCCTCAAGTTAATGTTCAATCTAATAATCACTGTACTTTTATGACCAGTGGCATCTTTCAAAGACTAAGAAGGTTTAGGGTCTAGTGAAATCGGGATCTCTGTGTGAACCGTGATACAATCTGTATACTTAAAACAATAGGGGGACATGATAGTGAAGGAGCCTGATGTATATATTTATTTCTAAATCAAAAGAAACATGCAAAAACGTTTTTTTGTGGTGGTTTTTTTTATTTTTTTTTATTGTCAGCATGTTTGCCTACATTTTGCTGAACAAGGCTTTTTAAATCCATGTCCTTATCTGGTATCATAAAGGGCCAAATGAAAGCTGTTGTTGCTCAAGATACCTTATAAATTCCTTAAATAGAGTTACTGTATCGCTTTTGAAACAGTTATGTAACTGTCAGAACTAAGCCTTCCCCAACTATGGTGCCTCCAGGAACAGTGAATATTTTGAAAAAATAACTCAATAGCTGAATTGTGTTCAGATCTGTCTGGCCGGTCACATGGCAATTGACTGACACATCATCACATGCCAGATGTGAGGAAAGCTTCAGATGAAGCCGAAACATGTCAGGAAGGTAAAATCTTTCCTGCATCTACCTGTCGTTACAAAAGAGTAAATAATATGTTTTTAGGAGGACAAAATGAACACAATTCAGCTATTTACCAGGGAGGTTCGGAAACGACTGTCAAAATGTTCTGCTGATTGGAGAAACTGGATAAAAAGAGCACCCTTCAAGAACTACCTTAAATTCAACCAATGATGCGGATACAAGGAATAAACACCAAAAAGCCTCAACATCAAGAACCCCCTCACAACAAGAAATGCAGAAAACATCATTAAAGAGGCGAAGAAATCCCTAATCAGAGAGCGAATAAGGACGATGAAAAACAAACTGGAAAAAAAACAACACTTTAATAATAGGGGATACAAACAAACTCAAAGAACACTTCCCAATGGAACACGACGTACAAGAACAGATAAGCACACATATGAAACACACTTATGAAGATGAATTCGCCACAGCAAAAAAAAAAAAAAAAAATCACAAAATCCACAAATTAATGGAAAACCAATGAAAAATGCACCCTCATAGAAAACTGCTTCAACCAGAGGTCTATACTTTGTGATTACACCTAAGAAAAATACACACTAAGAATTCATCCTTGCAACAGAGCTTGCATGCCAACAAATCCAGAACCAAGGACACGAAGCAGAGCTTTGCAACACTGTAGCGGGTATGTTAAGATCAACAAAGATCACCCACAGCAACATTCCAAAGAAAGAAGAAAAAGCAATAAAGGCACTCAGACAAGATAAAACCATCACTATTCTAGAGGCTGATAAAGGAAGGACAACAGTCATCACGGACACAGACACATAAGAGAAACGATGTTAGGAGATGGGAACACATACACAATACTGAAAAAAGATCCCACAGAACAAAGAAAAGAACACAACTGCAGTGGTAACAATCATTATCAATAGCCAAACTGCTCATTAAGGTGATTTCCAACACGTCTTCATTTATGACATGACTGTTCAGATTGGATTTGAACTAAATAGATACAATTTTCCACATTTTCTGACAATGAGATTAACAGACGCTGCGCAACATGCTGAAATGTCACAGCTTTTATTTCAATGACTACCAAAGAACAACAAAAAAACTCAACTTTAAGTTGTGACAAAAGGCAGAGAAAATGAAGAAAAAGAAAACACTGCACATAAGACTTCAGTCTTTCAAAAAGAGAAAATGCAGATATCAATTTGGATTCCGCAAATACAAGAGACAAAAAACATACTGGCAAATGCTAAGAACTCCAGGGACGACAACAAACTAAAGAAATATCTGTTACAGTCTTGTGTTTTTTCCTGATATGTTTTCCTCTGCAACAGATTCATTGTCAGCAATCTCCCCCATAGGTTTTCTGAAATTAAAAACGGCAGCAATTTTACTGAATTCTCTTGACTAAAGTAAAATATTAAGCTCTCATCAAAAACAACTTACATTGGTTCGGCGTAGTCCTGAAGTTCAGAGTTCCCAGTTTCAGGCAAGAGGAAGCACAGACCCCCTGCAACTATGGGGAACGTACCGTAGACTATCATGGGAATGGCGTGATGGTAGACGTCCAGGAGCTTCACCAGAGGAGCGAGGATTCCCCCCACACGTGCAAACATGGCATTCAGACCAACACCATTTTGCCTACAGACATAATATTAATCAACAATCCAAATGAATACAAGATAGCATCTGCTGTTATCTCTCTTACCTTACAATGGTTGGATATAATTCTGCACTGTAAACATAGACTGCAGTAAAAGTGCTGGCAGATGTACATTTACCCAGTGTAGCCATGACTGTTATTACTATTGGAAGATCTGTTGGGAAAAGCACAAGAACAACAACACATTTCTGAATTACGTCTGCGTAAAGTCTCGTGTTTAGATAGAAACAAAACAAAAATGTCAATACAAAAAATTCAATACCTGCCAAACTCCTCAAAAGTTGTGTTCAAGAAAATATTGTTCTCAAGAATTAGGTACAGAATATTATCATAGATTTAGATTAGAGATTGCAAATGGGTGAATTACCTTTTGGTATGAACACAATTGAGAGACAAGCAAGACCTCCAACAATGAGGGTCCCTGACTGCCACACTCTCCTCCCAAAGTACCGGAGGCAAGGCAAAGTTCCCAGAAGTGCAGGTACTTCAACTAATCCAAAGATAAACTGAGTGAGGTAAATATTCAGACCAAAGGTTCCCACATTTATGCTCAGTCCATAGTACATCAGACTGCTTCCAAACCTATGAAGTATTAATAAACGTTTTAATGCAGTATTGAAGATGTGGATATGTCAGTAATTTCATATCAAAACAAACACTCACCAGGCGAAATTCATTATGAGAGCACGTTTCCTCAGGTATGATCTCCTGAAGATGTCAAGCATATTTCCACTTTTGGTTGGACCCTCAATCTCCAGCTAAACAATTCATGTGCAATATTATTAAATAGACATTGGTTTGTTGTTTTTAAATTCGTTTGTTGTGTGATTCTGCACACCTTGTCCAACAAGTCTTCTGGGACGTTTCTCCCGTTCACTTTGGCTGCTTTTCGGATCAACTTAACCGCCTCTTCCTTCCTGCCCTGGGTAATGAGCCACCGAGCAGACTCTGGAAGAACCCTTGTTGACAAAGAGACACAGGACCTCAACATATAACGTACATGTACTCTGTAGCAATATGGAAAAATTACTAAGTAATGTGAGTTGAGTTTGTGCTGACCAGTAGCAAATTACCAGAACAAGGACAAGAGGGCAAAAGGCAACCAACTGCATGATCCTCCAGTTGGGGATTAAATAGGCGATTCCAGGCAACATCATGAGTCCAAAAGAGTAAGCACTGTTGCACATCGTGGTGCAGAAAACAAACTTGGAAGCCTTGCTCCATTCTCCTCCTTCAAATCAACAAGACAGGTAGGCTGAGCATCACATAATTTTTGTTTCATATTCATCAGCAGAGTCGTGTTGAACTAAAGGTGCATATACGTTACGGAGAATTCCTTAGTCATACAAACAATCCTCACAGACAACCATCGATAATTGTGTCACAGTCTGATGTCCACTAAATGCATGCAAGACAATGCTTTTGTGAAAACCTCTCAAGTCATCAATCACTGAGTAGGACGGCAGCATTAAATCCAGTGGTGAACTTACCAATCACAAATCCGTTGCCAAGAATGCCTGCAACTGCGATGCCCCTTACAACTTTGAAAGCCATGTAAACATAGATGTTTGGTGAGAAAGCTACACCAATGCCAAACAACGTCAGCAGAAGAAGTGAAAGCAGGTAGGTGAAGCGGCGCCCAAACCTAAAAATAAAGCAACAATTGTTATGATGAAACATTTGCGAATGTTGCTACTTTCATGGGGAAAATAATCACATCCAAGTTAATTTTAAACTTCTACGTAACATGTTTCAACTGTAAAACCTTGTATTTTGCTAGCAGTCTTGTGTTATGGTTCTAACATTATAATAGCACAACAGTGATAGTAATAATGATAATGATGATAGTAATAATCAGGTTTAGTTTGTTTGGTTCTTTTTTTTTTCCTGCTGCATTTTCATGATGTTTCATGTTTCTTTCATCATGTTTCTACTTTCAGGAGGGACACTACAGTTTCCCCTTCATTCAATGTAATTAGTCATAAAGAAAAGGACAATTTCAACCATTGGGAAGATGAAACCATGGCTCACCTGTCAGCCAACGGCCCCATCACCACTGCACCCACCAGAAGACCGGCCATGTAAATAGACTGTGACACTTCAAGCATACTGCTCCTGTCACACACCACGTCAAACTGACAACAGGGATAAACAAGCATTACAAAGACAATTCATGTTCATTAATAACATGAACATTAACCCTTCTTCTTGTATATGTACATGGAAATGATGAGATGTTGCCTAAAGGTTTGTGTTGAATGTTGTATTATATTATGATCCATTCATGGCAGCATGTGGGTGTGTTGAGGACAGGATATGAACTGCAACCTTCCGGGTGCACTATGATTTATAAGGGAACGGTCTGCAGGTGTGTGTCGTTTTTGTAAATGAGACCCCTTTTCAATATATGGAGAATCTATAGAGACTTATTTATTTTAAAAGAGACATAAAATAACCCTCCAAAAAAAATAAACTGTTTCCATTTGAGCAATCATCATAAATCATACCTGAAATGAATAAAAGCAAGGTCATGTGAGGTGCAAAGAACACCACAGGTCAGAGCCGCTCTAAAGATTTAGGCCTTTTTATCGACACAGTAAGATCTTTTTAATAGGCTACCTCTTCAAAATGTAGCAGAATTTGAAATAAGCTTCTCCTACCTCTGTAACAATGGTGTAGGCTCCTTCGGGTGCCTCAAATTTCAATCCATTGATACATCCTGTTGTGGTGTTTATCCGATATTTTTCAGTTGTATTAATATCCAGATCGACAGGAGTGAACATTTCACAGCTCTTGAAGCTTCCATCCTGGTTGACCGGGATAGTCAGGTTTTTCTTCCTCTCCTCTGTCAGGTTGGGTTGGTGCTCCAGGATCCAGTCTGTGTTGCAGTGATGTGGGAACGTCAAAGCTGAGAACACCTGACTTACGAAATCAAGACCTGTAAACATGAAGGAGATGAAAACTGCAGCCACCAAACGCTTCTGGAATAAACCAAAGTCCCCGATCTCCTTCAGGATCTGCCCAAAGTTGCTCATCTTTGACTTTTGATTGTCCTCAGAGTGTGACAAGAAAGAAAGATTTGTTTTGAAGCCTAAAGTCCAATTGACTTTAGTCCCTCAAGTTAATGTTCAATCTAATAATCACTGTACTTTTATGACCAGTGGCATCTTTCAAAGACTAAGAAGGTTTAGGGTCTAGTGAAATCGGGATCTCTGTGTGAACCGTGATACAATCTGTATACTTAAAACAATAGGGGGACATGATAGTGAAGGAGCCTGATGTATATATTTATTTCTAAATCAAAAGAAACATGCAAAAACGTTTTTTTGTGGTGTTTTTTTTTTTTTTTTTTATTGTCAGCATGTTTGCCTACATTTTGCTGAACAAGGCTTTTTAAATCCATGTCCTTATCTGGTATCATAAAGGGCCAAATGAAAGCTGTTGTTGCTCAAGATACCTTATAAATTCATTAAATAGAGTTACTGTATCGCTTTTGAAACAGTTATGTAACTGTCAGAACTAAGCCTTCCCCAACTATGGTGCCTCCAGGAACAGTGAATATTTTGAAAAAATAACTCAATAGCTGAATTGTGTTCAGATCTGTCTGGCCGGTCACATGGCAATTGACTGACACATCATCACATGCCAGATGTGAGGAAAGCTTCAGATGAAGCCGAAACATGTCAGGAAGGTAAAATCTTTCCTGCATCTACCTGTCGTTACAAAAGAGTAAATAATATGTTTTTAGGAGGACAAAATGAACACAATTCAGCTATTTACCAGGGAGGTTCGGAAACGACTGTCAAAATGTTCTGCTGATTGGAGAAACTGGATAAAAAGAGCACCCTTCAAGAACTACCTTAAATTCAACCAATGATGCGGATACAAGGAATAAACACCAAAAAGCCTCAACATCAAGAACCCCCTCACAACAAGAAATGCAGAAAACATCATTAAAGAGGCGAAGAAATCCCTAATCAGAGAGCGAATAAGGACGATGAAAAACAAACTGGAAAAAAAACAACACTTTAATAATAGGGGATACAAACAAACTCAAAGAACACTTCCCAATGGAACACGACGTACAAGAACAGATAAGCACACATATGAAACACACTTATGAAGATGAATTCGCCACAGCAAAAAAAAAAAAAAAAAATCACAAAATCCACAAATTAATGGAAAACCAATGAAAAATGCACCCTCATAGAAAACTGCTTCAACCAGAGGTCTAGACTTTGTCATTACACCTAAAAAAAATACACACTAAGAATTCATCCTTGCAACAGAGCTTGCATGCCAACAAATGCAGAACCAAGGACACGAAGCAGAGCTTTGCAACACTGTAGCGGGTATGTTAAGATCAACAAAGATCACCCACAGCAACATTCCAAAGAAAGAAGAAAAAGCAATAAAGGCACTCAGACAAGATAAAACCATCACTATTCTAGAGGCTGATAAAGGAAGGACAACAGTCATCACGGACACAGACACATAAGAGAAATGATGTTAGGAGATGGGAACACATACACAATACTGAAAAAAGATCCCACAGAACAAAAGAAAAGAACACAACTGCAGTGGTAACAATCATTATCAATAGCCAAACTGCTCATTAAGGTGATTTCCAACACGTCTTCATTTATGACATGACTGTTCAGATTGGATTTGAACTAAATAGATACAATTTTCCACATTTTCTGACAATGAGATTAACAGACGCTGCGCAACATGCTGAAATGTCACAGCTTTTATTTCAATGACTACCAAAGAACAACAAAAAAACTAAACTTTAAGTTGTGACAAAAGGCAGAGAAAATGAAGAAAAAGAAAACACTGCACATAAGACTTCAGTCTTTCAAAAAGAGAAAATGCAGATATCAATTTGGATTCCGCAAATACAAGAGACAAAAAACATACTGGCAAATGCTAAGAACTCCAGGGACGACAACAAACTAAAGAAATATCTGTTACAGTCTTGTGTTTTTTCCTGATATGTTTTCCTCTGCAACAGATTCATTGTCAGCAATCTCCCCCATAGGTTTTCTGAAATTAAAAACGGCAGCAATTTTACTGAATTCTCTTGACTAAAGTAAAATATTAAGCTCTCATCAAAAACAACTTACATTGGTTCGGCGTAGTCCTGAAGTTCAGAGTTCCCAGTTTCAGGCAGGAGGAAGCACAGACCCCCTGCAACTATGGGGAACGTACCGTAGACTATCATGGGAATGGCGTGATGGTAGACGTCCAGGAGCTTCACCAGAGGAGCGAGGATTCCCCCCACACGTGCAAACATGGCATTCAGACCAACACCATTTTGCCTACAGACATAATATTAATCAACAATCCAAATGAATACAAGATAGCATCTGCTGTTATCTCTCTTACCTTACAATGGTTGGATATAATTCTGCACTGTAAACATAGACTGCAGTAAAAGTGCTGGCAGATGTACATTTACCCAGTGTAGCCATGACTGTTATTACTATTGGAAGATCTGTTGGGAAAAGCACAAGAACAACAACACATTTCTGAATTACGTCTGCGTAAAGTCTCGTGTTTAGATAGAAACAAAACAAAAATGTCAATACAAAAAATTCAATACCTGCCAAACTCCTCAAAAGTTGTGTTCAAGAAAATATTGTTCTCAAGAATTAGGTGCAGAATATTATCATAGATTTAGATTAGAGATTGCAAACGGGTGAATTACCTTTTGGTATGAACACAATTGAGAGACAAGCAAGACCTCCAACAATGAGGGTCCCTGACTGCCACACTCTCCTCCCAAAGTACCGGAGGCAAGGCAAAGTTCCCAGAAGTGCAGGTACTTCAACTAATCCAAAGATAAACTGAGTGAGGTAAATATTCAGACCAAAGGTTCCCACATTTATGCTCAGTCCATAGTACATCAGACTGGTTCCAAACCTATGAAGTATTAATAAACGTTTTAATGCAGTATTGAAGATGTGGATATGTCAGTAATTTCAGATCAAAACAAACACTCACCAGGCGCAATTCATTATGAGAGCACGTTTCCTCAGGTATGATCTCCTGAAGATGTCAAGCATATTTCCACTTTTGGTTGGACCCTCAATCTCCAGCTAAACAATTCATGTGCAATATTATTAAATAGACATTGGTTTGTTGTTTTTAAATTCGTTTGTTGTGTGATTCTGCGCACCTTGTCCAACAAGTCTTCTGGGACGTTTCTCCCGTTCACTTTGGCTGCTTTTCGGATCAACTTAACCGCCTCTTCCTTCCTGCCCTGGGTAATGAGCCACCGAGCAGACTCTGGAAGAACCCTTGTTGACAAAGAGACACAGGACCTCAACATATAACGTACATGTACTCTGTAGCAATATGGAAAAATTACTAAGTAATGTGAGTTGAGTTTGTGCTGACCAGTAGCAAATTACCAGAACAAGGACAAGAGGGCAAAAGGCAACCAACTGCATGATCCTCCAGTTGGGGATTAAATAGGCGATTCCAGGCAATATCATGAGTCCAAAAGAGTAAGCACTGTTGCACATCGTGGTGCAGAAAACAAACTTGGAAGCCTTGCTCCATTCTCCTCCTTCAAATCAACAAGACAGGTAGGCTGAGCATCACATAATTTTTGTTTCATATTCATCAGCAGAGTCGTGTTGAACTAAAGGTGCATATACGTTACGGAGAATTCCTTAGTCATACAAACAATCCTCACAGACAACCATCGATAATTGTGTCACAGTCTGATGTCCACTAAATGCATGCAAGACAATGCTTTTGTGAAAACTTCTCAAGTCATCAATCACTGAGTAGGACGGCAGCATTAAATCCAGTGGTGAACTTACCAATCACAAATCCGTTGCCAAGAATGCCTGCAACTGCGATGCCCCTTACAACTTTGAAAGCCATGTAAACATAGATGTTTGGTGAGAAAGCAACACCAATGCCAAACAACGTCAGCAGAAGAAGTGAAAGCAGGTAGGTGAAGCGGCGCCCAAACCTAAAAATAAAGTAACAATTGTTATGATGAAACATTTGCGAATGTTGCTACTTTCATGGGGGAAATAATCACATCCAAGTTAATTTTAAACTTCTACGTAACATGTTTCAACTGTAAAACCTTGTATTTTGCGAGCAGTCTTGTGTTATGGTTCTAACATTATAATAGCACAACAGTGATAGTAATAATGATAATGATGATAGTAATAATCAGGTTTAGTTTGTTTGGTTCTTTTTTTTTCCTGCTGCATTTTCATGATGTTTCATGTTTCTTTCATCATGTTTCTACTTTCAGGAGGGACACTACAGTTTCCCCTTCATTCAATGTAATTAGTCATAAAGAAAAGGACAATTTCAACCATTGGGAAGATGAAACCATGGCTCACCTGTCAGCCAACGGCCCCATCACCACTGCACCCACCAGAAGACCGGCCATGTAAATAGACTGTGACACTTCAAGCATACTGCTCCTGTCACACACCACGTCAAACTGACAACAGGGATAAACAAGCATTACAAAGACAATTCATGTTCATTAATAACATGAACATTAACCCTTCTTCTTGTATATGTACATGGAAATGATGAGATGTTGCCTAAAGGTTTGTGTTGAATGTTGTATTATATTATGATCCATTCATGGCAGCATGTGGGTGTGTTGAGGACAGGATATGAACTGCAACCTTCCGGGTGCACTATGATTTATAAGGGAACGGTCTGCAGGTGTGTGTCGTTTTTGTAAATGAGACCCCTTTTCAATATATGGAGAATCTGTAGAGACTTATTTATTTTAAAAGAGACATAAAATAACCCTCCAAAAAAAATAAACTGTTTCCATTTGAGCAATCATCATAAATCATACCTGAAATGAATAAAAGCAAGGTCATGTGAGGTGCAAAGAACACCACAGGTCAGAGCCGCTCTAAAGATTTAGGCCTTTTTATCGACACAGTAAGATCTTTTTAATAGGCTACCTCTTCAAAATGTAGCAGAATTTGAAATAAGCTTCTCCTACCTCTGTGATAATGGTGTAGGCTCCTTCGGGTGCCTCAAATTTAAATCCATTGATACATCCTGTTGTGGTGTTTATCCGATATTTTTCAGTTGTATTAATATCCAGATCGACAGGAGTGAACATTTCACAGCTCTTGAAGCTTCCATCCTGGTTGACCGGGATAGTCAGGTTTTTCTTCCTCTCCTCTGTCAGGTTGGGTTGGTGCTTGTTAGAGTTATGACGTTTTCTTTGACCTCCGAACTGTGACGCTTCCTGCATGGACTTATTCAAACTGTTAAAATGGCGGCGGACTGTTTTGTTATTGAGCTGTAGATGATGGACAAATACCGAAATGCATCATGGGTACCGTAGTTTGTTCTGTCTGTGTGAAGGTCCGCCAATAGGAGAGCACGTTGCTTACGCCTCCTTCCAGCGGTGGCCAATGGGAAGAGGGGATTTACAGCAGCGCGTGTTTTATATAGGGAAGCTCCGGCTGCTTCACGCTCTCTGTCTTTTTCCTCCTCGTACTGAGCTCAACTGTTTCATCCTTGGCTGTTTTCCTTCGCGTTTATCGGCTAAGTATAAGACTAATCTTTGTTAGGCCAGTATTTCTGTCTTTTGTAATAAATTACTGTGTTAATCCAATCTCAAGGTATGTTGAACTATATTTAAAGTTCACCGCTGCTTCCCTTAACCAAGAGATCTGTCCTCTCTTTCTGTGCGGGTGAAAGACAACAGGACAAAATGGCGCCACGAACACGATTTTTAACGGAAGGGAAGTTTGGACGAATTGGTCCGGTGAGTGAAAAACGATTTTTTTCTGAACGTAATACCGAGCCGCCCGGGTTAAATTGAAAGGTGCGCAGTTTCCTGTTTCACCGAATGCTGCACATTGGACACGATAAATTGGCTCTGTGGTACGTGAAGTTGAACGCCGTTTGATATTGCTAAATTTTATAGAATTAACGGTAAATATATTAAAGTTCAGAAAATTGAGAGTGGAATACGCAGTTTTTTATGTATACCAGGTGTCAAAGACACGCTGAGGAAGGCCTGGGGTCTTTGGATCTATCTATCCTAAACATATAACCGGTTCGGGGAACCTTAAACAGAGATTTTAAAGTCTCGTGAAATAATTTCAGTTCCTTGAACTATAAATAAGGACCTGAAGGTCGCTGTAGTCTAAGTTTATAAAAAAAACTCTAACATGGGATGAAAGGCCCGCAAAGTTTGGAGCTTGATCACTTGCAAACTTTGCCCCGCGTCTGGGACGCGTTTTAACTAGGAAAGCGCTATTTAAGGGAAACTGCAGTCATTTTTTTAATATTTTGTAAGCATGAAGAGATTGTGTGAGTGGTTTGTATGTATTGTGCGTTTGCATCAGGCTCATGTTCTGGTAAAATACACAATTGTGTGGGTGATGCTGTGAGTTGATATAGTTGTGTTGTTGTTTCATCATAAGTGGAAAAAGTAGTTTTCAATCCGAGAATAACACTGTGAATGACTGTGTGAATGAAAAGTGTCCGAATTGAAACACTAGATGACTGATAAACCTTACGGTGCGGTTATTCTAGTGGAGTAAAGACAGCCTTTTATTGGAGATCTTTAGGCAGTTTGAAGTGAGACATTTCTCAGCTTTGAAACTGAAAAAGTGGCATTTTAAAGTATAAAATAAGAAAGAAAAAAAATGGATGCTGTGTGCTTTGTTATCTCCATGTGCTTGGGTAGGAGAAAAAAGGGATAAAGACACAGGATAAGGGAAGAAGTAAAGCAGAAACCCCCTCTTCATGTAGAAAGTGGTTTAAGTAAAAGGACGAGAAATAGAAAGTGGTTTAAGTAAAAGAACGAGAAATAGAAATGTGATTTATATTGAAGGAGAAGAGGAAGTGTGTTTTGAAGGAAAAGTATGTTATTTTGTTGGCTATTATGGAAAGAAAGGAACAAGGCAGGTAGAAAAAGTTAGCCCAGCAAATGAGAGTAAAGAGTATTGGTATTGTGGAGAGATGGGATAGTTAGTATGAGAATGAAGGAAAAAAGTGAAGAATTTGAAATGAATTTGAGGGACATTTTAGCGGCATGTGATGAATTTGAATGCCTCTAACTGTCTCTCTGTCTCCAAGAACCAGGGCTTGTCCACAGACAACCCCCACAGCAACATTGGTACAGTTGTTATTGTAATGAGCTCTTTGTTCTCTGCAGACCGGCAGACTTGAGCTGCAAGAGCAGGAAGTCGATTCCTAAACAAGTAATAGCAAGACACCCTGCTATTAACCTCAGATGGACTTAAAACATCGCTGTCCACTTAACAAGTACACTTGTATTAAAATTTGTGCACAATTTTGTCAGACACATAGGTACGTTGAAACACTAGTAAGGATTCTGTATGAGTTACACATAGTCATATAAATATACATTCACATACAGTGCTCATTGAGGTGACCCCCCTTCAACTTATTTTAATTACTAACCCTGTGTCTCACCAACATTAACTGGGACAAAAGCTAGTTATTTAATATCATGCCAGTGTTATTGTGGTTTTTCTGAATTGTGTTTCATAACCTGAAGGATTGTTTTGTAGTACTATTGTATAGCAGAGATAGATTGTACCGACAAGGCCTAATTGTTTACCAGGTGTCCAGATGATACCACATGAATGAATTAATATATGAACTTTCTTATCTGTAGACTGAACATGTGTGCCCTCAGAATCATTTGTCGACAATGCTTCTGAGGCCACAGGGGGAATGTTGGGATTACACAGGATCACAGAAGGATTGTTAATTTGGATTGTTAATTTTAGTAGAAAAATCTCCATTTGTCATGAGACGCAGCCATGACATGAAAAAAGACTCAGGAATGTAATTGTCTATCGCACCTAGTAGGGGGTTGGAGGAGCTCCGCAGGATCTCCTTCCCCCTTCCTCTTTCTCTGTTTACAACGTGTAATTAAGACTGCTTCAGCTAGCAGACTTTTCACACCTCTGGATGCACTCGTGTCACAGGGGGTCCTGGGAGCCTCGCTCAGAGGAGGTGAGTTACAGCAGTTCAACTCACCCAGCGTTAACAACTAATACTTTTAACCAACTAACAACTTTTAAACCAGCGACCTCCACTCCTCAACTTTGCTGACCCTACCATGAGGGTCAGACCTCCCACATCCAGAGACCAGCGATCCAGAGTCTGCTTTCCAGGGAACCGACCGGTTCTCCCAAGACGGGACCAAGAAAAGACATCTCACATAACTTCTTTGTGTTTTCCTCAACAAGCAGGAAAACCGTCATAGCTTGGAGCCACCAGGTCTTCAGTCTGGAGGGGACCAACTCGGAGCTGTAAAGGACAGCTCCTCAAATACCAACTTCATCTTCTTCTCCTCAGCCTGCAGAACCAGCAGCCACAGTTAGCAGGAGCTGCTAACTAAAGGAGAAGACACCAGCTTCCCTCCAGCAAGACGACAACTGAACTGCTTTAAGGCAGTGGTAACAATTGGGGTTTAATTGAGATTAGTTAAACTTGATGATTATGCATAGAACTGTTTAACTTTCATGAAAATGTGTTAATTCTGTTACAGTGATCGCATTCTTTTGATAATGATATTAGGAGCAGATAATAATGTGTAAACCAACGTTGACTCTGCCACAGACACAGGGTCTGCATGCTTATCTGTTTTACTAACTGGTTAATTCACAATCTTACACATATATCAAAGACAACATCACACTGCGACTGAACACCAGCTGATGACTTATGACGTTTTACAAGATAAATCGCATTCACATAAACTTATTCTAGAAATGGTTCTTTAGCAAAGACACATAGGAAGCAGATGCTACGGCTAAGCTTCTATTGTTCCATTGTCATCAACACATGGTGGAGACCAAGGACAGTCCTGCTCTCTGAGAACTGCCATTTGAAATGTAGTATTTTGTGATCCACCATCTTGTTTTGTACTTCCATGACACAACTCACACAAATGCTCCTTTCAATTCTCTTGTCTCCACACACACACACACACACACACACACACACACACACACACACACACACACACACACACACACACACACACACACACACACATGGTGTATGCAATCCCTTTGAAATAGAGATAACTCCTCAAGAGACGCCCCGCTAACCACATCAATAAGGGGTAATAAAAGCTGGGTGAGATTGTAAACAACACCAGCTATTTACAAGACAAAAGAGAGAGCAAGTGAATGGTGACACTTCCTGCTCACAGCAGGTGAGGAAGGACACTTGAGTCTTCCCCCATCTCTGGAGAATTTTTTGTAATGTTTACAGGAATCCAAGGTGATGGAGTCCATTCTGAGTGACGGAGAAGACATCACATGCCGTGAGGGTCGGAGGACATCGAGCGTGGTGCCATCTTCATTACTGCACCAAGGCAGATTCATCCGACAGAGAGATCATCGTTCCTGACAACGACTAGGAATTCAACGACCAGGAGGGGCCAAATGACAACGAGGGAGCATCCTACGCAGAATCGACACCAGGAGGAGATCATCGTGACGACACCGACGACGAAAGATCCCCAGGGGTGCACTGCGGCAACCCCTGAGAATTAGAGAGAAAACATTGTTAGGTTCAAGCCGGTCAGAAGATCGCAAAACATTGTACAACACGAAGGATCCGAGGAGCAGCACTGATATAGAAAGACAGAAAGAATTAATCAAGAATTCATCTTCACAGAAGAACAGAGGATGAAGTGGCTGAAAGAAAAAACTGTTTGAAGGTTCTGGTCAAAGCCAGAGGTCCTGTATGTGTGAATCATGGAAATGTTTATGTAGATTGATACTTACATTACTAATTGTCTTATCATCTTGGTTTTTGTACATGTCACTGCCATCCCGCAGGTGAAGGTATTAGTTCTTTAACGAATGTAAATCAAGTAAACACACTTGCATTAGCCACATGCTAAAATCACCAACTTCAAATAGTGAATCAATAGAAATTAAGGTAGATCTAACTAACAACCATACTACTTTTCCCCCTGTTTTCCCTAAAGGTAATTTTGGAGTGTGTTGGAATTTCCTTCTATGGGAATTGAGAGATAAGGGAGATGTAGCTTTCCCAATAAAATTGTGTGATTACCTCTGACAAAACAAAATAGGAGCTAAAGCTTGGATGTCTCCAGCAACAAAACGTGTAGGAATTAGGACCATTACTCAAGTTAAAGAAGTAAATGATTATTTCAAAATAACAACAGGAATTTTAGGTGATGTAAATAATTGGTTGCTAATGGCAGATCAAGCTTCTAAAATCTCCCAGAACACAATTAAAGGTTCATGTTTGTGTATGCATTCTTGACCTCTACTTAAGGTAGTGCCGACTCCAGTAAACTCAAATTGTATAGTCAACTTAATGAATCAAACTATACCTAGTAACACCTGTAAGAAACTTTTCTCATAACTACAATATCTAAACTTAAAAACCCTATTTCATAGCACAGTCGCTAAACAAAACTTCACCTGTATTAAAGTAAATGCTGATAAAGTTGAACACAAATTAGGAACTCTTGATTCAACTTTGTGCGGAAAAAACACTTCAAGTTCCCATTGATTTTACGCTATTAACTAGGTCAGATATATGGTGGTGGTGTGGATCAAATAAAATTTATGATGGACTCCCAAGACAGGCTAGAGGTTTATATGCATTTGTAATTTTAATAATTCCAGTAAAAGTCCTGCTTTTAAACATGGATCAAATTTCTACTCTAATACAACGCACTGAGGTGCACCAAAAAGTCATTTTAAACGTCGCAAAAGAGATTGGAGAAGACAATTAGATCCAACTTATATAGATGCGATAGGAGTGCCTGATGAATACAAATTAGTTGATCAAATAGCAGCAAGTTTTGAAAACCTACCAAATATCTCAGCGTTTTCCCAGCCACACCTAATAAAAATGTAGATAGGATTAATTATATTCATTAAAATGTTCAACGTTTAGGCAATTGGACAGAAATGGGTTTTGCAGCCGTCCACGAACAGCTTCAAGAAACCTCAACTATGGCTTATCCGACCCGCATAGCCGTTGATATGCTCCTGGCTGAAGGAGGAGTATGTGCTATGTTTGGTGAGAAGTGTTGCATTTTCATCCCTAATAACACAACAGCAAATGGCACCTTAACTAGGACTCTAGAAGGTTTGCGTACACTCAATATAAAAAAAATTATTATTCATCATTTAGGAGTTGATACATTCATGTGGGACGGTTAGGCTGACATGTTTGGTAATTACAAGGTTTTGGTAATGTCTGTGTTGATTTCTATTTGTTGTTGCATTCCATGTAATAGAGAGCTTCTTACTCGTTTGATTAACACTGCCATCTCCCCTGACAAACGGGATGTAGTAAATATGGCATTGTTAACTTCCACAGGTGAACCAGGTCATTTTGATCCAGAAGATGAAACTAATCTGTTCTCTTTTAATGTTTATTTGTGATGTGATAGAATCACATCAAGAGAGCTATTGTTAGAGTTATGACGTTTTCTTTGACCTCCGAACTGTGACGCTTCCTGCATGGACTTATTCAAACTGTTAAAATGGCGGCGGACTGTTTTGTTATTGAGCTGTAGATGATGGACAAATACCGAAATGCATCATGGGTACCGTAGTTTGTTCTGTCTGTGTGAAGGTCCGCCAATAGGAGAGCACGTTGCTTACGCCTCCTTCCAGCGGTGGCCAATGGGAAGAGGGGATTTACAGCAGCGCGTGTTTTATATAGGGAAGCTCCGGCTGCTTCACGCTCTCTGTCTTTTTCCTCCTCGTACTGAGCTCAACTGTTTCATCCTTGGCTGTTTTCCTTCGCGTTTATCGGCTAAGTATAAGACTAATCTTTGTTAGGCCAGTATTTCTGTCTTTTGTAATAAATTACTGTGTTAATCCAATCTCAAGGTATGTTGAACTATATTTAAAGTTCACCGCTGCTTCCCTTAACCAAGAGATCTGTCCTCTCTTTCTGTGCGGGTGAAAGACAACAGGACATGCTCCAGGATCCAGTCTGTGTTGCAGTGATGTGGGAACGTCAAAGCTGAGAACACCTGACTTATGAAATCAAGACCTGTAAACATGAAGGAGATGAAAACTGCAGCCACCAAACGCTTCTGGAATAAACCAAAGTCCCCGATCTCCTTCAGGATCTGCCCAAAGTTGCTCATCTTTGTTTCTGATTGTCCTCCGAGTGTGACAAGAAAGAAAGATTTATTTTGATGCCAAGCACCAACTTGACTCGCCTCGAGTTAATGTTCAATCCAATAACCGCAGTACTAAAGTGACCTGTGGCATCTTTCACACACTGAGATTAAGGGCCTAATGAAATTGGTATCTCTGTGTGAACAGTGATACAGACGGTATATTTCAAAGGAGTCATCACCCGGAAATTACATTTTTCCTTGTTAAAACATGTATGGCAGACGCTTACGGTAATGGGACGTGTATAAACATGTGAAAATGACCCCTATATTTCATTTTATATCTCTGAGGTGTGTTGTTCTGTGGTGTGGATGTTTGTATATAGCTCCAAAATCATCTTTCATTTTTATTTTTTGGGTCTGAGCAAAGGACCGCCATCACAAACAGCACAACAGTGTCCATGATTGACAGTACCTGTGGCATGCTATGCTTAAAATCCGTACTAGTCTTGCATGTACTCTCGCAAGAGAAAGTTGTCTTTTTATTTTTCCCAAAGAAATTTTAAGAATTGATTTAAAGACTGGATATGTGAGAATGCCAGCTGATGACTCCTTTAAAACAACTATCGGGACATGATTGGGAGGGACCCTGATTTGTTTCTAAATCAAAACAAAGGTGGAAAAAAATTGTATTGTGTCCTTTTTTTTATGTCAGCATGTTCACTTGCTGAACAAGGTTTTTTTTGTTTTAATCCATGTCCTTATCTGTTTTTCATGATAAAGGTCTGAAAATTGTTGTTGTCTGAATGAAATTGTTATACATTAACACCCACAGTTAATGTATAAATGAATTAAAGAGAGTCACTCGTTTAATCTTTGGCCCGATGAAGGACAGAATAATGACTAACCAAACAGGGCAGGTCTTATTTAATGACCTTAGTGAGTGAAAGAAATAAACATTTCCTGTTTTTTTTTAACTCCATTTTATTATCCCCCGCCGTGGCTGATAGGCCCCGAAGGGGGATCTTGAAACAGTCTCCGTACGTACGTCCGTACGTCCGTACGTTCGAATGTTTCTACCTATATCTCGGCAACCCCTGGGCCCACAGTGACCAAACTTCACATGTGGATACATCTCAGAGGGGGAAGGGATACTATGGTGACCTTGACCTAATTTGCATATTAAGTAGGTCACAGGGTCACGAAGTGCTTAAAAACACATTTTGGGCTCTGGAGGCCTAGGTTTTTGAGCTAGGGCTCTGAAATTGTATACACACATGATACACACTCCAGGGATAACCTCCAGTACACCAAGTGACCTGACCTTGACCTTGAAGATTGGTAGGGTCTGAAGTTTGCTTGTCATGGTTGCACAATACATTTCTCCTCATTTCTCAGCAGTTCCTGGGCCCACAGTCACCAAACTTCACACATGGACACTCCACCTGGGGAGAAGGGGCACCATGGTGACCATGACCTCATTTGCATATCTGGTCACAGGGTCACTAAGTGCATAAAAAACGCCTTTTGGGCTCTGGAGACGTATTTTGACATAGCTTATGAAGAAGACCTTTCAGATTCTACATAATTATCTACTAGGACCCATGGAACACCCTCTAGTGTACCAAGTGTGCTGCCTTAGAGCTGGCTTTGTGGGAAAATATAAAGCCCTCCGGCGGGGGATTAGCCGAGCAACGGCCTTCTTGTTTTCAGTATAAAATGTCACTCATTAAAATTTCAGGAACCTGATTTCATTGTGAATCATAGACAACAACATCAAACCACAAATTAAAGATACACTGGCAAACAAATGTTTAATAATTAGAACATGACCGGGGTGGGATTTTTTGCCCTTGAAGGATCTATTTCACCCTGATCAATGTATATCCTCCTGAACAGAATTTGCTTCTCATGTTCTCAACCGAAATTCATTGTTACTGGGTGCTGTCTGGTCCACTTGAGATACATATACATATTGGGATTTCATAGTGCAATTTATGTTAAAACAATGAAGGATAAAATTACTAAAATGTTAAGAGTAATGATTTTTGTTGAGTTAGATAAATCTATTTACGTAAAGACTAAAATGAATAAATAAGTTATGGGTCAAATACATTGTAAAAGGTTAGACTTTGATTAAAATGGTTAAAATAAGTACGTCAAGGTACATGATTTAATTTTACAAATGGAAAACATTTTAGGTTGAAACATTGTGTTTAATAGCAGTGAATTCAGGTAATAAATTATTTATTTAAAATGATAAAAAGCTCAGGGTGTTCATTCATTGGAAACATTTGTACAGAGCTTATTTCTTCCTTTGTCTCTTTTTTACCCTTTTCTTGAAGGTTTCAACCTGTTATAAAAAGCTGGAAATAAACTTTTAAAAAACTGAGTTGGCCTCGCGTCGTTGTAGTTGAGCTCTATCCATGTCCCCTCAAGCTGGGCAAGCATCGAAGAAGAAATAAGCTTGACAGACAGCCAGGAGTCTGAACAATGGGGTGACGATTCCTGCCACACGAGCAAAGGTGGCATTCAGACCGACACCATTCTGCCTGCAGACAACAAACCCATCAACATACTGAAAATCTTCTGCAATTTGTCTGCTAATACATTCATTTTGTCAGTGTCACCTCATGACCGTGGGATGTAATTCTGTAGTGTAAACATAAACAATACTGAAAGTACACGTTGCAGCAAATGTTCCCAGTACAGCTGCAGCTGTGATCGCAACAGGAACATCTAGTGGACAAGCAAAAGCACAAAGAAAAATCTGACAGAACGTCTTCATAACATACAGTTGATGGGAAAACATGAATAATGCCAGCCTGAATTCCTATTCAAATCACTTGATGAGTATTTACAATAAATATTACTATGTCATCTTCACACTAGACCAGGAGTCGGCAACCCGTGGCTCCGGAGGCGCGTGCGTCTCTTTTGTCCCTCTGCTGCGGCTCCTTGACACTCGGTCCCACTGTGCAGTGTGTGCAAAGTGACGTATGTAAACGATAATGGGAGAGATTATGGCCGATGAGATATTTAATTTATTCAGATATGTTTAATTCATGTTGAAGATGCGGCTTGACTTATTCTTTTTATTTCAATCTGCAGTTCCTCAGTATTTTTATGGAGCATAGAAGTTAAAATCAATAAATGCGGTGTTATCTCCATTTTTATGTCGAGAGGGTTTTGCGGCTCCCAGTGTGTTCTGTTCACTGGGTCCAAATGGCTCTTTGAGTGTTGAAGGTTGCCGACCTATGCACTGGACCTGATCACCATTGTGGCAGAGAAGCAACTTACCTGGCACCACTTACCTTACCATGGCAATGATTCCAAGACATGCAAGACCTCCCATTAACAACATCGTTGTTTGACAAATTCTCCTCCCAAAGTACTGGATAAAAGGTACAAATCCCAGGCGTGCACAGATGTCAACTAATCCAAAGATCAATTGCATGAGGTAAATATTCAGACCAAAAGATCCCACGTGTACATGTTTTCACACTTTATTGTCATCTGTAAAAATTCCATTCATCATAATTACAATGTCATAGAAAAAACAAAAAAACCCCAACCTGTCTGAAAAAGACTTCTAATGTTCTGAATAAAACCCAACTGATTTTTCTTCTTCTTCCTCCACCAATCAAATCAAACTATGCCCACTGTGTGTCTTATTTGTATCTTTAATTGCATGTAGCAAATGTAAACTGAAAAATGCAAAGGAAAATATTTCCTAACAAACTGAATGATTATGAAATGATTACTGATTGTCATCATGTCTAGGACACCCTTTGAGTGGTGCCAAAGATCCCAGTAGGGAGCCTGAGACTTTACCTGTTCTGGTGAAATGCCATGTAGAATCTGGAGCAGATCTGGGAAACTGTACATTTTACACTTTAATGTTCACACTTTTATAAATTTACTTTAATGTTTTGGGGTGCACAACTTTTCTTGGCGGCTCCAGGGCCACTGATGTAAACGTCCGAGGCGCCGTTATAAATTAGGTTGGAATCATCATGTATGTACATTTTCATTCAGCAATCCACCCTTTAAAAGTTATAAAGATTTGACACGAATGGTGTGGCAGTGCAGCTTTTGGACCATTGTATCTTCCTGTGCCGTTCAAATTCCCATCAGCTGAATGTAGAAATAAAATACAGTTATAAATGAAGCATGCAAATATAATAATTAACCAAAAATATGAATGTACCTGATGTAAAACCTGCCTCTACTCACCTGAACATACATTCATGCATCATGCTCATCATGCTGATTGGACGTGCTCCTCAGAAGCCATCGGCTCTTGTGTTGAGCCTGTCCAAAACCTTCATCATAGTTTCCCTTCCTTCTGAACAGTTGTTTGTAGTGAAATATGCAGTAGAATTCACCATTTGCAGGTGTGTAATTGGACACGCTACAAATGAACACAGATTTGTCAAATACAGTTTAGTTAAAGGACGTGTGGTTTTCTTGAATCAGTTTCAGCATTTATGTGGTTAAATGAGAATTTTGGTACTGGCAAAATGTTTCAAACTCAACCACATTGATGAAGCTTATAAACATTACACAAGTACATGACAAAAAAAATCACTGAAGACTTTCATTTGGGATCCAGGAGATTTTAGGTTAATATCAAATGAAGTGAAAATGACCATGGGCACAATACGAGCAAAAAGTATCAAAAATCCCACCTTAGTTTTTTCTTGCATTTTTTACAGCAGAAGCAATTTCTGTGAAACGTGTATTTGTCTGCTGTTATTTTTTCCATCTGATAAACTGGTTTCAAACAGGCTGAGCACATCTCTTGTGAAGCTGCTTGAAACTGATGGGGAAAAAAACAAAAAACAAAAAGCCAGACCAATTATTATTAAAGAGGTAAATTTAGAAAAAAAAGAGAAACTTTGACAAGACACTGTGGAACAAATGACAACCAAACCAAGTTTAATTCAATATTCATGTCAAACATAGCTTTAAATATTGAAAAAGATACCTAAACATAAATAGAACATGTCAAACGAGTGATATTAAAAACCAAACAATCAGGAATATTCAACTCAAATAATGTCTAGATAAACTGCATTTATGTACATGAGCTACGACAAAGTAAGTTTCCTATTGAGGCATTTGATTGACAGGCAGCTGCACTTCTGGGTGGGTTGTGACCTGGTATGTTCCTGGACTGGTCGCTGCTGGACTTGTCAATGACGTTGTGGTCTCTGGCTGGGGTGTAACAACAGTGGATGTTTTGGAGGAATAAAAACGGTTCCCAAAGTTATCAGTCCTCTCGTAATTTTCTGTGACCGTCTTAGTTCCTACAATACTTTTCCCCTCGTGGTCCGTGTGCACCTCCAGCACACTGACTTCCCGGTTGGGGTTCGGTTGGCTGCAAGTGGCTTGTTTTTGACCGTTTCTTCTGGGCTCACCCTTCCTCTTTCCAGCAGGGCTGTTGCACGTCAGTGTCTTGGTCGTCCGGAATTTTTCCTCCACCTTCGGACTCTGCTGGCACGTTCTGCAGATTAAGGTTTCTGGCACTACAGCCTCGGCTCTGTCTGTCTTCCTAGCCGCTGACTCGATGGAGATGAACGCGGGTGAAGACGGGGGACTCGACCGCTGTTTTGGGGACGACGCTTCAGCACTTTGCTCACTTGCTGTTTTAGCTCGTGTGGCACTTTCATTTGCTTGCTGTGATTTTTTTCTGCTTGACTCGATGCTAATCTTGCTAATATTGCCTGAAGATGGAGATCCTTGCACAGCCCCTAAGGACTCTTTAAACAGGCATGATAAGCCAGCAATGTCTGCATCAGATTTAAGCGTAGAAACTGAATAAAGGGCTTTCTTTATGGTTCCTTCTATGTCTACGAGTCTGGCTAATGTTTGTTCTTTGAGATTCATTATCTCTTCACTAGCTCGCTCAAGATCTCCAAAAACATGAGCCATTGAAGTCTTGGCCTGCGTGTTTTCTCTTATTGACGGCAGCCTTTTGTCTTTGTTTTCTTCTTTCACCTTAATTTGTTCTGTCTTGTCAGCACTGACAACCCAGTCAGGGACGTTTTCAAAGACACTCCTCAAAGACTTTACGTCGACTTCGCTTGTGTCTTGTTCGATTTCTTCAACTTTGCTGAGGAGGCTCTGGAGTTCTTCCTGCTTTCGCAGGTTGTCAAAGATTTCCATGGCCGCTGTTATGTTCCCTCTCATGATCTCATCCATGTGAACCGACAGCCGCTGTCGGCGTTCGTCCTCCGTCTCAGTCCGTCCTTTCTTTTCCCTCATCTCAACTCTGTTTTCCTGCTTCATTGCTTTCTCCTGCTTCCCTTCACTGCCGTCACTGTGTCTACCAGCGTGACACGATGGATCGATTACAACTTGTGCGGGCTGTGCAATTTTTACTCTTTTTGGTTTTACAGGGGCAATCTTCTTTGGAGATGCTTTTTTACCTCCAAACTTCTGGCATGCTTCATGGAAATCCACATGTTTTTCCTCATTTTCACTCAGACCATCTTTGACTGAGGAATCTTGGTGGCTTTTTTCATCTGCTGTAACATTTAACGTTTGTTGCTTTGGAATGACTTTGGTGTCAGCAACAGCGGAACATATTATGTCAGGTTCCTGGGTCATTTGTTCAGATTTACTCAAAAGCTCAGCGCTTTGAGGACCTAATGAATCCCTATTTGATTTGAACAGTTCTTGCCCAAGTTCATCTTGACAGGGAACTGTTGTATTTACCATTGAGTGAGGAGATTTTGGAAACATTTCTTTGGGGGTGGCAGTATTGTTTTGGGTTGCTTGCATATCTTTTAGGTCTGAAGATTTGCCATTTCTCTGTTTCATCATCAAATGTTCTGGTTTAGGAGGAATGACTGGTTTTGGACCAATAGGTCTTTTGTTTTTATCTGACATGGCACCTCTTGCTGGTTTATTTGAGGTTCTTGTTTCTTGTGGAGATTTTGCATTTGTTGCACACACCTCTTTAACTAATGGTTCTTCAGGGGTATTCGGGCAAAACATCTCGGTGGGTTTTCTAATAGACAGGACATCTGTATTTCGTGACCTTTCCTGGCAGGGTTTGGAGGAGTTTCTATATATCATTGCTGTTCTAAAATCGCCTTTTGTGACATTAATATTGGATTTTTCTAAGGAGTCTAAAGCTGCTTGAACTTTACCCTCAAAAACAACTTCCTCTGCTTCTTGTGCTGGCATAGATTCTGAACTGTGTACATTTGAAACTGAGTCTTCCTGCGAAGATTCTTGAAGTAAAGCTTTACCTTTTTCTCCTGACGAGTGACACAAGGCTTTGGCATTGATTGTGGCCTGTTGAAGCTCCTGGATTGCAGTTTGGAGGTCAGAGATCTCATCATTTTCATCAATTACCTGAACTAGTTCTGCCTGGAGGACCCTGTCATCATCCTGCCCATCACAACTTAAAAATGAAGACTGTGGTGTGACTTTAGAGTTAACAGCCTGGTTCTGTGTATTGATGACAGACGCTGCCAAAGTATTCTGCATATATTGCTTTTGGTCAATTAAAACATTTTGACCTGCAGTTGACATGAGGGTAGATTGTAAACAATTGTCATAGATATTTGGCTTTGGTTGCGTTTGATTCTGATTTCCAGAGAATATGCTTTTTAATCGCTTTATATCCACAGGGACCCATTCTGGAGTACTTTCCTCTGCAAAATCACCTTCCTGTTCATAAGGGTCCTGTCTGGTGACGGGCTCATTTTGAGGGGATTCCTGTTCCTCAGCTGTTGCTTCTGTCTGAAGATTTTTTAGATAATCAAAATCTCCCTTCTCAATGCAGCTCCTGAACAGTTTTACGTTCCCTTTTTCTGTAACCTCAGGTCTGAGGAATCCTGGACAGGTTTGATCTTGAAAGGTGTCCAGAAAGCTGCGTTTGGCCGAGTCAATGATGCCCTTTCTTGTTTCTTTATCAAGGGTTTTAGCCATTTCACCACTTTCCTGTTCTGGTTCATAATACTCTGCGCCTTGCGCAGGGCTGTAAGTCTTCACATCTTCCTCATCAAAATACTTATACAGCGAGTAAACAATGACTTCAGCGGAGTTGTTTACATCTTGTTGAATGATCACTCCTTTCCTCAGAGAGTTGTCTTGGTTCAGAATATCCTCGACAAGCTGAGCCACATTGGCCGTTTTGCACTCTGTGTCCTTGGTGGTGTGGACCTGACGCTGGTGAATAGGTACATTCACCACAGTGGCTGTCATGCATCCTTTGCTATCCTCTTTTAGGTACGTGATCTGAGGTTTTAGATTCACTCTTGGTAGGGAATGGAGAACAAAGTTTTGTGCACCACCTTCAGCAAACTCATCATATTTGATCTCTGGCCCACTCTGTGACATTGTGAATTTAGCCTTTTTAGCAATCATAGTCTCGTTCACCTCAATAATTGAACCAAATGAATGAATGGCACGTGCATTGTAGAGGAAATCTAATGTTTCTTTGATGTTTTCCATCATGGTCTCAATTTCATCTTTGTTCTGCTGCCTGATTTTGTCAAATGGCATTGATTCAAACAGATGGGTTCTGTTTCTCACATTAGCAACCAGACAGTCCTCACCTGTCCCACCGTCTCTTGCTGAGATTTGAGGTTTTGATGTATGGACATGGGAATTCTCTCTTTCTATGTTTGTTGAGAGGAAAGGGTTGTTTTGGAAAAGAGCGGCACTTGTTTTTATCACATCAAGACATCCCTCTACATCGGGAGTGCTTGAAAGTTCCTCCTCAGTGAGTATTTCAGCAGTAGAAGTGGCTTTGCTTAAATTAGTCTCAGATTCAACATTTTGACCAACAGCATGGACACATGACACTTGTTTATCAGGCTGTTTTTCCAAATCAGGGTAGATTCTTTTGTTTTTACTTTGTAAATTGTCTTCACGACGCATGTCAATCTCCATGTTCTGTATTTGGGCATTTGTTTCATCCGCAGAAACAGAAACGTTTGTCTCAATAATTCTATCTGAATTTGACCTATTTGTGTTCACATGCTGACTCTCAAATAACCTTCTGGTCGCCTGGACATCTATTTTAACATTCTCCTCCTCACGGTCTCTGTCAGGTTCTGGCCTAAAGGGAAGAGATTTGTCATCCCCTGCAAGTGCTTTCACAGGTCCAGTATGAGGCTTTTCTTTTGGCTCCTTGAAAACGGCTGAACGTTTCTTGACATCACACTTTTCCGCATTCCCCTCTCCCATGTGCATCTTAGGGGTGTTAGGAGACACTTTGTCTTTCAAGCCAGAGTTCTCAAATATCAAGCATCTTGACAAGACCTCTCCCTCATATCCAGTTTCACCAGCTGTCTCCCTTTCTGAACTCAAAACCTCAGCAAGCTCCTCGTCCACAACATCATCCAACATCTTCAGCTCTGGGTGAGTGTGCTTCAGGAGCCGTCTCAGCTCACATTTCTGTCGCTGTTGATACAGCATTTCCTTAGAAACTTGGGAAGCTTGATAATGTGGCCCAGAGCTGTCTTCTGCTCCTGAAGGAGGCGGAGGATGGCCATCCTTTCCTTGGAAGGATGTTGGGTCATCAGCCATCTTGGGAGAACAAAGTAATGTTCTTACTATTCCATCCATGTCAATATAACTCAGCCCATCAAGGGAAAACCATGCTCCAGCTTTGTTATTTTCATGAGAGTTTGTTACCATCCATGTCCGGCCGGTTCGCTCTCCTCATGCCAGCCGTAGAAGTGTTAAGAGGAAATCCAAACGAACCAGGAAATACAGCCACACATGCAACCTTAACCATAACTGATAGAATATGTGCAATGAATGGCATCCGTGTCAGTTTTGATATTTTGAAGACAATGAATGTCCATCAGGATATCGCTACATTATGCAGGTAACTATGCAAATCCATTGTGCACATAACAGTTTCACCCACCACAATATCATGCTAACCATCTGGTTTACCTGAAAAGATCTTCCTCTTTTCGCTGATTCAGGTGACCGACTGTGTTCCTGGACAGAAATAGGAAAATGTTTCAATTTATTTTCCAATTAATATGAGCTGTCTGACTGGATTCACCATATCAGTAATGGACTGTTTACATTTTGTCATTTCCATATGATGCGTAACTCTGGAGAAGCTCAACAACAGCAAATCATGTTGTTTCAACTGACTACACTATGTCAATTTCTAGGCCTATTTATCTCCGTAAAAATATGTAGATCTTTTAATATAAGAAATTATTTTATATCTAGTTTAAGAAAATTCACACCTCTGAAGATATTGTACACTGAACAAAAAAAGACACAGGAGTAGACTGTTGTTTACCGGCTTTACAGGAGTGTTGGTCGATTCCCGAGTAGCCACTTTTGACAAATAGAGAGCAGACATCACTTTGACTGAGACGGACAGTTTGTCCTTCGTTTGGATGTCTCTGAAGTCTGCAATTGACCTCCTCTTTTCATCTGTGGAAGGAGCAGACACAGTCGATTTAATGTGTACAATTTTGTTATGACACAAATTGTACTGCGTCGCACTTGAGAAGGGTCTAATCAGAGCCGTCTGAGAGCCGTGTTGACAATGTCTAAATAAAGACTGTAATCAGCAGCATGCGACTGGGAGGCAGACGATTCTGAAAGTATTCAAAGACAATGACTCGTTTAATGACACAGGTGACTTCTGGCCGTGTCATCAAATTGTGTGTTAATAGGCACCAGTTTGGGGCCACGAGTAATGGCCGTTTTCAAGCTGATATTTACCAGCTGTCGTGTGGTTGAGTTATAAATGTCCCGCTTGTGGTGCAGGAGGTCATATAACTGACTCCAGTGACACACATACTGAGGCTTAAAGGACAGCGAAGTCACTGCAGCTACAGTTGACTAAGCACAGTGAAGCAAAAGTAAACAGACATTATGTCTCGAAGTTGCTCATAAAAATAAAGAAGTATCTACAGTGTGGAAGCTCCCCTATCGAGAAAACATGAAAAAAACTGTATTTAGATAAAGAGTGGCAGCTTGGGTGATGAATTCTGGCCGAAACTAATAGATTAGCAAATTATTTGAAGTATTAATATTGTATTTATATATATTTTTTAAGTCTCTCATGTTGTATTTTTAGCTTTTGGGTTTAAAAAAAATAATAAAAAGAAACTGGTGTGTTTTTAGGAATCTCTTTGAGATGAAATTTACTCACAGTAGTGAAATAATTCCAATTTCCTTTCTGTCCGTCTTCTTTGCGCCTACAAATCCATGAGATAATATCTCAGTCTAGTTTCCTCCTGCTTTGTGTCCTTTGCAGAGCCGAGCCTCTGCCTCTCCTGGTCGCTCCTTCCTTCTGTCTCATGCCTGCCCCGGAGACAGCTGACCCTTTCACCCTCATGCACTTATTCAGGACTTGCGACACACTGGCTATTTCCGTCCCGTTCTGAAGTGGCCCATGATGCCCACACCGGGCTGAGTCAATCACAGCTCTTTGCACAGTCACTGCACGGACATGTACCCCGCTTCTCTTTCACTCATTTGGAACTCTGACCTGAGTCACAGGACTCGGAGAAGGCTTTGTCGTGAGCGTAATGATGATTACATCTAACAAAATCAAAAGCATATCTATTTGTCAACATTCATTTTATGCAGTGTTCAGTGCTATTGTATTGGGGCCTGTCTTGATCAATAATGGATGATACAATATTTTTGGTCTCATTTTTACTTGTTTGTTGAGAACTATTTATTACACAGACTCTCATGACTCATTTGTTTTTGATAAGAATTTTCTTTATCAGATGGGTTCGGGTTAATATTTTAATCCAGAAGTGAGCAGTGCTGTGTAAGTTACTTATTGATTCTTATGAAACGCCATTTGTTATATTTATCCCTCTCTAAGAGACATTTCGGTTGTATCTTGTACTTTAAAGATAGCTGTAATACTGCTATTTCCACCAGTATAATGACTAATTTACCTAAGTAAATCTGAACATGAGTAGATTTTATGAACTAATGACAACTGAGGTAAACTATAAAAATCTAGACCGTGTAACAAGCTAAACTACTACTAATAATTTTCCTCAGATAATGCAGCAGAATTTGAGTGGACATATCCTAATGACACTTATACTTGGCCATCCACAGTTTATTGAACTAAATAAGTAACGGTAACTCCTATCAGCTCCCTGGAGCACCGTAATGTGGCTGCCCACCACATACTAGAAATACAGTGGGTAAATGCGGAAAAAGGAATTTCCCCAAGGAGATTAATAAAATACGATTAGTTTGGAAACTTCAACATCACAAATTTCACAAATGTAACAGAGGTTTCTAACAAAAAGAATCTTGTAATTCACAATACTGGTGTCAAGCGCTCCATAAACACAAAGATACGGGAATATAGTGTTGCGTGATCGCCGTTCATAACAGAGCAGACTTTGACATTTTTTATTGCTCTTACGGGAAAGTGATGTCACCTGGTACTCACCTGCATCAGCGGCAGCATTTCTTTCAAAATCGATACCTCCAATTGTTTTTCTTCTCTCCACTCTGTCCAGATTCACTGCCTGGAGAGAAATGAATGCTCACTATTACAAAACAGCTGGATGTAAATGTTGAGGTAAAATTAAAATGCATTCTTAGCAGGTTGTTTCATAAAATGAGAAAATATGTAGTTTTGTAGAAACCCCACACTAAGAATAAGGCTTCAAATAATACTTTCAACCTTTTTAATATGCATTTAATGGTAGACTATTTATCTCTATGCTCGTCTATGAAGACCACCCAGACAGAGATTACAGCTGGAGTTCTTTAGGAAAATTAACCATGAAAAGTTGATGATAACAATGTCCTGTCAAGACATTTTCATATTTTCGGCTTATAGTGGTGATGACCAGACAAAGTCATTGGAAATAACTCCAATTCGGAATGTGAAACAGAAAAGAGGCTGATTTCAGCACCAGAAAAGAAACACTTCAATGACTTCATTGAAACACAATCTGAAGCTTTGGTAATGTGAAAAAGTGGTGAATAACAAAGCTCATCTAAGAATGCATTTGTTACCTCTGATGTCTGACAGGTTTGTGCTGCCTTTGTAGCTCACTAAATCTGATCTAAATCTGATTGGAGGTCAATGGTTTCCAGATGGAAGTGAAAATTAGGGTTTAGGGTTAGGGTTAGGGTTAACCCTAACCCTAACCCTAACCCAGTCAATCTAAAAACAAAGAATGGTAAGCCAGACACCAGATACTAGATGACAATTAAATCGGTCATAGATATAAAATCTTGTGTTTTTTTTTGCATAACATACCACAACTAACGTCCTTTCCAGCTGTGAGAGTGATTGTACTTACCTTTTTGGCCACATGCTCTTGTTTAATTTCAGTTTGGGACACATTTTGAACAGCTTCGAAGCTTTTCTTGTTCTTTGCAGTTATAGTTGCATCCTGTGTTTCTCCGTTCATCACCGGCACATCTCTCATGTGAGGTGATGAGTTTGCAGCTCTGAGACTGGACTTGTCTTTGTCTGTTGTTGTCGCCTTTGCCTCATACAGAGCTCTCAGACTCATTATGGACATGGTGGTGCTCTGCAGGCTGTCCATTGATTTGGCGGGAGTTAAATTGGTTTTGACCGGAGATTTCTCGTCAGTTTTCTTCAGTATAGACTTTGGAGGAGTCTTTTGAGTAGATGGCGTTTTCTGTAAATGATACCACAGCTGCAAAGGTTATGTTCTCCGCATGTAAATGTTTACGTTTGTTGAATTAACTGTACGATAAGCTGAGTTACAGGTCACCTCTTGCGACACTTGCACCTGCTTTGTTTTACTGTGGTAGGCAGGAGTTGCTTGAATGATTGTGCTTCCGCTCACTGCAGTTTGGTACCTTACATATACAAACACAAAATGACATGCCCTTTGAGAACAAGTTTGGATTGTGAGTGAAGTTGTCACGGAGACTATCTTTTACCTGGCCACTAAGTCCGACACGGACGTGTTCTTGTCCGGCAGGCCTGTGTCCTTCCAGACTGGCTTGTCACTTGAGTCCGACAAGCTCTTCAGCGACTGGGTGCGCCTCAGGGTGATATTCCATTCCATGGCGTTGTCACTGTCGCGCTCTGTTCACCAATATGTATATTGCCTGTTTTATGAAAGACAACATCGATGGTATCGTATGTTATGTTAAAGCATGTGTTATATAGTCAATTTCAATTTATGTGATCCTTTTAAACCCCAGAAGTGAGTGATTTTTCCATCTCAACCTCTTTAAATAATATATCTTGATTTTTTTTTTTCCTCCACCAAATCATTTAAATAACAGAGTAACATCAGACGTGTGTCGATCTTAAAGGAAAAGTACAATTTTGGATTACGTCATGCAACAATCCAGAAAATACCTCAGAGAAGCTTTAATTATTAAGATGAAACTTTGAAGTTTTCTGACATTGCGGCATTGCCGTTGACTAAAATGTTCTCGGGGTGAATCCTACCTTTCAGGTGTCAATCGGTGTCTGTTCCTCACGGCAATCAAAAGCACTTTCACAGCATCACAAGACCTGCACACGGTGTGAAGCGTTTGTGAGCAAAGTCCTTCCTCTTCCTCATTGCTCTACTGATGACTGTGTAAAACGGTCTGAGAGTAACAGATAGAGCAAATCGTTGAACGCTGCTCTGTAACACAAATCGTTAAATTGTTCCTTGCATCAAGAATCTATCTGCGTTATTGTATGTTTTAACTCTCCAGCTTTCGGCAGTAATTACTTGATCTTTGAGCAGCAATACACCATCCATTAAGACTGAATTAAATTAGCTTTATTGATCCTGTAGGCCATTGGATTCTTGTTGCAGTAACGAGTCTTATTTAGACAAAGGAGAATAGGAGTAACTAATGGAACTGAAAGACTCAACCTGCAGCTTCTCTTATTTTTATGTGGGTGTTGGTTTTACCTGGTGCAGATTAACATGTCATTACTTCAGATATAAATTTACAATGTCATATAAATATGGTGATCAATAGCAAATTTACAGTCCAAAGTTTGCCTTCTAGCTCTTCAACTGGGATTATACGTCGTCAATTGCTGTGGTCATAGTACCCATTGGATTAATAATCAACTCTGAAAGCTTAGCAGAAAGATAGTCTTTATCTATTCATACCGGGACATGACTGTCCAAATGAAAAAAAAAAAAAAAAAGATACTCCCAGGATTACAGTATATAAATATCAAACATTTGAGTCAAAAGTTCCTTTATTGTCCAAATTATATAAAAACAACAAAATGCTTGTGCATGAGTTACTCAGCTAGTTTTCCTGTACAATCTGAAAAAAGATGCACGCTTCATATCTTTTCAGTTTGTACAGGAAAACTTCACAGCCTTTCTTTGTGGAAGGGTTCCTCAAGCGTTGTAAGCGGCTGTATGACCGACCGGCGTCCTGCTGGCACCAGCTCCAGCCTCATGTGACTCTGAATTGGATAAAGTCATATCAAAGATAAATGGTTAGAAGCTATACAATATGGGAAAATGTTTAGTTTCACGCTCCAAACCAGTAGTCTAAAAGCCTGGAGTTATGCTGTTGTGCCGCGTCGTCAGTTTCAGTTTTGCACCCCGAGCTGTCAGAAGCAAAAGTAAAGAAAAGTTTAAAACGTACAACGTCCTGCAGTTTCTCCACGGTCTCTGCTCCACATTGGATGCGCTTTTCAAAATAATCTAGAAAAACTGTGTGGAAACATTTGTCTTTGCTTGTTGGAATCTTCTTGGAGCCTAAATTAGATACCTTTTTAGCCGAGCTGGTCTCGGGAAGGCCAGGGTCAACAAGTGTTGAGGAAGTTTGTCTCCACCCAGGAATTTCGGAGAACTTCTGACCCCAAAAGGTCACTCAAGAGCGCCAGCAGCAAGATTTGGTGTCTCGTGATCAGAATCGACCAGGATGGTCTGCAGGACAACTGCACCCGCTGGTTAAAGTCTGTGAAACTCAGAACAACTCCTGACAATAATTATAACGTCAAATAAACAGTGCATTTAATGGTTAAATCGTTATTTGCACAACAATTATTACTTTACCTGTGAGGATCTGATTATTTTTTTCCTCCCCACAGTGCAGCGTACCCCATCTTGTGGAGATTTGTTTTATTGCAGTAGATCTAAAGAGATTGATGGGCTGCAGTTGAATCTATTTTCAACCAACTGGGCTCAGTGACACAACCAGATTGTGACCAATTGAATTTTTTAATATTAGATATATATAGTGGTTAGTTTAGAAAGGTTTTTATTCTGTATGACTTAATTTTCTCATGGAGCAGAATTGAGTGGAGTGGAATACAATAATTGAATGTGCTTGCCACTTTGAATTCTGTTACGATAAGCTAGCTCTGGTTAAGACACCAAATAAGCTTATAAACATTACAGTGAACAGTTAAACCAAAAGTGTGACAGCCAAATATAACTTAAGCCACAACAAAAACAACCTTTCTGCATTGTGGAAGGTTTTATATTTTAGTAAGTTAATTTAAAAGCAAAGAAAGCCATAGCTAAAGTAGAATCTCACACCAAACACTTGTGTAATTGCATCTCGTTACACCGTTTTACTCTAATTCCTTCTGAATCTAAAACCATCTTCTTTGTGTTTATTATCTGGGCTTTCCCTTCCACTCCACAAAGTGTAAAATGGTGCCGATATTTGAGACAATGGAGGCTTTTGTCAGTGTGCACAATTCACATTCCCTCTCTTTAGTCTTGCTTTCTGTTAATCAGTCCTCAGACAAAGAAGAGCAACAGCAGCAGCACACACCCCTGGGGCAAAAAAAAAAAAAAAAAAAAAAAAAAAGATCCAGCCTGGTTGTCTCCCCCTTCTCCAGCCCCTCCTCTGACTACAACCCTCATCCCTCCCTTCTAAACCCACTCCTGTCTCTGTCTCAGAGGCACTATATGGGGAGATGAAAGGGAATACGTAATACGCAGCCTTTGACTGCAAACTGTGCGGCCTTACGAGGGGAAGTTTACTTGCCTTGTCTGCGTTTTAGACATACTTGCTCACACCAAGCCAGCCGTTTATAGGAGGGGCTGCGGTCAGGTTGGATGGAGACTGAAATACCTAAAGATTACAGTCTTCGAAATCCAAAAAGGCCTGCAAAAACAAATGCATGCTTGTATTTTCTATACAGTGTGAATGCACCTTTTTACAAGCGTGTGCAGGGAGTGTCCTTATTTGTTCTGGATTGCACAAGTAGTCCAGCAGGGGGCGTTAAAGACCATTGAAACTTACCGCTTTGTATTTCGTTTTCCTCATTCGGGCTATGTGGGAACATTACAGTGGGGCTATTCAAGGCCAAAGTAGGTTATTTCGGAGCACCAAAATAACTCGCAGCGTACAGCAGTGTGGCCAGACACCAGATAGTTGAGATAAGGTCAGTTCAACTTGGCAAAATACTAATGCACTTTTACAGGCGCTGTGCACATTTGATCACAGATTAGTCCTGCATACAAAGTAATTCCACTCTCTGTGTCTTCATGCATCAGAGAAATATGTGTCAGCCGTTACCTCACTCCCCCCCCCGCCCCCTGCTGCAGTCTCTCTTTTTTTTTCCGGAAATGTCTGATTTCTACAGGATCCTGTCTGCATCAGGGAAAAGTCACCTGAGGTTTGCAGTGCTTCACAGAGCCTGTGATACTGGTTGGGTGACCTGCTGGATGTGGATGACTGAGACACACACACACACACACACACACACACACACACACACACACACACACACACACACACACACACACACACACACACACACACACACACACACACACACACACACACACACACACACACCCCACGTACCTCACGCAGCAGTCATGAGTCCCTCTGTGATGGATAGTATGCATGCATCGTGACACGGAGGCCAGGCACGGTGTGTGTGACTCAGCAGTAGTGGTGTGTGTGTGTGTGTGTGTGTGTGTGTGTGTGTGTGTATGATTCATTCTGCTGCTATAGTGATACTGCCCAACATGTAATTGAGGTAATCCAGTTGCTGTTCATTCAGAGCCTTTTCAGAGGGGGAAAAAAAACAACAATGGAGTCATAAATGTATTTTCTGATCCAAAATATTTGGATAACCATTAAACATTACTACAGCTATTACACATTTGATCTACATTTACTTGTGTGTGGAGGCTTTGCTCATCCATATAATCCCGTATTCTTCAAATCAGTTTTGGCACATGAAGGAATTCTTTATTTATTTTTGTCATTTCTTGGCCAGCGCCTTTTGATGCCAAGTAGAAGCCCAATTAGTTAAAAATGTCCCATCTGTAGTTGCGATCTCGCTCTTCCTCTCAGAATCAGACCACCCTTGAAGAGGCAAAAACATGCAACTGGCAAGAGGTTTAACATACTTTAAGTTACTTTACTTTATGAAATGTAAGCACAACTCTTGCTAATGATGTAAGCACAAACTCTTGTTCTATTGCACTGCAAGCTAGCTTCTCAGTTTCTTATTGTGCAGCTGAGTTTTCTCAGTTTACTGTAGCGTGCATCACAGACATTATAAAAGCTATTTAAACAGTTTAGATAGAAATCAATTACAAACATTTTAAATCATGTTCAGTGTGGCCTTTTGAACATCCTTGAGCATGTCAGCTCCTTCCATCTCGATGATGCATTTGGCATTAGAACAAATGTGAATGAATTCAGAACACAAGTGCTCACGGAAAGCAGATGATGGATCCTGAAAAATTCTGTTCAATGTGTTCAAAACATGGAGGATGCGTCCAAAAACTCAGATTTAATTGGAAACAACAAATGCCAAGAGTTGTTTCCCTGATGACAGGCCACTTTTACCCTTTGCATAATGACACTAGTAAATCATTTCTTCATGTTTTAGAGCTGACACCTTTCTATTCTATTCTTAACAAAGCCACAATATCCTTTATATATTATTGTCTAATAGAATGGACAATGCCGATATATTTTTTTCAGTTGTTTTACTTGTATTCGAGTACAATTTAAAACAATGAAACCCTTGCTGTACTGCCTGGCAGTGATATTTTAACCTTATATATTTTAGCCTCTGCTTCCACTTGTTGTACAGTTTATAAAGATATGCCACTACATGGATTTTGGCATTTGATCGATTATTTTCATTGATGTTGACGTGGTTTGTTTGTTTAGAGCGTGTAAAAGCTGCTTATATATTCCTGGAGCAGAAGTACTCCTGCTTAACAGCACTATGTGTTTACATGATTAGTGTATTGTTTTATGGGAGAACCTCAGTCTTAAAGAATCTCATAACACTTAATGCAGTTTGCCCATTCCTCTTACAATTTTGCTTCACAGTCAGTAAATTCAGATAAACGATATTCCTGAATCCCTGCAGTGACATCGTGTAAACTTTGTAAAGCACTTGCATAATGTTATTTATCTCTTTGAGTCATACATATTGTATAGCTACTTAAGTGGTTGTGTCAATTGAAAGGAAAGACTTATTGTCTACGACAACAGTGGAGGCAGGATAATTACAACGATCTTTACGCTGTTGACGACAATGAATGGAGAAGAAATCATTCTATGACAAGAGCTTTAAAATATTTACCTGCGTCGGTCATGAATAAAGGAGTTTCTGTTATATGTTCGGCTTTACTGAACCCTGTTCCTAATGTTTTATATACAGACTGGAAGATGTGTCAGATCTCTCTCTGTGTATCTCCCCGCCACTGACTAGTCCCCCACAGTAAAGACAAGTGAGAGGGAGGATGAGGAACATGAAGAGGAAGAATGAAAGAAGCAAGATAAAGGTGTGTGTGTATATTTATCCTTTAGCTGAGTCACAAATCAAAGAAAGAAGTTGGGAGATGCCGAAGGTTTGAAAGAAATCACAGTTCACTTCATGCAAGAAGACGCTGATCTGTGACGGTTGTGTTAAAAAGGGTATTTGTAAAGCATTTTTGGGTGATTTACGCCACCTACCAATATACAAATAATATATCCGTTATTTGTGAAATTTTCCATTGATCACACTGGCTAACCCCAACCCTTCGCACTGTACGATGGACTAAAGTTTGCGCCCAAAACCTAACATTTTTGCCCTAAGCAACTGAGCAGTAGTTGCTCTATAACTCTAATCCTTAATGCCTGTGATTGAAAAATGCTTGCTTCCTAACCCTAAACCTTAAGCGCTACATGATCGATCAATGCTTGCACGATCAGCCAACATTTCCACAATTGGTAGGTCGCGCCCATCACGCAAGAGGACATTTACTTTAGCACCTTCTTTTTTATTGACGCCAGCATGTAGCCTTTTCAGCGGTGTACGGGGAAGCACTTTCACCTCACATTCAGGATATCCCCAGAGTTTGCATATTCTCCTTGTGCATGTAAAACCAGGTCCTCTGCTTTCCTCCTTAATGTTTAGTTAAGTTAATTGGTGACACTAAAGTGACTGTGATAGTTTGTCCTACCCAAGGTTCAACCCTAAGTAGCATAAAGCAGAATAGAAGACGGATGAATACATGCTGTATAAATCAAAGCCACACCTTACAGCCTGTATAGCCTCAGCACATTGACAAAGCCTGTCCTTCGCCTCAAGGTACAAAAGACTCAGTAGTAAAAAAAAAAAAAAGTTTGCCATGCAAACTATGAAAAAATAAACATAAGAAACACTCCAAACATGATTAGGCCACATAATATAACTCTCCAAACTATTTATGATTACATTACTCACTCTTCTTTCTTTCTTTGAGTTGAAAGTGATCTACATCAGGATCCAATTTATACGGACAGAGAATAAGACTGTAGTCATTTAATTGATTCTGATTGGGAATAACAAAACCTATTAAAAACACAAAACTGGTGCACCGTAATTACAAGAAACCACCAGTTAGAGTCAAGACAATTACTGATTTTGTTTCTCTTTCGACAGAGAGATTTACAAGATAACTGTTCTTTTGTTCCGTTGTCAGAGAAACGAGATGTTTATGGCTGTTTTCTTTGCCCATAATAGATTCTCATTAGGTGTAGCCGTTCATCCGTGTTGTATCATGTGTTGGAAAACAGTGAAGGAAACGGAACAAAACTAAGCAGAGCTTTACCAAAGTATTTCTCAGATGATTTGTGCTCAGAGCTTGATGGAAGACTTTAAGTGGGAATCTATGTGTCATTCAGACACTCTTATTCTTTCCAGCACAGAAACTGCTGAAAAACACACAGTCAGCTCCTCCCAACCCATGGTTAGAATTTATTGGAACAGTCAGCACACTTTCCAAAGGAGAACATGAGTATTGGTGAGGACTAGTACATTGTGTGTTTATGTTTGTGTGTCCTCCTCTGCATGTTTCTGTGCAGGTGTGCCAGCAGTGTGTCTTGTGCCTGAGAGAAAACGTGCCTCAGAACAGCTGAGTGGGCGTTACTACCACCTAATCCATCCCCTTTTTTGTCCCTGACATCCTGCACAAGCCCCGCCCACCTGATTGTGGCCATGCACCCTCTGCACAGGCAGTCAGTTGTGGGCCCGCCTGCATGTGTTTGTGTGTGTGTTAGTGAGAGTGTACATTTCACACGTGTGACCACCGTAGAGGAGGCCGGAGCCCTAAGCTGCTTTGCGAAGCTTAGGAGGGCAGCCGCTCGCTGGCTCCTCCAAAGGCAGTGCTCGCTACATGCCTGGAGGGGGTGACGGCATAGCTGAGCGCTGAAGCATGGTGCCCAGGGTTTCACATAACAATGCAAAGTCACAGGGGCAGCCCATAGAAGTACTGCACTGAACTGTACAAGGATCACTCTCACAGCCTTTATTCAACACTCAAAGAAAGTGACAGCATTAATCGGCTAATAAAATTGAAAGTATTTCAGTGCATGCAGTAAATGTAATGTGCTTTACTCGTCTTTGTGACATTTGTTGCTGAAATGTGACTGGAGCAGTGAGTGTGCACGTGGAAGCAGGTTAAACTCCGAGCTGACACAGTTTGTTCGAGGATGATTAATCATGGTGCAGATGTACACTGCGCGCGCAGACACACACACACACGCACGCACGCACACGCACGCACGCGCACGCACGCACGCACGCACACACACACAAACACACACACACACACACACACACACACACACACACACACACACACACACACACACACACACACACACACACACAGTATAGTACTTGTCTGCAGGGAGAGTGTCCTGCAGGGACTTAATGTTCACTTCTGTTGATATCACACACAAGCACACACTCTCCCTCCCTATAGATCCAGGCCATGTCGAGAGCTGGAATATCAGGTTTCCAGTGTGTGCTCACATTTTGTACTCGCAGCTTCACCTTTGTTCCTCCACTGTCAGCACACAGCAGCACTGCATCGCAACTCTCACTGCTGCTCTCTAAGGAAAACACCAACCGAAGGGCTGGCAAAACCCTGTCACCAGTGGATTTTGGGTTGCCAGGAGATAATTATCAGAGGGAATTAAAAAAAGCCTTTGTATGCGTTGGCATAATTACGAGCATGTGAGCAACAATGAATCCTAAAATTGTTTGAGTTTTTCTTAGCGAGTGCTGCTGGACTTCAGCTGGCCTGAGTATTTTGGGCTTGGCGTGTGGCTCATTCATGGTTTCAGACTATAAAAATGCAGGATTTTTGTATCAGAGTTCTCCGCTGTGGAACCCCAGATGACCCCTGTGTGGCGCCAGTAGAGGCTGGGCTCTCTGAACAAGGAGGAGGAGGAGGAGGAGGAGGAGGAAACAGGACGTGTGCATAAAGGAAGTGAAATATAACAGAGTAAATTTATGAAGCAGGACAAAGAAGACAAACACATTTTCATGTAATAGTGCAGCCACTTTCACTGGGAAGGAAAAGAACAGGGTATAGCTGCTGAGTTTCCTGCTCTAATTCCCATGAAATTAAATTCTTTTGGCTTTATCTAATAAAGCCCGTGATTGCAAGAAATCGTCTGCACAAGGAAAGAGGACCATGGTTGTTCTGTGTGCCATTTGAAATGTGATCCCATGTAAGAGACGTCACACAGCGCAGCTCCTGGAATGTCCTGCGTAGACAGAACAAACTCAAACAGAGGCCAACACTAATCTCTTATCTCAGGCTGTGACACTTTGTACTGCAATGGCGTCATATTAGCCCATGTCTCCAAATTTTATCTGACAGAAGCAGCAATATTGACATTTCATGGCTGGAGAGAGCCTTTGCAATCCAAATGTTAGAAATATGCAGCGTGATTTTGGGATGACACCTTTCTTCTCATCACTTTTTTTGCCTTATGTACACACATCTAATTTTAAATGTACAAAGACACAAAACTGAGAATTCAAGAGGAAACTCATTCATTTCACTAAAGTAGATTTGTTGGTCTTGGTACACAGCATTTAACGTCAGCTATATATCATCTTCTTTTGATAATTAAGGACTTTTTAAAACTCTTGTGTCATCAGGGGAGACTAGTAGAGTTGGAAGACTTAGGAATACATCGCATTGTGGGTCCAAAATGTTGTATGTCTTTACTGTAATAATTTTGACTGAACTCTTTTAGTCATTGTGTAAACAGACACTCTCCCTCTGGTACAAAAGAAAAGCACAGAAATGACTTTCATCCAATTCTTTTTTGTTGTTGTTGCCTTCATCCTCCATAAAAGTGGTAATATTTCTGCAGCTGATGCATCCTGCAGAGATACTTTTAGAGTTTCACTCGGCAAAGTACTGTAACCCTACATATAATCACAGATAGTTAAAACAGCGGTCAATGAAAACTAATCATTTAAACTGATTGTCATTAGTAGCAGTTAGTTGTGCTGTTAGTAAAGGGTAGTACTGCTTACTAGTTTGCCTTCTAATCCAATCTTTTCTATTCATGCTGCTCTTGATTTTCTTGTTTGCCTGTTTTGGCTGGATTGCTGCCCAGTTATCTATTTCTCTCTGTTTTGGTTACACCAGCCCCCTCCACTAGGGGCAGTGTCCTGCAGGCTTTCAGCACACAGCTTTTCGGGTGCAGAATGATTCTGTGGATACATGATGCAATCATGTTGAATATAGTCACACGGGGACTGGATCAATTCGGCTCTGACATGCAGCCATGCTGAGTGTTTTAGATAACAAAGGGATCAGAAGTATACAGCTGTAAAAAAAAAAGAAAAGAAAAGAAGCTCTTTTTTTTTTTTTTTACTCAAAGGAACAGTTAAGGAAAAAAAAGGCATGTTAAGTGATAAAATGAACATGTTTTAATTATCCAAACCGTGTGTAGTTGGACAGCTGAGCTGTGCATTCAGTCGCTATGAGTATTATATCTGACCTCAGGTCATCCACTCTCACATGTGACGCCTTCTGCACATGCAGAATTCTCCCATGTTACACAAGGCAATCATTGGAATCGTGCATGTGGTTGTGTATGCAGGGTTGTGAAGAGTAGGGAGCACATGACCACCACAGAAATTATTCATTGCATTCAGGTATAAAACGGGTCTGTTTGGACATCTGGGTGTGCTGCATCACATAGTGTGAAGGGGAAAAAAAATCCTCTTTACATATTAATCAGCTCACTCTATACTAAATGTGTGTACTTTGCACACTTGCCTCAAACTGTCTCCGTTCAACTTCTATGTCTAAAGCTCTGATCTGAATGTTCATCTTCCCACCCTGAGATATTAGCAGTGTGAAATAAGATCCATGTGCTGCAGTATCCCGTTTCAATCTCCTTTACACTCATGACAAAATGATAGGGATCCCTTTCATCTGATTGCATAATAGTGACACTGTTGAGAGTTACAGCACTGAGAAGGTAATGTTACTCATATCGTCGTCTTCCAGCTAAAATCAACTGAGTGTGTGCACGCGCTGTGGAGAAAGACGTCACTGTAGGAACTTGGGACTAGAGAGGAACGCTGGAGGGAAGATGACAGCCTGCTGGTTGTGTGTACTTCCACTGAGATCTGGTTTTGTGTCTCTTGCCTGCTTTCGCACTCTGCCTTCACACACACACACACACACACACACACACACACACACACACACACACACACACACACACACACACACACACACACACACACACACACACACACACACACACACACACACACACCAAACTCTCTCTCTAGACCTGACTCTGGTCACTGTGGATATTAATACACTTCTCTGCCACTGAGTGCGCTCAGCACAGGAGTGAAAATATCTGACAGGCACTATTTATAGACCCTGCAGGCGGACAGGCGGACAGGCGGAATCCACAGCAACACGATCGAGCCTATTCTGGAGTCGTGTTCCACAGAAATCACCTCAGCAGAAAGGAACTGCAAAGCCCAAAGGCTGGGAGCACAACTTGGCCATAGTGGGGGAAAATAGTTTTCTTTTTTTTTCCTTTTCTTTTTTTAATAGTACACTGGTGGCAGTTATGGGTGGGTGGATACTCCTGTGAAATGTACAAATGAAAGAGGCACACATGTGACTGTTAAAGTGAAAACACATGTAATGTAATATTCATGCAGGTGTGCACTTTAGCTTACCCCTGTGTCACTCTCCTATGCCTATATAGACCCACGCACATGCAACCACTGTGGGGATTTGCACGGTATATGTATATTTTGAATAGTGATTACATGGCCAAGGAATGTGCATGTGTATATATGTGTGTGTGTGTGTGTGTGTGTGATCCTGTTTGTGTTATGTGGGTATGTTTCTAATGAAGTCCACATTTAGATTTTCAACAGACATGAATAAATGATGACTCACACGCCAGCACCATGAGAGTGCATGCTGTGGGAGAGTCAGAGGCAGGTCAGATTGGTGGACTTAACCTCGTTCAGCCTGTGCATCTTCGGTCATCCTGATAACTCGGAACAGAGGCAGTAAAAGATTAATAAAAACCTTGATGGATGCAGGCCTCCGTCACCTTCCTTATTATGCAAATCCCAGCCGGCACTAAGACATGAGGACCGAGGAGAGGTGCAGTTCCCTCTTTGCGTCTGCAGTGAAGACCTGTGCAGAGCAGATTTAGCCCCATTCATCACCAGTGACATTTTAATAAGAGGTGCTCATGATGGGCTGGCTGCCGTGTCCCAACAAAACAGTTTGATTTGGCTAATTGGGAATCATTCCTTTCCAAAATGTGTCTGTCCTAATCACACATGGCTGCCAGACAGTATGTGCAATGTATTGTGATCTGCCAGCCTGCAGCTTTTATAGCTTGATGGTAGTTTGTGTTGGATATGGACCAGAGGCTAAAGCCTGGCCACTGTATGCAAGTAATCCATCAGCCCTGCTCGCATGCACCACAAGCAAATACATAGCATAATAGATGTTATGCATGGAAAAGAGCTCATTAGTAAATAGAGCCAGCAACAAATATTGTAACCTGTTAATTAACAGTAGATTCCAGCAACTACATAGAAATCAACCGTGAAACACACACTTGTTAAAAAACCTAAAAGGATTTGCATGTGTGAAAAAAAAAACCCAACATTCTTAGTTCTCTATCATCTTTGTTACTCTTCTTGGATCTTCTCTTCTCTAAAAGGCCCTGTGAAATGAAAATAAATGCATGAATTTCTCCAGTTTTTAGCCTGTGTCTATGAATTAATGTTTGACTTACTCCAGGATCTGTGCCAAAGAAATGCCAAATGAATGAATCCCCTGCTTTATGTCCACTGGTCAAATGGTTTCAAATGCCTGATAACTCAATCAAAGGCATTTTCCTCATGCTGCATCCAATAGAAGTGCACTTCAGATGTTGGCTCAAAAAATAAAGCTTCCGACCAAAAACTATGCCGGTTCGAAGCTCTCTGCCCACAGTTTAACATTGTGAGCCCCTGAGCAAGGCTGCTGACTGTGTGTGGTTGAGGTAAATTTTTAATAGAGTGGATCAAATACAAAAGTAGGATTTTCTCAACAGGATCAATGGAGAATTTTTTTACCGGTAAATTGCGATGAACCTCCACAGATGCTCTGATGGTGACCATGAGAAACATAATATACATTTCACATTAACATAGTCAATGGGCATTCACTGGCACAGCGGTAAGAGCTGTTGACACTTTCTGTCATTAAGTTGAGTATCTTTTGATATTTTCTTTCACTTCTGAGGTCATCTCTTTTGTTTTCAAAGTTCCTCCCTCTCACATCTTCTCTGCAAGTCGTTTGTGTTGCTTTTCCAGCCCAGCCCTCCCTGCTGCTTCGCCATCTCCTTTGCCCTTTGCGGCTTTCGCGGGCTTGACGTTCAGTGGTTATGACACATCTCAGTTGCCCTACCCCTACCTCAAGGGCAAGGGCAGCCTCTTCTTCCAAACTCCACAATAGAGTGTGTGCATTTTATTTCTGTCTGTGTATGTGTGTGTATGCATGTGTCACACGGGGAGACAGACAGAGGGTGGTAAACAGACGGACTGGCAGACGACTAGTCTGCCAGACTCACCAAACATTGCCTTTTTTGTGACTACACAGTGTACTTGCAAGTTTGAATAAAAGAGGGAGTTATCCGAGAGCGTGTGCTGCCCGAGCATGTGGATGCAGTCACATGTTCCTCGCCTTGCTTTCCAAAGCCTGTCTGCTCACCTGGTGGTTGCCATGGGAACAGCCAGACAGCGGCAGACTTTGCACCAGCTTCCTCGGGGGGATTGTGAGAACAGAGAGGAGTTTTGAGGGCGAGGAATCTCTCCAGGTCTGCGGGGGACAAACCTCCAAACTTAAAGCTTTTCAGTGCTGTTAATTCTGCAGGAACTGTGCGTTTCTCAAGATCTCAGCAAACTTTTCTGTTTAATCTGAGGTTTTAATAAGCACTCTGTGTTATATTTTGTTAAGCCATAAAGATCTAAATCACCTTTAAACAACTGACTTTATATGAATGTCCTACTGCGTGCAATTGCTGCTGAGGAATTCAGGCTTTGCGGGTAATTTAGGCAAAGGGAGTAATGTTTGCATGCTGATTTATCAGACCTCCCTAATAGTATCACACATTTGAGGTTAGAATACACATGCTTTGTAGTCACTCAGTATATCACTGTCTGATCATTTGCATTCACAAAAGGGGGGAAACAGAAAAGCACTGTTCTTTTTTTTTTTTTGCTCCTGTCCTGAAGACAACCTGCAGCTGGACTGAGGCGCTGAGCGCCACTGCAGCACTGAGCCCTCATTCTTGCGGGTGTTTTTTTTTTTTGCCTTAATTGTGCCTCAGTTTATTATGCTGACGCTTGAATAGCAAGATGTTCCCGGCTTTATCGCACCAGTTGCACACTTCTCTCCTTTGTGTTTTGCCAGCTGCCCTGAGAGAAGGAGGGGCGACAGGGGTGACTGGGAGGCTGAATGTGTGCGGTGTTCTCAGTGCACACATACGTGGTGGGTTGAATGTTATCTAAAGTGTCTCAATTGATGAGTTGTTGTTGTTTTTTCTTTTTCTTTTTGGTTGCATGCACAATATAAAGAGTTGTCTTTTATTACATCTCATTAACCCCCCTCAAGGGCTGCCACTGTTTGTTTTTGGGGTCTCGTTACGATCTCTGGGGGAGGTGTAGGAAAGGAAAGTCAGCCCCTTTGATCAGACTATTCTCACTCTTTCTTTGGAGGGAAGGATGAATACAAAATGGGAATATACAAGAGAATGATACAACAGAGAGACACTGGCAGAACCAGCAAATACTCAATCACAGTCAGACAAAGATGATAAGTGACAGTGCACTCGGTGGACCCGTCCAGCTGAGCCCTCCCCGTCTCCCCAAGTGAGATGACCATAACACAAACATGTGAGGCCGTCCAGCAGTGCCACAGGATGCTGGGAGACACTTACATAAAGCAGCTCCCGTTCTTGCTCGGCTCAGTCTCACATGGGGAAGCATGTGAGACAGGCGCACTCTGTTGCCGCCGCCGCCGCCGCCACTTTTGCTCTTTCCCCACTCCATTGTCTATCACTGTATCTGGACTGCACGGCGGAGACACTGGCGCAGACATGCAGACTGACACCACGCTGTTATCACCCTGCTCTTCCTGCCTCCCAGTCAGTCAGTCTGCAGAGGCCTGACCTCCACACTCCCCCCCCCTCCCATTAGAACCCCCCCCCCCAAAAAAAAAAAACCTGCGCACACCATTCTTGATGGAGTCCCTACCCCCTCCTCAGGGGAGGATGGCCAGAGGTCAGCGTGGGATGTGCAGCTGTAGGGCGAAGAGGAGGAGGGGCAAAAAGTGCTGACTGCATGGGAATGGCCACCCACATGACGTCACAGTCACAGTTTCAGCTCGCAGCATTGTGCTTCTGCCAGACTCCCATGCTGCCTCAGTGGTGTAAGCGCCACAGCCTCAGATAAACATTCACAACTAAACTGGCTGCCTGGAAGTCGGCCACATTAGGGACGTAACACAAAGCAGTATGTAGTAGTTGTAGCAGCTCCAAAGAAAGGATTCTGAAAAAATTATGAACAATGGTGACGGATTGCGTAAACCAGAGGTTGTTGGGAGGACACTTTCACTATTTTTAGTACAGAAACAGTCATTAGTTATTGATGATTCACTTCATTATTAATCAAATGATTCATTTTTTAACCTACTATGTCGAATTGTATAAATGACTGAAATTCCTCCTCCCAAAAAATATATAACATTATCACACTCAAACAAAATAATGCAAATTAATATACTTGATATTCAATTGGTTTTGGCAACTGAGTTGTTCAACAGTAATTTTGAGCATATCCTGCTCTAACTGCTTAACATTAAGGTACATCATTTACATAAATCAAACAAAACGCATCATTTGTCAAGTCTAAAAAAAAAAAGAGATTCTTGCTTCGTAAATTAACACAATTTTTTCAAGCTTTCATCATTCAGAGTTAAATCCAAGTTAAGCCAGAATGAGCTGAACATAAATTAGTCTTTCCAGTACACGCACTCATGCACTCGCACACACTGTGGAAGGAACCAGATGAGTAGACACACATGCAGTATATGGTGTGCCATTTTGCACCACCAGCTAGAGCTGCTCTCTGATATCATGATTTTTTTTTTTTTTTTTTTTTTAAAGGATATTATTCCAACCAGCCCCATCTGCACTGATTGGATAAGACAGGAGGGATCACTTACAGACAAGAGTCAGACCCAAACGTTTGCTATAGTGGTCTTATTTGACTGCTGTTCCTTTATTCCTTGTCATTTTTAACCTGGGAAAAAAAAAAAAATCAAACAGTGACCCAAATTGTGATAATTTTTTCCTGCCATATTAAAAAAAAAAAATGTGTGCTCAGTTTCTTCTCTGTGAAAGAATCCACATGTGAAGGTAATGACATTTTAAGCCTGTCATGCCATGTCGGGCAGCCCAGTGTTTTGGCCTTCTGGCTGAACCTCCATATGCAGCACTAATAGAATCCAGACGGACTTAATCCTGTTTCATTTATTTAGAAGAAAAGAAAAAAAAGAAGCATTGCATCATTTCACCTGAAGAGACACTACACTGTCACACTCATATCCTGCCCACTGTGTGGGGAAGAGATCCCACAGATTGTTATCTATCTGTACACATATTCTGGGCGTGCTTCCAGTCGGCAGATCGCCCTTGGCACTGCCAGTCGTGGTGAGCGCCTCCCTGTCCTTTATCTACTTCCCTGCAGCTTTGCTCCAGTGTGCCACTGCCGGCCCGAAGACCGAGGCTCCCAGGCAAACAGGCGCAGCACACAGTGAACTAGACGGATTATCTTTGTCGAGGGAAGAGATCGAGACAGATTATCACATAACAGTCTTCACCATCAGTATTTCTCTCCCTCCAGGGAAGTCAACAAAAGTCTCTGACTTATACAGATTATTATCAGCAGAATACAGTCGTTAGCTCATTAGGAGAGGGATTCAACAAAAAGGTTTATCCCAGCCATCCTTCCTATTTAGATGTAGTACACCAAAGATCAGCTACTGATCTGTCTCTGACAAATTCCACACATATCACACTGATAATCTACGTTCTGGTTGTCAGATGTAAATTGCATGAACGAGACAAAACTGAATAGTTAATGAGAAAGTGTGAATTAAAGCATGAACAAAAGAATCTCTGCATGTGCAGCCATTCTGATCTCAACTCTGTCGGCTTTGTCGTACTTCTTAAACACAGTCAGCATTTTTTGTATTTTCTTTTTTTTTTGGTCTCATTTACCTCAGAAGGAAAACACATGTCCATTGTGACTGTGATTATTAGCATGTGCTGGCTTTTCTGATGGACAGCTGCTGCCTGGGGGCGGGTTTAACTCGAGAACTCGTAACCTCTTTAAGCTTCAGAGTGACAGAAGAGTGGTGACAAGACACGTGAGAGTCTCTTTTGTGTTTGGCTTGTTTTCATGTTCTTTGTGATGGGTAAAGCAGCTCTTCGTGGCTTTTAGTGTAATAGATGGTGGCAATTGTCAGAAGTTTTGAAGATAAAGGAAAGAAAAGACAGAGCTTCAGTGCAACATTCCGTTAGTGTACTTTAAATGAATGATACCCTTTGGAGAGCCGCCTGCATTGACTCTGACCTAATCTAAATAAAGCACTATCCCACGGCTTTGTGGCTGACTCACTGGAGGCAATGACTGGCTGAGATTACCACAATTCTTGGGTTTTGGCAGTTGCAATCTGCAGTAGATTTGTGTCAAGGGTATTAATCTTTTTGCTTTTTCAGAGGTGGATTATCTTTGGATTGTTGCCATTCAGGGCAAATTTACTATATGAGCTGCACCGTGGCTGTGCAGAAGTGAATGATATTTTCCTGAAATTATAGGCATTCCTCCGTTTCATAACAGCTGATTGCCACAATAATGGAATCACATATTTCACCCACTCAATACTCTCCTGCTGCTGCTCTCACACTTAGGTGCATCCAGCATTGAGGGCTATAATCTCTTAGGTGTGCTTATATGTATGTTTAATATCTCATCTCATGATAGGGTGACTCCTCTCTTCTATAAATACAACAATATATTCACCTCATGAATAATTTTAAATACTTAGTCACAATTAAACTGTGTTGGGTCTAATGGAAGGTTTGCTCAAACTTGGTTAAAATTAAGTTGATTTGTCTCCATTTTTCTCTGTAGACTGATTTATGTTTGTGCCAGATCAATATGTGTTGTTCTCCAAATGTAATTTCAATGCTAAATATGCTAAAATATGATACTGTGGCAATAGATGCCCCCCACCTGACATCCTGACAGTTGCCATTGTCACAGGACTCAGAGGAAAAAGCAGACACTTAGAGGGAAAACATAAACTAGGAGAAAATATTTCTCTTTAAGTAACCTATTTCAGACTTTTTATACTGGTTTACTGATGTGATCACACCTCGCATGCCTTTCCTGTTCCAGGCAGGGAAACTGATATATGTCTCTATATGTCTTAATAATGACAATAATTAAAATCACCATGTTAATCACAGGTGTCAATGTTTGACGTTAAATTAAGATGTCCCTCAGATACTGATTAGTATTTCACTGTAATTAGATATATTGCAGCTTGCCCATTTTATTGCACTTAAATATGTGAATAAATCAAATGAGACAACATTTTTTTTTATGTATTCAAATTGCATTGTGCTGTAGTATAAAATATAATTGTCTTAACAATTACTGATTGTATACTCATGTATTGTGCTGCAAATTTAATCAAAGTCATTACATCATGATATCCTGTGACCACATGTATCTTATACAATTCAATAAAATCATGCATTTTTCTTTATAGTAACCATGGTTAAATAAGACTGAATAGTAGGAATGGCCCACTTCAGAATGAAGAGGTGGGATATGAGAAGGGAGAAAAGACTCTAAAGTGAACACGTATCCCCCCTGCATGTTGGGTGGGAAAAAAAGAGGGTTTATAGCTTGTTAATAGAGGCAAAGAGTCATGGTGTGCCTGTCATATGGTTGCCACAGCAACCATGATACCAATGCAGACATAGTGATGCATAGTGGTAGCAGGGGATTGGTTGCTAGGCGACCCGAACTCAGTGAAGTCATGGGGCAGACGGCCAAAGTCTTGCGAACGGGAGGCTCAGTGGAGGAAAGGGGGGGTGGATAATTTTCCCCTCCTATTTTAACGTGAAATGCTTTTTCTAAGAAGAAAAGACAACCCATTATCAAGATTCTACTAAAATCTGCATGTTGCGCACGTCATATTAAATCACTGCCTATATTTCCTCAATATTATGTGCACAATGTAAAGCCATCACTTTTCCCCAGTGACACGCTTGTACCAACATTGTTTCAGTCGCTGGTGCAACACTGTTGGTACAAGCTATTGAAACTTAGGCCCTCGTTCAGTTATTAATCACTTATTTAAAGAGCGAAATTAATATTTACAATAAAAAAAAAAAAAGGTTCCTGTAAAGGTAATTTATTTTAATTGTTTCCCCCAATTAGGCCTGTCGTATTGATGGCCACCTTGCTGTGTAATGGTGGTGTTGCTCTGACACATTAGCGGAGCTGTCAGCACAGTGTGGGTCAGCCTACTGAGGGATTCACACATTCAGTTGACATACAGTTATATCAGGTAGTTTTATAATCCCCCTGTAACAGGTGTTATGTCAGTTTCTGCATGGACACCAAGGGCGGGGTACACCCTGGAGAGGCCGCCAGTATGTCAGAGAACACATGAACTCACTTTCACACCTAATGTAGAGTAATGTTGAATGTTTTTAATCAGGTTATCTGGAGAAATGACACAAGCGCAGAGGGAGAATGTACAAACCTGACACAAGAAGGAGCCTCAAACCACCCGAGATTATAACCAGGGACCCATCCGCCATGAGACAAGAGTGCTAACGTTCTGAAAATAAATGAAAACCAATAAAATTTGAAAATATTTGGAAGTGAGACATTTAAACAAAACCATCCTCCAACACTCTTAAGAACGACGTTATGTATAATAGCTCACATTGGTATTGTTATTATGACTGGATGCATTGGGCTGTTTTTACTGACGACACACACATTGTTTAGGTCAGTGAAAAAGTAATCTTCCAAAAGTAGTGGCTTGACAATCCTGCAATTCTTTATCACACAATATTCCCAATCCAGGTTTTAAGACAATAAAAATGTTTTTTCAAACTGTTTTTTAACGACCTTTAATTTTTTATTTTACTGTTATGAGTTTACCAATTATTAAATGAGTCCTATGAGTTTGGATTTGTGTGTCAACTCTGCCTTTTGACCCCAGTCTTAAATCTGTCTTACTTTCAGCCCCCTCATGGATTAAATGCTTTGAGCGGCAGAACAGCACCGCACATTGTCCGCCCACAGGTTCTCTCTTTACCTAGTTTATCTTTCAATCAAGCAAATAAATAAACAAATAAGCACGTCTCGGGTAACGCATTTTGGAATGCAGTCATAAACTCAAAGTTGCTCATCGCTTATTGTTATTTCACCCCATTTAATGTGTCATTTTAGAGTGAAGCAGTGTGATATGACTAAAGCAACTGATATGTAGTAAGTAGAGTCTTAAGACTTGGCTTAAAACATGTTAATGGGGAGGAATCCATTTATATATAATGGGGTTTGAGAGTCACTCCTCACCGGGCTGAAGGAGCAGGTGATTGCTGGTGATTAGGAGGAGGGAGGATGAACGTTACAGGTTTGTGAAATGCAGAAGGACCGTTTTACAAAGACGTTTAAAGAACAGCAGACAGACTGGCTCTTGGCCAATTACCATCAATGCATGTTTTTAAACAGTGGAAAAATGTGAGATGTTCCAGGGCCAAACTCGTACTTAAACCGGGGATGTGTGGACACAGAAGTGTTTTTTTTTTTTTTTTTCTAAATTAATTGCTTTATTTTCAGAGTCAAACTAAATAAATATGACAACAGAGATTGTTCACATACGCTAATGATGCAAATAAACAACAGGGCATCAGTACTTATTCAAGCCCATAAAACTGAATAAAGCCTGTTACAGTTTTTACCCTCAATCAATAAACCCACAACAATTTTGTGTTTTTATTTCATGGGAAATGTCATGCATGTTTTAAATGTGTTGAATAACTAAGACCTCCATCTCATGCATTCTTTCACTTTCAATTCTCTGCACTCGTTTGCGCCAAAGTAACATCAGTACTTCCTCTCTCACCCACACCGCTGCAGGGGTTTTGTTTTCTCTCACAGGCAAATAAGTTCTTGTTTGTGTGGGAGAGAAAATAAACTGCGAAAGTGGAACTGCTGTTGGAATAGTTGAACATCCCCTATATATGATGAATATGATTTCATGCGGGTGTTTTGCTGAAGTTGAAGCAGTTGTCATATACTAACATTACATTTTGTCTTGAAAACCTGAGATTTGTTCAAATTCAAAATACTTGTCTTTTGCAGCTGTCTGTTTTCAGATATTAGCAAAGAAGTGAGAGTGAGATTTTTGAATGAAAAATAATCATAAACCTGAATTATTGTTAAAGTAATGTACGGAGGATTTAAAGTTTGATAAAGTCACGAAAAATTAAGTTTAAAGGTATATTGCACTGTGAAAAATGAACGAGGTTCAACTTAAAATAATTTGTAATCTGGTTTCCATGAAAATATGAAGTTTGGTAACTTTTAAATAATCACACCCAAATATCAGCTTTATTTTAAAATGACAGGTGAAACTGAATAACAATTCCTATTTTATATATCTCATTCTAGCCACCACATAGAAAGTGTCCTGAAAAAAATTATGTAGTTTTTATCACAACAGCGTTTGTCTGTAACTGTGACTGACTTTATAATTTGTTTCAGAGAAACTAGAAAAAGCTGGATGTGACCACATATGGTTACTTTTATCTTAACGATTCAGCTTATTTTTATATAGTGGGCCATTTACTCTCTCAGAAATATGTGATTGTCAGAGTTGTGCCGAGTTTATGTATTTTGAGTACAATACATTCTGCTTTTTGGTTTTCTTTAAACCGACTCAAGACAATTACTCAACATTTCTTTCTCACAGTGTGATTGGTCGATCGTTGCCACGCAAACACAGGCCATATATTCCGGCTTTAGAAATTGTTTTGGAGACCAGAGTTAAAGAGCTGTTAATCTCAGAGTAAAGATTCAAAACCAAAAGAGCAGAGTGACAAATGAAAATGTGCAGAGAGTGGGATTTATTAGCTATGGATGAGTTTTAACCTGTCAAGGCACTAATATTATGACTCAGGATGAGATCACCTTCACAATGGAAGATGGATGACGAGCTGCTCCTCTGTCTCCTGCTCTCTCTGGTTGAGCACATGAGTCATACGCTGCAGGAAATCTGTGCCATTATGAATGAAGAGACCCTCACTATTACCGGCTTAATTAAAAAAAAAAAAAAAAGGAAATACGGCACATTCATAGTGTGCAGCGCTTGTGTTGGAGAGATGATGAAAGTGTTAGTCAGAGCAATCAAGAGACATCCAGTGAACTCTGATTAAAATGGGGAAAGGTGATGCTTAACAGGTGATTCAGCATCAGCTGACGTGTTAATAAAAGATGATTAAATCCACCCCGCTGTTTTCAAACATAGATTTTTTTTTTTTCTGTTCTTGCATCTAATCCTTCTTTTTTTGTGTGTGTGTGTGTTTTGTTTACACCACCGCCCTGACTCCGAGCTGCAGTTTTGGGCGTATGAAGCGTTTATATCGGGATGAGCTTTGTCACACAGCAGCACGTGATCCTCCCCATATGTGGTCATGAGTAAATAGATAGAGAAGTTAAAAAGGGAAACGAGCTGCAGCACTGTGCTGGACTGAGGTCCTTATGTCATCCCAATGGCCTCCGGTGAGTCTATTTATAGGAAGTGTTGCCTTTTATATCAATGCCAGCAACAGTGGCCTTTTATCCCCCACAGACGGCACAGTCCGGAATTAGTTATTGCTTGTTGATGTGGCTGGAACTTAATGACTCACATGCGTGACCACAAAAAAAACATGATCCCAGAATAGATTTGAAGACTGTCGGAGCAGCGAGTGACCACTTTTTCAACCACGAGACATTTACTCTAATGATCATAGAGGCCGCTATTCCATTTTCATTCCATTCGTGTTGACTTTTTTCAAAGTTTGTGACCTGCAAAAACAGGTAGACTTTCATGCTAACAGAAAAAAAAAAAAGAAAAAAATACCAGGAGCCAGTAAGCAGAATCATATTTCCTCAAACCATTCTTACTGAGAAAAAGAAACAAGCCTCCAGCTCCAGGGCCCTCTGCTAATGAAAGGTTTTGCAGTGAGTGATTCTGTTTGCTGGAGCCCGGTCGGCTTGTTTTCACTCTGAAATGTGATAGGCCCTTGGGATACACCACTCAGTCAACACCACCCAGGGACTTCTTGGGAACTGAGGGCTGCAGCTACAGAACAAACAGCGTGTTGCCTTCGCTGTCTTACTACCACCCCGCCAACTGCCCTTTCCGCTGGTTGCCATGACAGCGTGGGGAAGACTCCATAAACCAAAACATTGGTTTCAACACAACAGCTCCGTCGAACGTTCAGGGCAAGCAAACCTCCAAAAATTAAGTCAATCAAAGTTAAATGCTCATAATCACCTGAGCAAATGTGTATGATTTTAAATAGTACGGCTAATACACAAAGGGGGGAAACTAAAGGCTCCTTGTCATGTTTAAGCTGTCACTCTGGTAATGTTTTCACAATAACAGGGATTATCTCAAAAGTGGAACACTGGTCTGTTACCTGGATTGTCCTGTTTTGGAAAAGTGAAGCAAAATTAGCATGTTAAAGTCTCTTATTGTGCTCCAACTAAGGCCATGCTTTTTAAACCAATATACAAGAAAAACATGTTTTAAAGAAATTTTTCAGTTCAATATGTATAGTCAAGCGAAAAACAGGGAGATTGAAAAAAAAAGAAGAAGCATAAAAGCAAACCCTAGAGTGGTCTGTTCAAAAAAGGAGTATATACTTTAAAAAAAAAATTGCAACACACTTTCAGCACTTGGATTTACTCTATTTATTGAGGGCTTGTACCTTGTTCCTGTGAAACAATTCACAACCAGCAGGCCAAAGAGAGACATTTGAGTCATTCAGAGTTGCTTTTACATGTTATAGCTGGGTTAGTTTTAATGTTGACGTTCCAGACGTTACTCTAGCTAAGTCATTAAAGTCGAAGTTTAATGTCACATACTGTCACATTGTTGAATGTCCATAAATGTGGAGTGAAGCGAGTTTTGAAAATGGATCGAACCCAACATATTTGATACAGAATTTGTCATGAGGTGACATATTTTTCCCCAAATAAGGGAAAGAGTGTAAAAAGTGTGACATCGGGAAACAACAGTGCCTCCCTTGAGCCCTCAGAGGAACCAGGTGGGACCATAAGGTGGAGTGTTAACCTATAATAATACACAGAAGATCAGCTGCTCCTGGCCGATTATAGCCCCTCCTTTCCCAACCAACAGTAGCACCCCCCCCCCCCCCCCCCCCCCCCCCCCACCCCCCAACTCGCCCTCCCAGCCAGAGTTGCACAACAGAGCCTGGACCGAGTGTCAGTCACCATGGTGATTGTATGTGCACTGACAAATATTGTTGGGGGGCGTTTACTTCAGTTTTTTTTTTGCTCACCCAACAGCCTTGACATAGATTGACCCTGGAGCCTGGAGTCTTTCCAAACACAGGACACAGTTCAGATCTTCCTTTTAAATCTCTCAAGTGAACATTATTTGCACGACGTTGGTGCGTTTAAAAAAAAAAAAAGTTTTATAAATAACGTGTGTAAACTGAGAACAGCAGGGTAAACGAGGGCGCAGATGATGACGCTGCGAAGAGTCCGTGTTTCACGACGAAGACGGCGAAACTGTGTCACCCTGCATCAGCCTGCCGCCGCTCGGCTCAGGGTTTATTGCAAGTTCAGGCTGCTGACAATCTCACTGTGGCCATGGCTGACTCTGTGGAACTAATGTACGGCCCGACCTCAAGCCTGCCTGTCCTCCGTGTTCGTCTCTGCAGCACTCCCGTCTCTCTCCTTCGCTGTTCTCTCAGTCATGACTCATACGTGCCTCTGTACGCCCAAACACAGACGGATTCATGACTTGATGATTTCTGGCTATGCTGTGAGTCAGCCTCAGCACATGCCTCCTCCGTAGTGGTGTGGGCTCAGCAAGTGCTGGCCACCTCTCTGCTTTTGTCATCAGTTCTGCGAGTGCCGCAGACTCAAAGGACAGGAAAAGAAAAGAAAAAAAAACAACTCTTAAGTGTGTTGTAAATTGTAGAATATTAAAATGTTATATGGTGACAACACTCATGTTTTTGCCTTACATGATCATAGCTACTTATCTTTCCATTGTCTGCTTAACGCCGTTTGTGCCACACGTGCTTTAAATATCACACAGTCATAGCAGCACGAGTCACGTGCAAAAGTCATGGTGGTAAGAGACATGTGACAAACACACATAGCAAAGAACGATGATAGTTATTACAATCATTTTGCTTTTCTGGGACAATTGCCAGGCAATTTCTGCAAATTGTGCAGATTTTCAGGAACAGGCCTTCATATTTTAAGTCAAACGATGCCGTTAAGCTAATAGAAACTTTACTGTCCAGAAGATTAAAAACTGCTGGTTGTTTAGATGGCAGAACCAGTACGGTCACTAATGATTCTTCAGCAGGGCCTTTAAACTCACGACTCATCAGTTTGGAAGACTATTAAAATAAAATCTGCCAAATCAAACAACTGAAACTGAAATGTGTGCACATGTAGGAGGGATGAGAAGATCTCTTCCTCAACGTGCTGAATATTCTTGAAAATTGAAGAAAACCACCCCCCAAAAAACCCCAAATGTTCAGTCAGGCTTAAGAAGACAAACACTTTACCCACTGAATAAATAAAATCTGCAGACATTATTAACAATAACCAACAAGGCCGTTGGTGGATTGCATGTATATTTACGAGAAACTGAAACAGGAATTTCAATTAGTTTTCTGGTTAACAAATCAGTAAAGATTGATTATTCTATTTTTTTTCCTGCAATGTAAAGATGTTTTGGTGTGAAGAAGATGTAGGTTGATTAAAAGAAAGAAAAAAAAAAGGTGTCAGTCAGAGAAAATTGTCGAGAAGAAGGAATGGAAAGTTCGTGACCCACGCTTCAGCCAGTCAGCATGCAGCTTCCTGGTGGTGGGTGTTACATCTTTGAGTCAGAAGTTCCTGAGAAAGATTGCAAATGTGCTTTTAGAGGAACTGCTCGGCAACAAACCGAACACCTCATCCTTTTGCACCCTGCGACATGAATAACTGTGTCGCAAAGCAAGCCAGCCGACGGCCTTTAAAAACCAGAAGGCATAAACAAACACGCAGGCGGACTTTGAGCCCCGCTGCGACCAGAATACTGTCTGTCCGTGTCTGACCCCGAGGCTGCCTTGGCACTCCGGGCGGGCGGCGGGCCGGGAAGATTGTTACGTGGCTGGGGCTCAAAGGTCAGAGCTCTCTGTCGGCTGGCGGTATCAGGCTGCGGCTGGGTGTGACGTACAGCACGCACTCGTGTACACGTGCGCTGCTGCGATTGCACTACCGGTCCTCACCAGAACCATCACAACCGATTCCCCGCCCCTGATTCTACCGTACACCCTAAAACCACATCAGCACCAACAATTACCTCTGGGACTCTGCATTTAGGTTCCACAAAGACATAAACACAAGAGTACACAAACTGTATGTTATGATCATTTCAGGGAATTCTCTATTTTATGTCCCTTTATTTACAAGTTCTAATTGTAACCATTGTGTACCTTAAGATTGAATGATTCCACACACTTGTTTTTTGTTGTTACAGTTCAGGCATCGTCTGAGTGTGGTGACTGATTAAGTACCTACAATCTAGGTAAAACACGCAACGTGCGCCCACATCTGCACTCTTGTACGTACAGTACAACCACACCACGTTCAGTACCAGTACTGCCTCGTTAATGAATGTCAAAACCTGATCTGATACAGCTTGCTTGCTTACGAGTGATTCAGAACCTTTTCTAACTTATCTTATCTTTTGTATCTTAAATACACTCACAGTCAGTCAGCAGCAGCCTCTGTGTGTGTGTGTGCGAGTGTTGTGAAGGTCCTACTACGCTGTTTGCTGATGAAAGCAAAAGGGACACATCTGGCACGTCTGAATGTTGCTGAATCCGAGAGAGAAAAGCATACCGACTTTGTGCCACTGAATTGATGAAGTTTCACCTTCTTTCATGTCAAATATAGTTGTTGCAAAGTTAGCAATCGCAAACACCTCCTTAAAGGAACACTATCTAAGATGAGGTTTTTTGTTTTCTAATATTTCAAAATCTCAGTTCAGAATTTGCGTTTTTTCCGTTTTATTAAAAAAAAAAAAAGTGATGTTGCACAAGCATCATTACTAAACAGCTAAATAAATATACATATGAGATATTTTTTTCAAAAGGCATGTAAAGAGTGGAAATATGCAAATATTGTGTTGATTCCGATCCAATACTCAAACATTTGAGACTGAAGTAAAATACAAAGAAGGAAATGTCATTTCATCTGTGTTTAAAAGTCGTCTCTCCATCAAACACTAAGGTTTCTGATTTCATAACAACCTTCCAAGAAACACAGTGGGAGGTGAAACAATGCTTTGATTGCATAAGATTCCACCCAGCATCGCTGCAGTAAATCAGGTCTCCCTGAGCTCATGTAAAATATTAGTATGCCATTACCCAAATGGTGCCGTTACTTCAACGAAGCTTTGGAAGCAAAGATCCCATTTTTATGAAGAAGAGACACTCCAGACCAACCCCTGCGTTGCAAATAAAGTAGGTTTATGGTTGCACGTCAATGGGCTCATCAAATACGGCCTACGTTTATTATTCATAAGATAACTGCTCATGAAAAAGGTATTGCAATCCTGTGGTTTATAAATCTGCGTAGCCTGTCTGAATGCTGATGACGGCCCTGTTTAAAACTCGCGGCTGTGTGTTTTATTGACTCATCACGAGCGGGTTTGTGGCAACACACCTGCCTGGGGTATTCTCATGTGTGTTCCTTCAGTTTATGTGTCTGTAATCACTGCTGCTCCTATGTGCTGCTATTCCCTCGCACATGGAGTCAAGCAACACAAAGGAATTATTCAATTCTGTCTCCATGAGCAGCTCTCCTCTCCTCTCCTCTCCTCTCCTCTCCCCTCCTCTCCTCTCCTCTTCTCTTCTCTTCTCTTCTCTTCTCTTCTCTTCTCTTCTCTTCTCTTCTCTTCCCCCCCACTGGGTATGCCCTTGTCCCATCAGCTTGGCTCCTCCCAGAGAAATTCTTTGGCTCTTTGGATTCGCTCTCTGCCAATTAGCTGATCATGGAGATGCAGGTCAGGGGTCAGACTCCAGGGGAAAGGTCCCTCCCCTCCACTGAGGCCCATTCCTGTCCCTTTCATGTGGGGAAAGACTTTTCTGAAGCTGATTTTGGGGGCTGGCGCCAAATAAGCCTCGGAACCATTTTAATTATGCAGCTTCTTCAGAAACTTCACAGCTTTGAGCTTCGTGCAGCCTGAGGAGCTGCAAGTGCTTCTCATTGTTATTATTTACTGAGCTGTTGATTGTCAGTCCGTCAGTTCATCATCTGGACGATAAATGTTGATTGCAGTGTCTGAGCTGGGATGTTTTCACTGGCTTTGGGACTTTTTTTTTTTTTTTTTTAACATTTAGAACAACAGATTCTATGTGGAAACTTGTGGAGAAGAAAAGTGATGCGCTGTGAGCAGCTGAGATGAACAAAAATCCCAGGCAGGCTTATTGAGTCAGTCGCCCTGTCTCCCTGGATCATGTCTGGTATGTAAACAGAGAGTACCACAAGACTGTAGAAATATGTTCATCATGACCTTTCTTAAAACCTGTGGAATGTGTGAATCACACAAACACACAGGAATGTGCACCTACACCTCTGGACACACATTCAAGACAGAATAATACTGGTGCTTGGTGGCAATAATGACAGATGATGAAAGAGAATTGCCGAAGGTCCACGCAGTTAGATGTTCCTGGTGTATCAGTGAAAAAGCCCTTAGTGAGTCTGCATGTCACCCCCCTCCCAAATAAATAAATAAATAAATTAAACAGTTGTTTAGTTCACACATCAGAAATATGTTTGACTAACATGAGCATACTGAGTTTCTCTTTGTTAAATTGTGCATTTGAATACATGTTGTTCATGGAACATGATTAAGGGTTATTCAATCTACTTAATCTGAATAGATTCAAATGTGTTTTTAAACAGTGTAGGTAAATACTAAGCAGATTACTTTTTGAGTGGTCATCTGCTTAACCCTCAGGCACGAGTTCCATTTAACTCATAAGTCATTAAGAACAAAAATCTGATATAAAAATAAATCACACATAAAGATGAAAAAAAAAATCTAATTTTTTTTTTTAACTTCAAACCTGCTCAAAATGTCTAAACACTCAATGATTTTAAGGGTTTTAACCCTGAAAAGGGTGGTTGGTTCACTTATTAACTGGGTTGTTATATATGGAAACAAAAACAAGTGAAAAAACCCACAAGAATGGGATGAATCTTTAAAATGATGGAATGTGTTTTAGTTCTGAGCAGGGCTGGAGCTACTTAAATGACTGATGGAGAGAAAAACAAATACATATTGAATTATAAACTATTGTCAAGAAAGTCTTTCCCCAAAACAATTGTGATCAAATTTGCGCCAACGCTGCCAATATGAATACCAAAGGAAGAGGCAAACATTTTCTATATTGTTTAAAAAGATGTCCATGATGTTTGACAAAGGTGGATGAGTTAAAGAAAGAGGTGTAATTATTGTAAAATTCAACAGATATTTGTCATATTCTTCAACTTTTTTAACAAGTTGAAGCGCTGAGCGACACAACTTGAACCCAGCTGAAATATCCCCAGAATACAGAAAAACAACAGGGTAGGTGACAGGAGGTGTCAGGGCTTCAAACTGACTGCAGTAAGAAAAACACAAGACTCATACAAGAATCATTCACCCAGGAGAAAAACACACGAAATATGACTTTTTGGGGCAAACTAACAACCCAAAAAGAAGATTTGAGTTGGTGAACGAAGCCAGAACGCCATGCAGAGTAACAGTAAACTAAGAAAATAGTAAACTGAGAGCTTGAGTACGTAACAACCCCAGAAACAGATTAGTTACTGTCGAGTATTTACATCAGTAATGTAAATAAGCAGCTTAAATTAATGCCACACTCTATTCTAAGTATCAATTAAATGCATGCATATTGCATGTTATGTAATCTTCTTACATTTTATTAAGTATTTTGGTATCAAGTTGACTGATCCACACACTTTCACTCCATTTTTTTAAATGATATTTCTAAATTTGTTGTCTCCATGTGTTTTATTTTAAGTTTTTTTTTTTTTTTTGCCTATACAATCAGAGGGGAACTGCACCTGAGGATTCAACATTATCAGTTGTGCTGCACCCAGACCCCCGGACCGCAAAGCAGTAACCACTAATGCTGAACAGATGTTCATCAGCTGCTGAAATGGTATGAACTCCTCCCGCATGGTGGCTGGTTTCACTGGGGCTTTAGCAGCATTAAGGCGTCGCTGCAATTTATTTGCTTGCTACAGTACAAAATCACATGATAACAAGGTGATTGGTCATGACCTAAATTCAATGGCTGCCTCCCCAGCAGGGGAGATATGTTTGTAATGTATCAGACAAATTCTAAAACAGGATATCAGTGTGTGTGTGTGTGGGAGGGGGAGCAGCATTAAACTGTACTATGGGTCTGTGATTTGACCGAGATCTGGTAACTGATTTCTCCTCCTGCTCCTGTGACCCAAAAAAGAGATTGAGGAGGATTTCAGGACTTGTTCCTGTGACTAACCCGACAACATAGATGGGCCACGTGGGAGGATGAGGGCAAGAGATTTCTGAAAAATGAATATAGATGGATAGATTGGTTTTGCCCCTGTCTTTTCACTGATCTCTGCAAGGGTATGGTACGAGGGCGAGACGAACTGGCAGCCTTTATCTGGATGGACAGCAGTTTGCAACCTGCATTACCATAACATTAGCATTTTTCACAGGGGAAATGATTTATCAAACCATACAGCAATCAGCGAGGGGAGAGGGGAAACCTTAATCAGTCAGTGGATAGGAGGACATATGGCTGGTTGATTAGACCAGCGTTCACCTGCTGACTGAGATCCACATCCTGAATTAAGATGCCGTGGTCCCAGCAGGAGAGGGATGGCATCCACAGCAGATAAATACAACCGTCAGACATGCATCTCCTTAGCCAGCCCAAAATCCTGCTTAAAATTCAGGGTCATATGGTACAGATGGAGGCAGCTTAGATCTGCACTGTAACAGAGGTGCGACTGGCAGATTCTAGGTCAGAGAACGTAGGATGTATAGACGTCTATTCAACCGCCTTGTAACGGGGTATTTATGTAAGTAGCCCAGGCAGTGTGGGTCACAGACCTAATCCTGGAGAGTGGCTGTCTTAGCCAGAGCCAATTGATTGACTTAACGCAGGTCATTTACTGAGGCGACGAATAAAGTAGCTCAGAATTGACTTACTTTCTTTTGTAAAAGCGTACAGATGACTGTTAAAAAAAAAAAAAAGTTCCTTTTCACTGCTGCTTTGACTGTGTGGCTTTAAAAAGACAAAACTGTATTTTTTATGGATACAAAGTTATCAGCCATTTAAAGAAAAGGGGGTGAAAAAGTGACTGCTGCTCAATGTAGTGCACCCAGTCCTGATACCGTTTCACCTCACATGTTCACTGGGTCTGAATGCACTGTATATTTGTCAGCTCACACTCAGATCTGTTTCTGTTTCAACAGTCACCGTTCTTCTGCAGCCTCACTCAAGCCGGCACTTTGAATCGCTGAGTTGTTTTAATGCACGCTCAGCGCTCATTGTGCAGCTCTTTCGGATGCATTGTGGCTCCACTTAGATCTGAGTGTTGCGCTTCTAATTTCAATGTCACAATACCTGATCTCATCACACGGTCACTGTCACTGACTGTTTTTTGTTCAGAAATGCTCATTCGATGTGTTTGATTTGAAATTTCTGGAAAGTTTTCATATATCTTTTCATATAACTCAGAAACAAAGAGACAGATCACTAGGTATAAACAACAAGATTATATAAGTGCAATGTTCAATATACCTTTAAATTTGAGCTGAAAGTCAATGCAGATACTTAAATTTCCAGCTAATCGAAGTCTACAGCATCTTTTTCTGTAGGGGAAATAACAAATCATTGTGCCTACTGTGTGTCAGCCTCTAGCCGATGTAGACATTTAATGTGTTTGTTTACTTGGTTTCATTTTATCATCCTGTCAAATCAGCAGAAATGTTCATTTTGGGCCGATACCAATATTTCACTTTCAGGCTGATATCAGCCGCTTCTGTCGATGTGCTGATAAAGTCTTGCGTCCCTGGCACTTGCCCTCCATCAGGCCGAACTTGAGGTTTTGTATTTTTGCCCAAGGATACTTTTGGCATGCGGACAAAGCGGCGCCTGTGACAGGGCGACCTGCTTCACCACTCTCGTCTGTGCACTGTGCTCCAGCTCCATTTATTTTGTAGCCATCACTATTACCCAATGAGAGCTGTTCAAGAAAAGCTCCATGACATGTTTTAAAATGAGTCCCTCTAACTTGTACTCTCACCTTTACTGTGGGTGACTATTTTTATGTGTTGAATAATTAAACTTAAGTATGCCAGTATAAATGAATTAATACTGAATCTTCAAGGTATTCAGCAAGAAATCAAAGCTAAATATGGGTGAATGTTATTTCTACTTAATTCAGCTGGTCATTGTCAAAGAGAAACAAGTATTCCCTCTTATGAAAGGTCATTTGTATTGTTTAATATTGGTTCCCCCTAAATCGACTTAAATGATTTAGTTTTAACAAATGTCCTTATTGAAGTACCATAAAGTTGTGCATTGAAGAATTATGTCACTCATGGTATTACAGCGATATGCGATAAGTCATGACTATTAATTTGCAACGTTGTCCAAAAATAGTCAGTGGCAAGCCTTGACTTGTTGATAAAAATAGTTTTACGTTATCACTTCATCGTGTGCGTCTTTTTTTTGAGGGGAAGGATTTTTTAGTTCGTCTGACGAGAGCCAAGCCCGGCTCTTCCCTCCCTCACTGACCCTTCCTTCACAAGGCTTCCTCACATTCACAGTTACATTCCCTTAAGAGGACATGCCATCACTACTTATTACACACACGGGGAAAGGCAGTGGAAAATAAGTAGGCCATGCTAGCATTATCTGTTTTTCATGCTGTGAAGTTGGTTTGGAGCAAAGCTGACAAGGGCTGTATGTCCAGTGGGGGATGTCAGGAGGTGGTAAATAGACACTGACATGTCTTAATGTATCCTGAGCTCAAGAATGACACACACCAAAAATACTCCCATGCACAGTGTGCAAAGCATTGCAACCGTCTTGAATTATTAAAAAGTTCTATATTTAACATCAGATTATTAATTTATGGCTATTTGTCCTGTGAGGTTTATATTTGTCTGACAGGCATTTCTTCCTCCAAATTTAATTAGTTGTTTTTTTTTTGTTTGTTTTTTTATGAGGGTTCATACTTCATGGATGGCAGCTAGGGATGCCTTCAGTATGTCGGTGTTCAGGTATGGCGAGAGCTGTCCAAAATAACAATCAGTCAGCAGATGGTCCACTGACCTTCACCATATGTGATTAGGCTTTTTAGTACAGGCTTTCAGAAGATCTCTCATTTACTGCTTATTATACTATCCACGCTCTGTGTATTAGGGTGATAGGCACTGGCACCGATTCCACCGGCTGCACGACGCGGAGCACGCATCTGTTCATCACTGATGTCTGACATCCTGTGGCATAACAAAGAGAAAACTGTCTGCAGGGTATGTCTTGTGCATCAGCTGACAGTGCCACGGAAGCTATGGAGCTAAATTAGCCACTGAAATATCAGTAAAATATTGGGAGGAATTTCTACCAGGAAGGGACACTCTTTTGTCTCATAATCCCGATAATCTTCGTGAAATCCCTCAGTACCAACCAGGATTAAGTATTCAACTGAAGATCCAGCTGGCCGTTATTAAATGTTAAAGGGGCGTAAGCCTAATTAGGCGAAGAAGTCCACTCCTGGGGCAGTCTCGGGTGAGATGCCTTCATGTTGGCAGAATCCCGACCACCATGCACGGACGCCGTGGAACCTGTGCAGCTCTGCCTCTCTTAACCTCTTCCAGGGCTCTTTTCCCATGGCTCAATTATTTAACGAGCACCGGCTTGGTTCAGGAGCAGCACAAATATATGTTGCTTTTCTCGCAAAGCGCTGCGGTGGGCAGGCTACTTATGCATATGCATGACACAACACAAGTATATTTATCATCAAAATGTCATGCCTTCAGTTTGATGGGACGGGGTTAAATGAGCAACGTGTTGCAGGTCCATAACTACAGTCTGTATCTGTGACTCCAGCCTTTCAGAGTGAGAAGTCATTCCTTCTCACATACAGTACATTTGTTACTGTTAATGTGGCACTTGGTATGATCTCAAAGCCTCATCCCTTGTTTCCAGGGGAAACTCCCAGACAAGGGTATGAGAGTGAAAAAGAACTACACACTTCACACAATCGCCCTTTTCCATTATTACATAGATACAATGGTGCATTCATCAGACTACACTCAGTGCTAATTTCCCTGTAGGCAACATGCTCCATTTCACTCTCTGTGTCTGCCTTTAAAAAGCCGCCACCCCCCTACTACCCTTCCACCCATACACATCTCTCAACAACCTCCCCCCGCACATTCTCCCCAATCTCCTCCACTTCCTCCTGTTCAGCAAAATGCTGATATGTGCGTAAGAGTGCTTATTTTTCTCATCCATTACCAGATTAATTAAAGTGTGGCTTTTGCCAATGCCCAGACGGATCCTCAATACTTCAAATGAGCCTAATCACCATGCACTCCCTAATCTCGTGCTAATTTAAAGAATTGCCTGGAACATACTGATGACTGGACTCTCCCAATTTTCGAGCTCCACTCTGGCACCATCAACAACTCTACTGTATTTCATGTCAAGGAGAGCTATTTGATGGGGCTTTTTTCCTTTGGATATGGTGCTTAAAGATTTCACTGTGTTCTGTGACATGTAATGCTCCCCGTGCATGAGGATAGGCTTGTGTTCTGGGGAGATAGTGCACTGTACGCAGCCTTCTAAGATGCTGTGTGTGTGTGTGTGTGTGTGTGCATGTGCACACTTAGGCAGGCATTCTTGTAGCTCTTTGTTGTCCACATGTCATGATGGATTTGGTCACTGCCAGCAGTGAGCGAGAATGACACGAGAGCATGCAGTGTGCCTCCAGGAAAACACAAGCTCAGCCTATTGCGCCTATTTCACAGCACTCTTTCCCCACTACAGTGTCCCACTGTCTAATATGCACAGGCTCACAATGGAATAATGACGATTAAATCAAAACCTGCATGCCAAAATCATTTTAATCCTCAAGTGATATGCAGTTTTCTTCTCCTTTCATTCATGTTGATTAATTGCTGCTTTTTCTCCTCATTAATTGTTTACTATTGTGAATTTTTCCAAGTATTCCCAGAGCTAAATAATCTAAATGGGTGCTTATTCAAATGCATATGACGCTTCGAGGCACATTTGTCAGCTGATTCCACAGGGAGATCCATATGCTCGACTGATATATCTGTGACCAGACAATAAGGGAAATTCAATTAATAATGGAAAGATGACTGTCTGTTCATATATTGAATTAATTATAAACATATATTAACAACATTGAATTGCTAAAAGTTCCAAGTCTTGAGCTAGTCACTTTTCCTTTTGTATTTCCACCTGGAGGCGAGGAGCTGATGCCAACTGTGCTCAGGGGTCTCAGAACCCTGACATGGAGTCATTTAATACTCTTACTCTGTTACACAATCCACAGAGTTAGCTTTAATTTTTAAATCTGCGATGCCAAATCATCTGGCTCTTATTTGCATGAAGATATCAAAAACAATGAAGGCAGGCAGCGCAGAGCTTTAAGTAGGTATACAAGCTGCGGTGGGCTTTATCACTAGCCTACAAACCATTTGTTCCCACCTGTTTCTCCCTCTCTTCCACACCTTAAGGCCACCTTATAAGCAGAAGATGTCCCTGTCGGTCTCTATAAGGGAATGCTTGCTCACCAGCATGAGGATGGATCGGTTTAAAGTGGCAAATCGCCTGATTCATCAACAAGGACAAAACCCCTATTGACGCCATCCATCTCTGACAATTGAAAAGCCCCCCTGAATAAATCATTCATCCCGCGTGTGAACAACATGCATGCACAAGACACTTAATGGATCCTCGATGGGGGGAAATAGTTGGCCAATCGACCCACCTTTGCAGCTCCTGTTTGTTTGTGTGTGTGTACAGGGAGGGGTGTGTGTGTGTGTGTGTGTGTGTGTGTGTGTGTGTGTGTGTGTGTGTGTGTGTGTGTGTGTGTGTGTGTGTGTGTGTGTGTGTGTGTGTGGGGGGGGGGGGGGGTGGGAGTGTTGCGTGCATGTGGAGGAGAATGGCATTGGCCTTGTCTTTGGTTTATGCGCGGCTGACCGTGTTCAGGCCTGAGGGCAGTGAGAGAGAGAGAGAGCGCGCGAGAGAGAGAGAGAGAAGGGTCACATTCTGCTGCTACTGGGTGGAAGCCCCTGCCGTGCTGCAAACACCCCAAGGCTCAGGCAGGGGGACAGGACTACGTGTACATGCCCCCCCCCCAGCACCATCTGCTGCCCCACTACTGAGCCACCCAGGATGGGGCCTGCGGAGGGGCAGCTGGGGGTGCTGCAGGGGAGGAAGGACTTAAAGTAGCCCCAGCACTGGCTCCCTCCCTCTGATGCTTCCTGCAGGATTTAAGTCAGGATGCACTCAGATCTGTGCACAAAACCTAGAGCGTATAGTTGCAATTTCAGACATTAGACCCTGATTAGCGCCACATGGAAAATGAAATGGGCTGTGTAGACTCCTGCTGAGATCAGGATTGAATTACTAAGGACGGGCCGACACAATGTGATCCTGCTTTCACAGTACCACCATGCACTGGTCCTTTATGACAACCACTGGGGAAGTCACTAATGATTGTTCATTAGCACACTCAGTGGGAGTTTTCGGTCAACCGATCTACTGAGGATCCCGGACTGTGCTGTCGCCTGCAGCCCGACCTGATGTGCAGTGAAATAAGATCTGCAAAATCAACTTGATGCTGAGATATATAGTAGTGAACAGGAAACCAGCCTCTCTTTTGTTTGTAAACAAAGGGGATGTTTATTTCTTGGGGGTGCAAGCGGTTGGTTCTTTTTCCTTTCACGGTTGCATGTGTAAGTGTGTCTGTGAGCACACGAGACTCATGAGCAGAGCCTAAAGTCATTAATGTTAATGTGTGTGTGCATCCCTCGCTATTCCCTACACGACTCTATATATAGGGCTGTAATGATAGCCAGCTCGGGGAGATGAGAGGAGTGAATTAATAAGCTTTGGTAGAAGATCTCTGCACCGTCTCTAGACAATGCCAAAGCTCTCTGTGGAAAAGCAGCAGAGATGAAATGTTAAGATACTTTTTCTTTTTCCTATTTTTTCCCTTTGCTTTCCTGCTGAGTGCTCCAAATCAACTGATTTGTGGAGGAAACACATTTAGGTTGAATATATCTTTTAGTTCCAGACTCATGTTGAAATTCTGAAGGGAGCCTCTGATTTATTGATGAGATATGAGAGCAGGTCGCATTAAGAAGAAAGAGGTCACGGGGTTAAATTTGAGATTAAGGCGTGTTGCCATCAGATATAATGTTTTAAACTGTTGACAACTTTGTTGTCTTTGCATGGTGAACTTAATTGGCTGCTTTTATACCACTTATACTGAACACTCTTATCCATGGTTACAGTCAGCAGCTGTTTGGCTGTTCAAAGTGTATCAAAGGGAGGAACAATATTTTCTCTGTGTGTCCCGGTGTTACCTTCAGCCAGAGTGATTCGAGGACAGGACTCCTCCCCAGCTCTACACCCGTGTGATGCTAAGCCAGATGAGCCAGTGTCCAACCGGCGAGGGTTAGCCGGGGATAAGGTGCCCTAGTTGCTCAGAGTGATTGACTGCCTTGCTCTCTCTCCCCTGGGAATGTGTACGGGGTGAGTGTGTGTGTGTGTGAAGTGAGGACAAAAACACACAGCCCTTGCGTTCCCAGAGCTTATATATGGCACACTGCGTATTGCCCCTTGAGCTACGACAGCCACAGCCCCACTTCCTACGATCTGGCAACTGGGTGGTAAATGTGCAGACGCCCTGTTAGCAAGATCATATCCCCCAGTTATGTGTGTTTGTGGGTGGGTGCTGAGCTTGTCGGGGGTTATGGTAATTCTTAACAACCATGCTCTCGCTACAGATTGCTCTGAGTTGCATAGTCGTAACACGAAATAGTTCACATAAATCCCCGCTCGAAGATCTTTGCGATTTAAAACAACACTGAGAAACAAGTATGCTGGAAAAGCGGACTGTTAAATTTATATGCAGATAACGGCGTACTGCCACTGACCTTTTCCAGTGCAACACAATATTTGCCAAGCCATTACAGAAACTGGGTCAGAATTCTGTAAACATACATAAAACACATGGGGCTTTTACGCCGAAGAAAATATATTATATAACAAGTGCACAAACATAAAATCCCTTTATTGTTAATTAAATAGTGTGAGTCGTAATGTTTAATTCTATAAGTGATTCAAGTTTCGTTAGATTAGAACAATGGAAAGTGTTGATGACAGAAGGAGGACAAAAGAAACAAGCGTATTTGTGATACAATAAAACTCTCTTCAAATGTTGCAAGAGGTGCAAAGGGTCAAGAACACACTGAGAGAAACATGTGGCAAAGTAAAAAAAAAAAAAGATGACACGAAGTGGAAATTTGATATTAACGTTGTGATAAAAATGACCGTGGCCATGCAGAATTAAACTAAATATAAAACAGTGGCAAACGTTGAAATTTTAAGGCTTTTGACCGCCTCTCAGCAGCAGTTGGCAGTGAGCCTCCAGTTGTAAAATTAAGTATAATTTTGTGCACACCCACCTAACACCTCAAAACAATGCCTTTATTTTCATTAACCCACTGTTTTTATGTGTCTCTATAATTTCTTTGTAGTGCAGAAACAACAATCTGTCACGTCTTGTGGAGCAAGGTCTACATTCAATTTGGATTTTAAGACATTGTGATCGTTCAAAATCATTTTAAGGGGATAGGCTGGCCTTTCGACAAGGTTTACGACATTGTGTTGTCCGGTTACAATCTCAGGCCTGAATTAGCGCAGCCCCTCTCAGAGGCCACGACCTCTCTCCTGTTCACTTAAGTCAGTGATTTTGTGACACAGGCCTTTAATCCAGACAGACCTCAGAGCTGTTGTTTTTGTGGCTCTCCAGGCATCTGTTCACTACCATTAACATTCAACTGAGCAAAGTCACATTCAGACGCTAATCAATTGATCAATATTTGCTCCTCTGTTGCATTTACTGCAAAGTGAGTCTAACCATTTATAATGTAGCTGACTGCTGTGCTTTCTAATAAGCACGGGTTGTCCTCAAAGGTCTGGCGGCGGCGCGGAAATGAATGATGTCTCTTTTATTTGATGAGATTGTTTTGTCCCAGTTCAATAAGATGTGGAGAAGCTTTTTATGTTTCAGAGATAAGGTGAGGTTTGAATGCCCCAGAGGCTGGAACACACAGTCCTCAAACTGACCACCTACAACCAGCAATTTGTACGAGACATTTTAATATTGGGAATCTGCTTTAACAATCACATGGTAAATCCCTTGAAGTTAGATGAAATCTAAATACAGGTATTAGGTGTCGCAAAACAATCAGTTTAATGTACAATCTAATTAATTTTTTATTTTTATATGAATAGAGTTGAAACTAGGTACAGCAGCACTTCACATCTGATTTGCCTTCGTAGGCACCTTAGTCCAGCTTTCAGCATTATCACGTGCCCATTAATGTTTCTTAGAACACAAGCTTCCTTAGCTCACTTTCAAGTGCATTATGAAACCAACGGGGTGCGACACCCCAGACGTCTGAGCTGAAAAAGTTCCTGTAGTCCCGGGTGAACTACATTCTGCAGCCCAATTAGTGCTTCCTTCTGCTTTGAATGAAACACAATGTGAAACATAAGCCACTAAAAACTGGCATATTTGTGTAACCCCTAGCAATTTCCCTGCAATTTTTACTCAGAGCTTCCGATTTTCCAGTCTGTGACCTCCATGTAAATATGGCACGGTACAATTTTGATGGTCAGCTGGGGTAGCTTTGACCTGACAAAACGTAGGTGTGAACACAAACCATACTAACTACAATGTGTCAGATTTACATTTTGGTCCACAGTAAATGTGCACCTTAATATGTACAAACAGATGTGATAAAATCCTTTATATTTTCACGTGGAGTACCAACAATATCCACAGTTCGAGTCCAGGCTCGTCTGCCTTTCTGTATAGAGTTGTCCTCCATGCATTTAAGGCTAGTTATTAAATAGCAGTATAGAAGATGGATGGATGGACATTTTCATGTGAATCATGACTCTCCATGCTGACTGGGATTCGTTCCTATTGTCCCTTACTGGTCACTGATGATGATGTCTTACACATGTTTAATTTTCAAATCTGTTAAAGTTCACAGGCATTGAAATGTTTATTTAAATGAAAAAGGGAGCACAATGTGACAGGAACAAAAGCAGTTAGATAAGTATGATAATGTTTTGCTCTTGGGTGGAGCAGTGGTTAACGCAAGCTCTGGGGCCGGTTGGGACTTTCTTTGTGGAGTTTGCATGTTCTCACCTTGTGTCTGTGGTTTCCTCCGGGTGCCCTGGTGTCCTCCCACCTTCAAAAAACATGCTTTTGATGTTAATTGGTAACTCTAAATTGCTCCTAGGTGTTCTGCTGTCGCTCAATAGGTAGCTGGGATCGACTCCAGTGCTATACAACCCTGCACAGGATAAAAGAAAGAAGGTGGATGAATGGATACATGACATATTAAAATCAATTATCGTGCATCAAATGAGATACACTTAATGAAACAAGCTTTAAAATGAAGGAAGGAATTACTTTGTGTTTTATATGATATTTGATCCTCCTCGTTATAGAAACATGGCAACAGAGGCGAGCTGAAAGTGAGCACCAGGAAACTAAGACCTGCCACGTACTGCGCTCCCTGCAAGGTATTTGAGCCTTATTCTTCTCTTGCCACAAGGGTCTTTTATTCCAGGCCTCCCACTGACTACAGTCACACCAGCTCTTAGTTTTTCAAAGGGACCTTAATCATTTTAATATGAAAGCTGCTAAGTACCCACAATAATCACTTTGATGAAACGAAGGACATTTTAAACAGCCCCCCTTCCACATTTTAGCATTTCACCCATGCCTTTCATGATTCTTTTCATGAGTCCTGCTTCATTGACTAATGCTGGATCCTGATATGCTGTGTAATTTACAACCTTTCAGCCTTTCCTCACTCCACCTTGATTCATCCTCGCCTCAGCCATTGTCTGCCATTTTTTAATCACGATGGCCAATCTGATCAAAATTCTTGCATGAAGGCTTTTTGTCTCGTGTCAAATTTAAAAAGAGGTGTTCACTTTTTTAATGGATGCTCAATTAAACCAAAAGTGGGTTTTACATTTGTAAAGTAGGTGTCCAATAAAATGGTTGTGCTGGAAGGGACGAGCGAAGGAGTTCACCAGCATTCACCATGCACAGGTGTTTCTGCAACGATACCACGATGCAGGCTCCAGTGATTTAAAAAAAAAGTGTGCAATATTAATTATATATTACAAAACTTTTGTCAGGGGCTTGAGTCGCAGCTCAGTGGACTGTCCTGTCAAACAGAAACAGCCAACAAAGTAGACATTCACCTACTTTTAAAGTTCACTCTGAACCAGCTTCAGCTCTTGCAGAAACTAGGACAAGGTTTGTCTTTATCTGCAGACCAGAAGTGGAGCAAAAATGGCAGCGACAGAGTTGGAATATGGGGCTGATATTCTCTTGCAAAATACCATTGTTTTCCCAATGGTCACTTAAATATTAGTGTTGTAATTTCATCACATCTTGATGAACGAATCAAGGACTCCCAAATGAAAAAAGCTGCAATAACTGCTTGTTTCAAATTCACTGCAATAAGCCGGACTTATTAAGTTAGTAGCAAGGCTTTCCTGTAACAGTGCAATACTGTATTTTTAATTAATGAGTTCATAATGTGTGGGAAAAGTCCCAGTTCAGAACAGAACAGGCAGCCTCTTGTGAGTAACTTTAATATTTTGAGGGTAAATTGACAGTATGGTAACAGATCTCTCTCTGTTCACCAGTTGTCTTCACAGTACAATCATTGCTTTAAAGACCAACCATTTACAGGGGATGCTTGCAAATAACTTTGCAGTCATTGTTGATAGTGTACTGCTGTGTTTGAATGTGCTACTTGTTCACATGTTTTGCAAGTTTTACAGTATCTTGTGATGTTTGTGCTGGCTGCTACTTTGGGTAGTTCAGCCTTGTATTGAGACATTATCTTAATGGGACAGAACATGACACTGCTGTAAATTGTAAGCAGTTTGTTTTGTGGTTTTTCAAAAATATGCTTCTTCTGGTTATCAGTCATACATAATTTCTTTCCTCCAAGATTTAAAAACATGTTAGCATCCTGTTTATCATTTAATCTATTTTATTTATTATTAAATTAAAATTTCTCAGCAGGCATTATATTGAATTGCATTGTAACTTTGGATTATCACCTTTGAAATACATGGGAGTAGAAATCCATCCATCCATCCATCCATCCATCCATTGGCGAGGGCAGGATACACCCTGGTCAGGTGCAGTAGAAATCAGCTGTAGAAATGTCTATTCTACCATGAAAGAAACAATGTAAACAGCAAGAAACTGAATCTTTTACCCTTTGAGTTATATTTAGAAACCTCCTAACGTGCTGCACAACTTTGCTGCTTTTGTTTCAAAGGGAATTTCTGCATGTGCGGCGACACACTCGCTACTTCTCACATCTCGTCGAGTGCCGTGCCACAATGACAGTGATAGGAACCACGTAGTGCCAATGAGTCTTTGTTGACTTATTTATCACCTCTTGTGTGTTACCTCTCTGCCTTTTGGCAGTTGCACTGCCTTGTGGTTTATTTATACCACATCTCATCATTTATTAAAAACTCAGTCAGTGGGGCAGGCGAAAGAGCATTAGGGAGTGAAGTCGACAGGCTGCTCGGGAATCATCCTCCCCTCGTGCCAAGCGGGGCTCCTCCTGCCCTCGTGCCGAGCGCCAAAAGCCTGCGGAGGCGCGGAGACAAAGGGAGGATGGTCGGGAGCGCAAGTGAGTGTCAGTATTCTTCGAGGAGGGGGGGTAAGCCCATCTGATATGAGAAACATGAAGGGGTTTTAGCAATCTGGGGTCTTGCTATATTAATTTCTGAGGGAATGCTTTTTATTCTCCTGGAGGGTCTTGCAGTCACTGGCAACAGATGAGAAGCTGAGCACGCAAGTTGTTGCCAAGCAGACAAACGACCACATCTGCTGTGGTAGGAATATGAAGACTATAAAACACTAAGAAAAGTCCAGAAGTCTCTATGAACATTAGTCGACATTAATTATGTGCACAAGTTTCTTTCTTCTGAGGTCAGACGAAAACTATTCAAAAAATTTCTGCTTGATTTCAAGAGTTACGAATGACTTCTACTATTCTTTTAATGTGAAAGATTTGTTCAATTGTGTAATGCTTTCTGACTAATTATCAAGGTCAACATATATTTATTGGAATAAACTCATGACGCGTCTCGGGTGCATCCTGCAGTCAGCTGGATAGCCTCCAGTCACCCGTGACAGTGACCCGAATAAAGTGGGAGCCTATTTGAAGATGGATGGACATGAAGAAGTCCCTTACACAATACTAATGTAGACCCAGCTGTCCCTTTTTTTTTTTTTTTTTTTTTTACAAGAGGGTATATGAGCATACTTGACCTCAATAAAGATCAGTTTTCCCATAAAAGGCTTTAAATTTGAGACACCAGCCGAGACTCACCGTTAATAGCCATGTTCTTGTTGAACTAGCTTTTGGTAATGAAGTATAACTCAAAGAAATAGCCAGCTTTAATCCAATCACTCCTAGACACGACTTGCTGTGAGTAAGCGGGAAAATACATTTTCCTTTTAATTTTAAGGGTCAACTGACCCTTAAAAGATCCACACATTCCTTTTCATCACTCCCCATTGTCTGAAGAGCAACACAATAAAAATTCCTAAAATTTCCAAAACATCACTGAGAACGGACAGACCCTGCAGTCACCCCCAGCAGGAATGTCACACCAGTGTCAGACACTGCGCAGGGGGATGGAGGAAAAAAGGGGGGACCACCCAAAGATGCCGGCCGTCCCTCTGCGGAGCTGAGGAAAAGATCGTGGACTGCAGCTGTGTGGAGTGAAGTGGTTAAACTTGTGTCTGCTTAAACCAGCACGCTCCAACCCCGAGCCTGGACTGCATGTTCTGGCTGCTTTCACACTTCAGTGCACGTACTGCAAGATAACGTGTGATCAACATTAACAGACCAGCCTAGAAAACACGAACAACCCAGACAAGTTCATACACTCAGTGGCTCCAAATGAGCATACTGAGAATTAACCCGAAAATGTATTTCAATCCTAAAAGCAAACTTTGGTTGTGTAATCTAAGCTCTGCAGTTCGGTGACCTTTGGCTGGTTGTGTCATTTGGACACCCGCAGCACCTGGCTGCAATCTGCTTACTCACTGTTTAAGGCGTGCTTTCCTTGTGTTCTTCTGCAGGCTATTATCAGTTGTCACCGCTGACAGACAGATACGGGAGTGTGATATAGATAACATGTAGAAAAGATTACTCTCTTTGCCTGGTTTTTGGGGGTTTTTTTGTGTTCAGTTTTCTAGTTCACACCTCAGATTAGTGATTTATTTGAGCTGGTGTGAATGCAGGAGCTCAGATCGCAACTGCTTCTGACTGAGTGGGATATTGAAAGCGGGTAAAAGGTGATGGTAGTGAAGAGCTCATTAAAATAACTAACCTGGCAATGGTTTCTTTCAGCCTGTGGAGGAGCTTGTTTTGCCTGTAATGTATGGACGTTCGGGGGTCTCCTGTCTTTGATCTGTGTGAATAGAGAGGCATCAAAGGAGGCAGGGAGTGCGCCACGTCGGCGTGTATAATGAATGGGGAGTAATTTCAACATAAGGAAATTGTTTAACACATAGTGGTTTTGCAGTGTGATGGATGTACCACCCCTCTGCACGATTGCCACACTAACATTTCAATAACCATCTGCCACTATCATTAGGGTAGTCGTTATGACATATCTTGAATGTCACATTGTTTTATTGCTGCATTGGAAGGGTGCTGAAACAGGACGTGATGAAGCGAGTCTCTGTGTGTCTGCACAGCATGCAGAGGCAAGACACCCCCATTTCCTTTCCTGTAACTGTGAGTTCTCTCCATAATTTCCATATTTACATTCAGAATGATTGGTTGGATTAGCTCATCTAATTTGTAGGGCACTTCTTTATACACACAGGAAGATATTAGCTGGGGTCATTAACTGTATGCACACAGTGTAGGTAATGTCATCGACTCTGGTTAACAATGTTTCTCATATATCTCTACACGCAAAGAGACAATCATCTACATACAAGTGCCATATGTGGGAGCAAGGAAACTGACGCATGAAAAGTAGGCAAACACCTGAAGACTGGAATCAAACTGAGGTTTGCTCACTGTAAAGAAGAAGTAGTCGCAATCATACAACTGTACGACACCATATTTACTGAAGCATGAGAGGTAAGTCCATTATGGGCGACTGAGAACAACCTCATTGCTTCTTGGCAAGTATGGAGGAAGTAAAAAAAAGTGTCTTTATCAGTGTCTGTTTTGATCAAGGTATTTTGCGATCTTGTGACCGGAGGCCATGGCATAAATTTCTCTTCCTCCATCAGACCTCAGTGACCCCTTGTTCCCAGCATGAAAGAAAATGAATCTGTAAAGTTTTTAATGCTCATTTTTTTTATGTGCAAACCATCTGTGGCTGTCTGTTCCCTACTTGCATGGGAAATTGGATATTTCAACATTTTAAGAGGTTTATGAAACTCATAAATTGTATAGCACTTGTATATGCGTTGTGGTAATCAAACATTTCCCTTAAACAGTCCTGTCAAATCAGGTGAGTATAAAAAAAATCTAAAACTTTTCATGTGTGACTTGTTATTATAGCCATTAACTTATTCATCTAATTGGAAAAATTCATTCATTGGACAGTTTTTTCAAAACGTGAGCTGTTGGTATTCAGAAGTTATGTTTACTGGTGAAATCAAGCTAAATGTGGCCTATCCATCTCTCCATCTATCCATCCTCCATCTTCTACTTTGCTCTCATCCAACTGAAGACAGTAAAGGGTTGGCAGCTGATCCAAACTGCATATGGGTGAAGGTAGAGTACACTCCAGACAATCAACTAGTCCATCAAAGATAGACAGACAGTCACACACGCAGACATTACACCGATGGACATTTATAAAAACCACCAATTCAACCTCCAACACATGTTTTTGGACTTGAAATCTGAAAAAACTGAAGAGAAAATCCATGCACAGAGAGAACATGCAAATGCCACAGAAAGCTTGGTCTCGAACTAGGAATTTCCCTTGCTGTGATGTGAGAGCTCTACCCACTTGTTCCCCATACAGAATGTGGCTCTTGGCTCCTGAACATCCTATGCCTAAATATTGAAATACTTATTTGGGTATAGTTTAGTTTAGCGGCCACATAAATACAATCTAATGTTTTGGATGGTACTCCTGTTTATGAAGCAAAATAGGTTTTAAAAGGAACATCATCAGCATTAATAAACTACTGTCAGTGGCCTTTAAAAGTTTCAGTGAGGCCTGGCACACATACGTACATTTAAAATCTTCTTCTGTGAGATGAAAATCGGGAAACAGGAAACAGGAAACGGGGGAATAAATGCTTTGCCAGTAACATGTTTTCTCTACAATACATCACATCTAAATGACTAATGTTATTTGTGTGGCCTTCTGGTAATAAGGCCCACAGTCATGCTGCTGCTGACTGACCAGGTGCCAGGAGATAAGATCAGGACATCAGTGCTTGTTGATGAGGCGCTGCCTCCTGCACTGCTTTTCTTTTCCTGGACGTCTTCAACATTACCAGGTAGCAGGCGAGAGGGGGTGGGGGTAGGGGGGGTGAGATCCCTTCTCCCTTCTCCTTCTGCCCTCTCTCTCTCTCTCTCTCTCTCTCTCTCTCTCTCTGACTTCTTTGAACTTCCCACCGCCTCAGCAGAATCAAAAATATAAAGGATGAATTGAGCATGTAGTTTATCAGGAAACTCCACCCCCTGCGTCACGTTGAAATCTCACTGGTTTTCGGGGCTTGGTCTTGTAGTTTCCAGTCTATGGCTTTATCCTCCGTTTACTCACTGACATCATACATTCCTTTTGTGAAAATCACCTCCTGTAGCAGACGTGCTCGCCCGTATGTGTGTGCGGGTGATGTAAACCATGTAATTATGTGCCATTGACACATACCTCCTCGTATAAGAGCCTGGAGTCTGGTTGTTAGAAAGCCAGAGCCTCGTCACTTGTTAGGTCCACATGATGTAATTTACCATTTTAAAGAGCTTTCCTGGCCGGCCTCTGCCGAAGGAATTGATTATGTATCTGTTACAGATTATCCTGGTTTTCTTTCATGCGTTTTCATTGGACAGTGTGTTCTGATGAGGTCGTTCTGCTGCTGCTTTGATATCACAGCTGGAAGAGTCAGAGTAATTCCAGTAATAATTTAGGTAAGATTTAAAGGATAACATTGAGAAAGCCATCCAATGTGTCTCCTTTGCCAGAGATGTAGAAAAAAAAAACCCCAACAACTTAGAATAACAGGCTTAAGATTAAGTCAGAAATATTTTTTATGCTTTCTCTCAGTGTTAGTACAGCTCAAAAGAATATTTCAGTGGGAAAGAAGTCAAAATATTCAACGTCCCTCATGGTGATGTGTAGCAAAGGGAGGTCTCCCAAAAAAAAAAAAAAAAAAAAAAGCGAAGTGACAGTCTGACTAAATGATGAAATATAAAATAAGACTTAACTCTGCATGCTCCTGATCTAAAGAACTGAGACTTTCTCATGAATTTAAACACGCAGCACACGATGAGCAGGGATGTGAATAATCAATGACATTTCAAATGAACTCCTCGATGTGAACATGTCAAATCCAAGTCTGGTGACTCAATGTGAAAACTTTACTCCTCAGTTGCAGCTTGTCCTCCGCTTGCACAGTGAAAACAGCCGAGCAGCAGCTTCAGCGCTCCATCTGTGTCCACACAGGATGTGTTCACGCACAGCATTGAGTGTTGGTCTCTTAAGCTGTGTTCACACTCTGCAGGTTTGGTTTGATTAGAACCAACTCTGGTGAAATGGCGCCGCGACAGCGGTCTGGACACCGCCAACCAAACCCAGCTCAGATCAGACGTGGACGACGACCCCTGCTTTTGTTCAATTCCACATCCTACCTGATGTGCTTCAATCAAAGTACCAAGTTACACAGATACAAGTATCGACACAGAGCAAACACAGGATGTGGTCTGTGGTCTTATGCATAATAAAAATGTTTTACCAGTCATTCATATTCTATGTAATCAAACTTTAAACACACAGAGATGAGAACTGAATATGATAATTGGAATGAGCAAAAATTGCAATTAGCACAAAGCTATAACATGTCCAGTGATTGCAGAGTCTTAAATGTCTAGTTTATCTCGGTAAAAGCCTATAGCAGTCCTTCAACAGTGATTTTTTGTTGTTGTTCTGTATAGATTCCAACCGCAAAGATAATATTTTTATTTGAAAAATGAAAACGTATTGAACATTTAAAAACTCCAACATTCAGCCAAAGAATGGCTTTTTTATTGGAGAAAAGTATGTGGAGCCTTAATCGAGACCTAAATCAAACAGGAAATATATACGCACATAGATACTCGTGAAACAAATATTTACCTTTTTTTTTCTGTCTCCCTGTGAGCTCTGAGGTCTGTTGAACCTGTATTAAACTTTTGCACCAGACATTAGACAACAGCACATTCTGTATGTGCCAGTTTGGCATCCGCTGCACTCCACCTTTCCCCGACACCGACAGTAAACGGGAAAGGTTTTCTTCCCTTCCTTTAAAATGCAGCACTCACGCTTTTTCCATTTTGTGTGCAGATAAGAAGCGATGCTGCTCTGAGCCTCTGACAGGCCGCATCCACATTCTAAAATGCTCAAACACAAATAAACCTCAGATGTAGTAGAGCCGCCCACAAAGCTGCCTCACGCAACAACCTTCTTGGTATTCTGAGCAAAACGCCTGCCACTTAAAATACGTCCATAGTAGTCGCTTGAAAAACTATAAAAATTAGACATTTTCATGAATTTAGGTGGCATCTACTTGACGGCCTATCATCATCAGAATGGAAATATTCTCCTCAGAGTCAAAATCTGGAAGTACATTATTTCAACAGTGAAAAACAAACATCTTCATGTTTTTGCTGTTATTCCCTCTTTGTTTCTACTTTTCCTGTCGTTCCATTGCTCCACTGTAGTCGACTGCTCTCCCTGCTCCTGACAGTTCGCACAGAGACAAGTTTCAAAAGTTGTTTTTGTCAAATACTTTGGCACATAGAAAACAGCAATAGGAGAAATCTAGTGGTCAGGTGGTTTTCTTTCTCATTCCTTTCATGATAAAAGAAATAATTGGAGGGTTTATGTTTATAATTTCATTAAAACACACCTTCTCATTGCTGTATTTGTTGATGGTGTAATTGAGATTAATGAGAATTCATCAAATATTTTCCAAAATTAAGTTGAAAGACTTTCTGATATATGTTATAAAACCTTAAACCCGCAAAGTAGTGCAAGAAGCGTTAAGCCTCAATGTGGCTTTTATAGATTAAACACAGAGTATTAGTGAAATGTGCCCGGGAATCTGTTTTACTTTCACATTCACAGATCATTTTCAACTTGCAGGTTTAGTTTTAAAAGCATTGTAGTTTCGGGGGTTTTGGCCTTCTGCCCCGCCCACCCCCGCCTGGTCTGACAAGTTCCCACAGTAAATGAACTCTTGCTGTTTATATGACTTGGTTACACGTGTCAGTTTGGGAAGGTTGGTGCATTAAATGTTCTGTCAATTCGAAATAAAAGTGTTGTTGGTGTTTGTATCTCAAATACGTATCAGATTATTCGTATATCCACTTCGTCTTCACAAGAAGCTTCAACAGTGGAGTTGCACGTTTCCGATCTCATCATGCCAAAGTAACATAGCAAAAGGAGGGATTACCGAGAGCGGACGCACCAGCCTTCCGTTCCAAATTGTGGCGGCAGCGAAGGCTGAGAGGAAACCTCACTGTGGTGTTATTCAAGTATCGGGACTTCCCTCCAGCTTGTTATTGAAACGCCGAAAAACGATGTTTAAGCTTCCCAGCAAACGATGAAAGTGTGACTGTTCCGTTTGAGGCAGCATGTGGTAAACCCCGTCACTGTCACAGCGACATGTTTGGATCCAGAGCAGCGCTTCTCTGTGTGGAGTTTGCATGTTTTCTTGGTGCTCAGTGCATTTTCTGCAGACATTCTCCCCGCCATACAAACATGTGTCCAAACATCCACCCATCCTCTTTACTCATTATCCAACTTTTAGACAAATCGCCAAGCCTCAGTCTGAATAAAGTAGAAGACAAAGACATTGTTCAATATTTTAGTACGCTTCACTGAACTGTCTCCTTGCTGCAGGATGTTGTCTTTATTTCTTTTCTTTCTTTCTTTTTTTTTTTTTTACTTGGAGCCACACTTGTGCTCCAACAGCACACAGGGGGATTTCTGTTGAAGAGCCTAACCCTGCAGCTGGGCCAGTTTATGTGATGCAGCGTGCCAGGTGGTAACAAAGCGAGTGGAAAACCCACAATAAACCCACAAATGCTCCATTCCCGTTAAGGTTCTTTATGTGAGCTGTTGTCAGCATATCTGCTGTGTGATCATTGAGCGGCGCCACTGCTTTTGTGTACTCATTTTTGGACGGGGCCATGTTGTCGGTACAAAAATAAGAGTACATGAAATAGTTTTGTTTAGTTTTATGACGCAAGAAAGAGTGGATATTTAACATGAAGTAAGTGACTGTTTCTTCATGCAGTCGAATGTTGCCGGCAGCGTATGTGGGAGTGGAGTTAGTGTCATTCTGCTGCAATCATTATAAGCCAGTTTAAAATAACATACAGAGCTGAAAACCCCCAATTAGAGTGCAAGGCCCTGTTGTCACTGTGCACTAAATCTGTCACACTAATCACAATCGTGTGAATTAGGAGCTCTTGCTCTCCTGTCTCCCTCCCTGTTTGACAACTGTCTGACTTTATTCTGGTTTCCACAAGAAGAAGAAGAAGAAAAATAAACCTGTGATCTGTTTAAGGTCTTGCACCTGCAGTAGTTGTGTTTGTCATTTTCTCTCCAGGCTTCAGCATATCTGCCTCAGTTCTTTTGTGTATTCCTTAGATTTCAAATGAGCCCTCCCATCCATCCCCCCTCGCTGCGAGTCGCTCCCAGGCCTGATCTGATGCAGACCGCATGCAGAGCTTGTGTATGATGGTATTGACTTTACATTCAGTCTGCTAACTCTCCCAGGACTTCCCTCCGAGAGGTAAAATGGGGTTGGCAGCTTTATTTTCCCTCTCGCAAAAAAAAAAAAAAAAAAAGCTCACAGTGAGTTTCGACATGCAGAAACTGGCTCTACGGATTTGTTTCTGGATGTGAATCAGGTTTTTAGTGGCGGTGACGGGATGCAAATGTTGTAGCGTGATTGTGTAGTTGGAGGAAAAAAAACAACAACAAAAAACTAAAGAGTGCAGAAGCCAACATGAAGCACGAGCTTTAATGTTGCTGCCCCCGAACACACTCCTCTCGGTGACGTCAGCGTGCCGCCACGGACGCTGATGTCACCTACAAAGAAAGGGTCGGTGAGCGGCGGAGAGCAACGCCAGCGCAGGACTGTCTAGGAGCCAGAGCATTAGCATAGAGGCCAGACAGGTCCACTTTCAAACCCAATCACCCGAGCTGTCATTTCCCCGCTGCTGCCGCTTGTTGCTTTGAGCCGCTGCCAGCGCTCGGCCTCAAAATAACTTACAAAATAACATTCTAAGAAATGGCTGTATTCCACAAAGATATTTCCCCTGAAAAGCTCATCTCTGCGCCTCGGCTGTAATTGGGGTGCGACCTAAATATCTGAGTGAAGCTGCACTTGAGCGAGTCTGCAGCCTTATTGACCTACATTTGAGGAGAACATTGCTAAAGCTTTGCAGGGATCAATACTTCACTCTGTCCTTGCACTGATCAGACAGCCTGCCTCTTTAAATGGGAGGATTGTTGTCCTTTTTAGCTGTTGGAAGCGCATAGTTGTGATCTGCTCCGTTTGGTATACAGTGATCAACCTGTTGTTCCTCTACAAAGTTGCACACTTAATCCTAAAACTCAATGCTGTTTTTGTAGTTTTAAGATGATAATTACATATCTTTGAATTTATGTGTGCTCAGAAAGCTCATTTTAATACCATTTGAATTTACTTACACAATAAAAACCTTTTAATAAGAGAAGCTTATCTGGGGATTTGGGAATTAAAATCTGACACAAATTAAACAGATTTGACAAAGAAGAACACACATCACCTACCTGCTGCCTTTTACTGCATTTAATAAACTTTGTTTCTATTAGAAAGCAAAATAGCCAACTAACAGGCAGGGGCACAAGGTTTTTAGTTTGCTTTTTTTCTTCTTTTTTTTAATATGGGGAGGAATTAGTAATGAACAAAGCTGTGATGAAAGAGCGAAACAGCTAAAATGGCTGAAATCACCCCAAAATAATAAGATAACAGATTAAAAAAAGACTGAAAGAGCAAAGAAACGGTGTGAAAAGCAACTCGAAACAGTTGAAAAAGGAGACGAACAAAACAAAAACAAAAGCTAAAATGATTGAAAATGTTGTAAATGGCTCAAAAGGGAAGAAGAAAACCGTTAAAATGGCTAAACTTGCCAACATTGTTCAAACATCTGGAACAACCAAATCGCTAAAGCATTTCCCTAAAAATCCTTGAATTCAATAAATACTACACTTTTGATAAGACTGTATGTAAAAGATTTAAAAGCTGTGCTATCGTCATTTTGAAGGTTAGACATGTTTTGCCTGTCCAGACGAATTTTATCTGAAGGTCGCAGAAATGTGTCTCAGGGTGTCGATTATCAGCTCCTATCTAAAGCTGGACAACAACAAGAACAATCCCTCGACGTTTGAATTTGACCTGTTTATGTTGCACAGCTTTTCTTTAGCTGTGGTCACTGTGTGTCCTGCCATTGTGGATGCAGGGAAGAAAGATCTCAGGGGTGTACGCAAACACCACTAATGACTGAAACAGAGCGTCTAATAGAGCAGCTGCATTAAATGTTTCATGGTTTTATTATGTGTGGGGTTTTTTTTTTGCACCAGCTTGTAATTATAAGTTTGTTTGGAACAAAATGTACTCTTAAATACCGGATACAAATGAGTGCATAACTTTTGCATGTTCCACTTGAGTTGAATTGCGAAAGCAAAGCAAACCCTTTTAACTAAATGACATGGTAATCAAGCAGCTAATCAGTTTGGATAAAAAGGATTTATAAAAAAAATTAAATAAAATGCTGCATCTGAATCCAGTCACTTTTCATGCATTTTAAAATGTCCTAAATATATATTTTTTTCAAAGTTTATCATCAAAGGCAATGCGTGGAATTAAAAGAAAGCGAGACAAAGACTGGTATCAGAATTCATTGGGGTAATTCCCTGTGGTTTTTGTAATTGATCGTGACAGATCCACCTCCTGTTGACAGCAGCCTCTTTCGTACCGCGAGCCCTCAGTGAGTGGGATTGATTTAGGACTTCCTCCACGCTCTTCTCCTCGGCCTTGGCAACAACAATAAAACTGGCTCCAGCCTGATGTGGCTGTGTTCTTGCCCCTCCAGGGGTAACCAGGCTTGGTTTGGTTTGCACGCGCCCTGTAATTAGGAGCATCCTCTGGGCCTTGTAACGTCCGTGAATTAGGGATTGTTTGGCGAGGAGGTGGCAGGACGGATGTATAAAGTCGGAGACGTCATAGAAGGAGATGTTTGTTTTACAGCAAAGGGCCTCTTTGGTTTTTAATTACAACGCTGCATTTACTAAGACGTTTATCATTAGTGAGAACAAAAGGTCAAGGTATTTAGAGCCTTGCTAGTTTGTGGATGTCTTCAGTACATTTCTGGTTGTATGTTGACATTAGCTTTGATATTAGACTGCAAATATAGGTATACGGTAGAAGGAACTATTGTTCTATTCAATGAAGCCACAAGAAATAATAATATTATATCATAGATTAATTATTTTTGATGAATTAGTGAGAATGCTTTGTAAAAATGTCAAGTAGGTTTAAGCATTTGGAAACTTTACCATAAATATGAACAAAAAAAGAAGCTGGCATTTCAAGCATTTTCGTAAAACTTTGAAACACGTGAATTGGCATCAATTGGCATTCGGGGACTTGAGGAGGATTTTATTTAATTGCTTATAGTGATATAAAGTAGCATTCAAGCATTTTGGAATCAAAGATTTCTCTTTTAGGGATCACACTGTAGTTTTACTCCAGAAAAAATAAAATTAAATTCTGTGTAAATAATGCATAATGTGTCATTAAAACGTTGGCAAAGACAGGTCAGCTTTCTAGCATTTTAAAATAAACAAATTTGCATTCAAGCGATTTACATTAAATAACTAAGCATTTGAGCTCTTCATGAGAAGCTAGTTATATTGTAATAACATTTTTAATTAAATTACTTAAAGATTTTGTGAAAGGTGATATTTATTCACATTCTTTTTTCACTAGAATGCAAAAATAAAGTGTGATGTTGCTTCAGAAATTGTGTTTTAAAGTCAGCAACTGCATATAAGCCAGCGAAATCACTGAGTAATGATAAAAATCACATCAAACACGTGGTTCATTTTTTTTTATCCTGTTAATGGCCAGTTTCTAACTGGTTGTGTTTAAGCTTCAAATATATTGGTGACTAGTTTGTTGGGTTTTCTTGTGAAAAAGGTGAAAAAAAATGTTTACATCTCAAAACTAATCGGAAGTGGGACAGTGGTTCGCACTCATCTCATAGTTGGAAGGTCCTGAGTTTGAGTGAAATGGAATAAAGCAACGTAGAAGAAGCATATTTATTTGAAAGTTTGAGTTTTGTTAAAGTGTGTTTTTGACGTCTAAATCGGAATAGTTGTCATTTTATAAAACGCGACGCAGGCCGAGAGTCAAACAATCAATCAGGATAAAACGGCATCCACCAAACTCATCACACTCCACGTTTTGCCTCCTTCTGATCACTTGGTAAGACACAACCAGACCCACATTCATTCCAGTTCACTTTTAGACAAACATATTTATTCTTTGTGTGTGTGTGTGTGTGGGGGGGGGGGGGTTTCACCAAACACGTGCATGTCTGATGCTCTTGATTAGACGAGAGACTGGCGCAGCGTCGTGGTTAATATTCAACTCTGATAAACTGGCAGCAGCAGTGGCAAAGTGTTTGTTGTCCCAATAAAGCAACGAAGAAGCACCTGTCTAAACAGGCCACTGTCCACCATGCAGCGTATTTATCGGCAAATAGATTCACTTTCATACAAACTCCTGGAAGTAAATTGGGAGTGAAAAAGCTGGTGGAGACACTGTATGTATTGATTGTTTCCATTTGGAAACTCAGTAGAATCATGTAGGGGACTGTGAGGTTATGTTGCGCTAACTCGTGAGGTTTTACTCATTTCTTTATTTTGGTTTGAACCCTCTGGGTGAGAATTAGTTCCAGAGTCTTTCACATGTTTCATCAGTCAGTTTCACTAATTGTTTTAATCAGATTTCCTTCTCATCCCATTTTCCTCTGCCCTGACGTAACACCTCTTGTAGCATGGAGCATGATTTTTTTTTTTTTGTCGTTTTACACGCGATTGAAGCGGTAAATGATTGTCTGTGCCTTTTCCACTGTGAGGAAGTCGCTTTTCTCTGACCAGGAGCCAGAATTACAGGCAGGAAATTGAGAGCAGAATCTGTGCCAGAGGGTGTGTGTGTGTGTGTGTGTGTGTGTATGTGTGTGTGTGTGTGTGTGTGTGTGTGTGTGTGTGTGTGTGTGTGTGTGTGTGTGTGTGTGTGTGTGTGTGTGTGTGTGTGTGTGTGTGTGTGTGTGTGTGTGTGTGTGTTTTGTTGCAAAGGGTGTTTTGTGGAGACAGCAAGTTGGATTGTGGATCCCGTCCCCCGCTCGGCGCCATGAGGCCCACGCACAGGAAGCCTCTCCTGCTAAATACAGCTGACCCCCCCCCCCATCCCTGCTCTCTTCCATCTTGCAGGTCTACACAGAGTGAGTGAGTAGGCAGTGAAAGTCCACCCCTCCTCACCCGCTCTCCCCTCCGTCTCCCCACAGCTGCATTCTTAATGAGCTCTCAGTTTTAGGCTTTGTTGCAATTCATTGTGTTGAGATCATATATTTCTATCTGTAAACGTCCATGACCGTGATCTGACCCTGCTTGGTAATCTCTCTCTCTCTCTCTCTCTCTCTCTCTCTCTCTCTCTCTCTCTCTCTCTCTCTCTCTCTCTCTCTCTCTCTCTCTCTCTCACACACACACACTAACAGCTCCGCTCTAGACCCCCTGACCCTCGGTGGTGGAGACCCCATAAAAAGGGAGGCACAGTCTGTGTCGGAAGCAGGATACTTTACGACCTCCCGCCTCTTTCACGGTTTTGCATTGGAGTTTCACCCTTTCTTTCCCTTTTTTGGATCCCGAGCAGGTTTTTCTAATCAGCTTTAACATACTGATAGCGACCGAGGTGGTGCTGAAATTAAGCCCCCAGCACGTCTCTGTTGCAACACCTTGGGTAATAATGTTCTCTCTGTCCTCAGTTGGATATTTTTTTTTTTCTAATCTTGAACACCAGAACAGACTGGGAGAGGAGCAGCAATCTCAGCAGTGTGCTGTCGAACTGGCTGCATGTCAATCTCCTCAGCTTTGGCTCGATCAATGAGAATACTGTGCATCAGCACTCTGCAACCACCAACTCATTTTGTAGCATGAAATTTTGGATTTAGTCTCAGACAAATGGGCTTTTTTTTTTCTTCTTTCTCCTTTTTGGCTTATTTCAGGCAGCCGAGGGACCTGTTAGCTATAATTACACATCATTCAAGTCGGTTACAGCAAAGATACGTAGATCGTAAAACTGGTGGTTTAATCCCACTCAAGTATCTCCAGACCAGACAGAATATTCCGCGCCAATGCAGGACGAGGTGTGCCGTCATGTAAATACCTGATCATTGCATACAAATTCCTTAATCTGTACATGCGTTTTATTAAAATAAAAAAAATAAAAATTCATACATTTGTATTCGACATTATGAGTGGACTCGCTGTACATGATCAGTCACACCTCAATGTTAGCTTGAGTTTGACAGTTTTTCCAAATTGTGTTTTTTGTGTGATATTAGCTGTTATGTGGTCAAGTACCACATGTGGGATTGTGTTGAGAATAGAGATGCCAAACAAGGCAGTGTAGGATGCTTTTAGGGTGAAAACTGAATGAATGAATGAATGGATACATATTTTAATTTATTAATAATGTTCAATGACACTCTCTTTTGGATGTTTCAGAGAAAATCAACATATAAAATCGTCATCATTCACCTTTATTGGCCACATGATCGTATTAGTAGTTTGTTGGGTTTGTGGATTTTTCATATTCAAAATTAACAATGGAAAATTTAAGGAAAATCTGCTATATTGAAAAACAAATATACTCATTGTTGAGTTTGGATTAGTTTATTTAGTATTTCTTAAAAAAAAAAAAAAATAGCATATTGCTTATCTCCTTTTCCTATAATGTTTCTCCTATTATCTATTTATTCCGTATTCAATGAAATCGGCCTTGGAAGTTTTTATTAGTGTACTTTTTATTAATATTACATTGTATTGTAGAAAGTGGTTCTAGTTATTGTCTGGGGAATCTTTACGATTAGTTATAAAACTCCAGATAGTAAAAAAAAAAAAAAAACAGTGAATTTGGTCAGTATCACAGCACTTTGAAAGACAATTAATTGTATAATTTCCATTGAGTTGTATGAAGTATAGAAATATATTCCAATATTAGATTTGAACAGTTTTGATAGTCACATCAATTAGTAAATACCCAATAAATTCAAAAAAGAGTTGAAAGTGTTGCGTAAAGCACACAGAGTTTATGCAGGAAATCACTTTTAGTATTTATAAAGTGTAAGTGCGACCTCCTCACTTGAACCAAAAGGTGCTGCCAATACGGAGAAAGGATGTTTCCGGTTACCTAATGAATAACTCAGTTTGGATGCTGTTTGGTGCTGTGTCTGTCGTGTACAGTGAGCTTTTACAGCTTTTCCACTGAAAACAGCTGCCTGCTGTGTCTGGAAATGATGCTGATGAGAGCAGTCAGACTGAACCGAAACGATTAAGATGCAGGACATAAAACCTAAACAATGAGCTGAATGATACTGAAAATGGTCTGCAGAGCCGAGGGGGGCTGCAGATTTGGATGATAATTATGTGTGGATTTGTTAATATGTCCCTTATATGTCACATGCACGATTGAGGTAACGGGAAATTTTGAGAGAAGGAAAAGATGCTGCTTTCACTGCTGACGTTTTGAATTACAATACATGGAATTGATGAAACAGTACAAAAAAACATTACAGCAATATTATCATTTGTAATCAAATAGTGTGGGTTTTATTAATGTTTAAGAATAACTTGCATCAGGAAATGTACTTTTCTACTTTTAAAATCATCACACTTTTGGATCTGCTATTTATAGCCAATATTATTTCTTTTTTCTACATACTTGTTTCCCAAAAAAACTGTACTTATTTGTTCATCTGAACTGCGCTTCAAGCCAACAGTAACTGGTAGTATTTAGAAATGCACTTAGTATTTATGCGATAAGCTGTTGAACTTGAGTATATACTCTGCACACTCCAAAAATAAAGCAGGGCTATAGATTCTCACATATGCAGAGTTACAGTCATGTCCATTTATTCCAATATCACAGACAGCACGTCCTCCATCTCACACTAATGTTGGTAAATATCCGACTTCCTCATGAATTTCACCGTGAAATGTTTTGTTATTAATGGCTGTTGGGATCCATAGACATTAAAATATATTATACGAGGCTTTTTATAGTGGTTTCACACAACTATTTATTTTATAATCACAATTAACAGAGTTCTAATAAAGAGTAGAAGAAAATAAACATTAAGTTGAATTTCCACACTTCCTATTCTGTATTGGCTTTTTGAGCTGAATTATAATAAATATGGCAAGCCGGGAGAATGTGGACAACATAATAGCACCCAGGATTTAGGAGTTCACATAGGAAATAATTCATCAGTAACTGGGAATCGGTATTAATTGATCCAATGTGGAATAGAGAATTTGTTGCCTTTAACTTGCAGTACTGTCGTGTTTGCCAGGCAGACGCTGGAAGAGATGAAGCTGACAGATTGTGGGGAGATCTAGGCGCTCCACAGGAGGTCCTGAATGAAGGAGCTCTTCTTTTTTTTTCTTTTTTTTTTAAACTAAACACTTTAGGATAAGAGAAAGATGAGTTTAAAGCACGGAAGGCAGGGTTAAGGGGAAGTGGGAAGAAATTTCAGCTGAGAACACGACATAATGACAGGGCACTTCTGAACCGGGGTGTGTGGAGCCGACGGTGAAGTGAGCAATATACTGCATGTTTCTTACCAGAAGGCCTCGGCTGAAGTCATATCAGTGGATCAAAGGGAAGCAAAAAGACTGTCTGATGAGGGACTGATGGTGCGGTTGTCTGGTCTGAATGGCTTGGGAGGGCTGATCCCAGCACAGTTTGCAGTTAGACTGCACCTAGCAATAAGCAATAAGTGGCTTCTCTTAATGTGATTAGAGCTCTTTGAACCCTTGCAGGGTTTAAGCACAGTCCTCGCTTACCTTCTCCGGTAAGCTTCCAGCCAGGAAGATGCACTGGGGCTGACAAATTTGGCTTATAGTTTTTGAGGAGAAAATCATGGATAATTAGTTGCATCTTATGTATATTTTGTCTACATTTGTGATACAGAAAATGCTTTAGGAAGTGGAAAAATAGCAAAGGGGACGTGTGTGAATGTCAGAAGAGGAGTAATGCCACCAGATGACTTACTTGTGAGGTGTAGATTACCAATGCACATTAGATAAAGTAAATGAGACTAATATTAAAGGTCTCACCAGCTATGTGAGCCACGACACATTTAGATTTTTTTTTGTTAAATATACCAGTATGACGATTTGCAGAATCATTTCAGGCTTTGAATGAGCTGGAGTGTGACTGATCAAATGCAGCTGCGCTTCAGTAACTGGGAGATAGGCCTGATAATTGGTGTTTTCTGTGTTTTCTTTCCAGCGGGCATTTACAGGTTGTGGGCATAATTGACCAGCGGCAAAGCATTGACAACCAAACGTGGAGAGTACGGCTCAGCTGTTTAAGGTACTCATCTGTGCGGTTTATGCCGCTGTGTATTAATGGGGCTTTGGAGTGCTCCTGAGCACTGCGGACTCCTTATCCCCATCACTGTTGTGTAAAGAGAGGGAGTCTAATCCTATCTGGCCTGCAAATCCTCCTCTGGGGCCCAGACTGTGTGGAAACAGGCAAACCAATGCACAGGCGCCTGACTGGCTCTTTCTCTTTCTCTCTCTCTCTCTCCCTGCCTTTTGTGCACACACACACACACACACACACACACACACACACACACACACACACACACACACACACACACACACACACACACACACACACACACGCACACACACACGCACACACACACACACACACACACACACGCACACGCGCACGCACACACGCACTCATGCACGCACGCACGCACGCATGCACACGTCTGGATAACAGCCAACACCGCTGCAGTCACAGGTGAGCGCTGCAGTTTACTGCAAACAAAGAAAGGGATTGTCAGGATACTTTCCTCATCTCACACACACACTGTGGCGGAAAGTGCGTGCAGCCTTGTGTGTGTGTGTAATGATAATAAAGCTATGAATGAATACATGCAGCAACAAAGTTTAAGAACGTAAACAGCCGAGTGAAATGAGTACGTTTCATTTAAAACTGTTTTAGCTGTTTCCCAGCAGTTAATAAAAAGCTCCAAACCTGAACAGGTAGGAGCTTGTCCCGGTTTCAACTCTTTGGCTGGTGCTCCTTTACAGTAACACGGCCTGCCAGTTGATTATTACGCTGCGGCCGGGCAAAACGTGACCAAATGAAAACAGTGACCTCCCCTCATCTCCTGTTCCCGAGCCGGGGAGAACAGTTCTCTAATTGTTGCTTTGCTGCTCTGCTCAGCCTCACCAGCCAGCTACATTATCCCTAAATGACAAACACACTGTGTTATTTTGGGCGATCCGCAAAACTGCAGGAGTCAGTCGGACTCTCCATTAAAACACACACAAATCATAGTCTGCCGGGTTTGGTGCACAAATCATCCACTAGAAATAAGCAGTGTCTCTCCAACGTGTCCTCATGTTTGGACAAAAATGCCTTCAGACCCCCCGAAAAAATCTGTGTTTTGATTTAAAATTGTAGGTTATCGTGTGTGATCAGGGCAGTTTTGTTTCTTTCCGTCTCTTTTATGTTTGTCTTTGTATGATAACTCGTTTATTTTTAACCCCACCAGAGTGGAGTGTCAGTTTGATTCTCTCTAATTAAATGTCTGTCCAGTAATTTCTGTTTGCAACAAGTGTTGCCCTCTAATACAAATCAGTGAGGCAAAAATGTGCCTGAAACATGCCTGTTCTCCGCATACTGAGACATATTTTTATTTATTTCAGGAAGAGTACAGTTTTTTATTTTAACCCTCCACAGGGCACTAATGTGTTGTAGGATATTTCTATACTTAAATATTTTAGAATCACCATTACAGGCCTATTATACAATCAAATCACTTTCAAACTGGTGTCAGGCTGGCAGTTTTTAATCCTTTCTTGGCTTAAAACATTTTTCTAAATACTCCTTATCTTCAAGACTGAGTTTTTTTTACATTATTGAGCCACATTCTCATACATGACTTTGTGTCATTTCTCCCAAAAGTACTTTATGTATTGTATTTAGTGAATGTTCAAACATAAATACAGAGTACATTATTCACATTTTTAAGATAAAAGAAATCAATCCGGTACATGAACTGGGAATAGAAAGGGTTAGGGTTATGCTTTTCATGCTATTATTTTATTAATTATTCCAAAAATAACCCATTTCTCAATTAATATAACAGCTAGTTTCCCCATTCTCTTGTATTTCCTCTAATTTACCACCATGACTTCGGAAAAACAACACAGAGAGTTTCTTGCCCAATAAAGGGTGAAGAAGAAGGAAGTGGTAGATAAACGATAAAGGGAGATTCCACTGCACAGAGTATTAGATCAGTGGTTGCTCTTTTCCTCATTTGACTTACAAATGATCACAGCCAAAAATATCACGTTGCTTTTGTGACATCAGTGAAAACTTACACCTCGCTGGGTCTCTGCCAAAACACAGCTGAACTCACAGATGGCCTAAGTCAGGCGTACGAGCCAGAACAAGTGTCTGATGTTTGGGGTCTAGTGTGACGTCTTGAAGTAGAAAGATATGCTTGTTGTTGGAGAATGAAAAAAACGCATTGTTTCAGGTTACCATTATGAGTGGTTAACATTGTGAGTGTACCAAACTACAAGGATTTGCTTTACTGTAATTAAGCATTACTTATGGGAATTTGTACCTTTCTCACTACTATGACCACAGTTTGAATCAATAGTGTGAATTTGAATCAGTACTGGCAAGCGTTTAAATGTGGTTTGAAAGTAATTAATACTTTCAGTGGATTTTGAGAGAACTACTTTGACTTTTGAGAAGTTATTGAGACTTATCTAACAGTGATATTAAATTCATATAGCCAACATATTTGTATACTGAATTTTGTTTACTTTCTTTTGTATAGATAAAAATATAATGTGATAGCAATTTGAAAATGTAAGACATCTTACTGTATAATGTACCTACAGTTGACTGTGGCATATCTTTATTACAACAACAATCAGCAAATCATCATCATCATCATCAGAAAAACAAAAATCATTCCATCACATCTCAATGAATTAGCATTTTTATTAATCCCAAATCACGGCCCTGAATTGGAATTTCACCTTAAAGATTAGCGCCCCCCGTTATTTCTCCGAGGCTTATACTCCTATAGTCAATCTATCTCAGTTCTGCAGAGCCCTTAAATTGTGGCTAAAGAGGGTAGACAAACAGTGGGCCTCGCGGTGTGGGAATCAGGCGATTTAATCCTTTGTCATTATCTGGCAGGCCCTGCCAGCAGACATCTGCTTGTGAATGCAATTTCAGGGAACACTGAAAAAACCGGTGTTCCTTGGGTTAGAGGGGAAGAGACACACCCTGGTCCCTCCAGGCTGCTAACATGCACTTCATTAGGATCTGGGTGTTCTTTTCAACAATGGAGAACAGCCCCTGTCGCTGATAGCTTTATCTCTGGGTGGCAAGACAGGCGCCAGAATCTGTCCAGAAGTGGTCCAACCCATCGCCGGCTTCAGCAGAAACAAAACACAGAGCTTCCTTTACCCGACAGCGAGACTCATGAGTCAGGTCAATAAAGGTGGAATGATGATTCATGCAGGACGAGAAGAATCAAGAAAGTACAACAAGATCACACAAGTGCTGGAAAAGTCTTTTGGTTGATGGCAGCTGGCTGAGCTGTTTGATATTTCATTATGGTCAACTGAGGTCCAGCGGTCAATCAATCAAAGTGGGGGGTGGGGGTAATAACCTCGTGCTCAAGATATATCCGACAAAAACAACAGCATAAAAACAAGTCTGTGAAAGGAAAAAACAGGGAAAACTGATCCTGTTTGTTTCTTCAAAAGGACCATTGGAAAGGCAATGTGGCAAACGGAGGAAAACAGAGTCGGTGGAAAGGATACTAATCTAGACATAATCCCCTCAGCATCTGTCACTGATGCATTAATCAGACAGAAAGGAAACATGTTATTCTGTAATGCTGCCTCTTATCTAAAGCCACTGTTGTTGAATTTTGCGGATTGGAGCAGGGTCACAAGTTTGTTCCATCCACAAATTACAGGGAAAAAAAAAAAAACCGGTGTTACCTCTTACCACTTGAATTTTTATCATTTACAGAAGCTGAGTTTTCAGTTGATTGCAGCTGTGCTAAACACATTGTGAATTAACGGTACAGGTTTAACTGGTTTGTAATGGATTTCCAATGTGATTAGATTAAAAAAGATTTACTGGCTGCATATTGTAAGCTCGACTCCCCCCTAATAAATCCACTGCCTCTGATTCAAGAAGACTACAGCTTTTCGCTTATTTGAATTGACGTTGCATAGTTTCTATTTTGTGTTCAACATTGTTCGTCTTTTTTAATGATCGTCTGTAATGAGGAATTAAACAACTGAAAGAATAGAGTGAAGTTAAATAAATTACAGAAGCCAACATCTTATATTTGATTGAAATCGGGACAGCTTAGCATTACTGCAGTCGATAAAGATCTAAAACTTGAGGTTAATAAAACCAAAGCAATGCAAAAAAAAAAAAAAAAACATTTTTGTATTTAATTTCACAAAACATAATTAGAAAGAAAAAACTCCACATACACCTCCATAGCCTCCCCTTCCTGGCTCATGAATTAAACTAATACTTTAAATGAAATAAGTCCATGTTCCAGAATTGTGAACGAATAAAATGAGTGGGTCCTTTTCTGTGACTTGAATGACCCTAGAAGGTTAATTAGAGTACCGGGGGCCCATTACCACATTGATGTAAATCAGTCAGCTCTCAATTTGTCGACCATTACACCTATTCTCACAAAACAAACACTTGTCAACAGCAGTACCTCAGTGGTAACCGTGAATGCCCCCCCCCCCCCCCCCCCCCCCACACACACACACACACACACACCACTGACACAGCAGCTGATAGATTCATGGCTGATTGCCCCGTGCATATGGATCCATTGTGTGGGTGAGGCTCGCAGTGTATTGTTTAGATGATTAACGATACCTGGAGGTGTGAGGTCCTGGTCACTGACGGTGTCCTCCGTCAACATTTAATCTTCATGAGACACACGCTGTCACTCTGCATCCCTGAGCCCCATCAGTTAGAGAGGAGCTTACGCCAGGCCACTGGGTTCTCTCTCTCTCTCTTTCTCTCGCTCTCTCTCTCTCTCTTTTTATTTTCTCTTTTTTTCACCACTGCGGATGAGCGCAAGGAGAACTAGCCTGAAGGCCCTATATGCATATGCAGGGTGTGTTGGTACTGCGTGATGTCACGTCGTTGCTGAGATGATTAAAGTAGCCACAATGCGCATCAAATCTCAAACACATCATGGGATGTGCTGCCTTTTAATCTCCTCAGAAAGGCTCAGCTTTTCCATGAACACAGAGGAAGAGAAAAGGGGAAAAAAAACACAACAACAAAAAAACAAGCAGTCAGACTCCTTCAAAAACATGAAACGTGTTTACGGAGACTGAGGTCAGCTGCTCGGCACTGATTGGATTCACTTTGTTGTGTTTAATCTCAATGACATTACAGTTAAGACACAAGTATTTACAGCAGCGACAGACCGGCAGCTCTTTTTTTATGTTTATTTTTTCTTACATTTTGACGTCAGCTCTCCCAAGAGAGCCGATAACCAATCATGATCAGCACATTGATTATGTAAAGACTCATAATTGGGTTAATGATTCACTTCTCCACACATGACAATAAATACCTGTACTCCGACGGAAACAAATATCCCTGTTAGTATTAGACGTTTCTTTCCAGTTTCATCATTGATTATTTGCTTTTGCCTCATAGGGATCAATGCAAGAAACTCGTGTTCCAGCATTAGAAATAGAATATTATATGCCTTTTCTCATTTTCTTTCATAAACATGCACAAAACACATTAAACATGAGCTGCAAAAGGCGTCCAGTGTCTGCTTGAGATGCGCAACTCCCTCTTCATTTCACCCCGACGACCTTCCTCCTGGTACACAAATATTGCTCATTACATGAGGGTTTATGTGCTCAATATAGCCATTGACCCTCAGCCTGCCTCTGGCTCCTGCTTTTCCTTCCCTCTTCCTCATCTCCTCCCTGTCGATGGCTAGTTACCAATGGGGCAGTAAATTATAGCGGCTGGCCTGGGATTAGGTATGAGAGGGGGGACGTCTGAGAGGCAGGGAGGAGGAGAGTGTGTGTGCGCGCACACACAAACACACACATCACGACACAGGGGATTGTCTCTTCGTATGCCTAACAACTCCACAGTTTTACTGCCCCTCTCCCTCCTCCTCCTCCACCTGCTGATTGTACTATTAATCAATCCAATTTTCTGTTTTTCTTTGTTTACTCGTGTACAGGTGGAAATAAACCTTCACTATATTAGAGCAAAGCCTCTCTCTACTTATGATTAGATTGATGACAAGCAAATGTGGTTTTGTCAGAAAAAGTGAAAAGATTCATCGAGATTTTTCTTCATATTTCAAACCTTTTGACCGTTAAAAGTAGCCCCTCATCTCATGGCATAATTTCCTTTTTTCTTTCTCAAATGGTTTTGGATGGAATGACTTATCAGTAGTGGATGTTTGGGATGAGCGGAGCCTGTACTGTCCTAGTATAGGGGCTGACCTCAGCAGCGTCCTTTTCTCAGTTCCTACTATAGACGGACTGTGCACACATGGACTCGCGCTCAAGGCAGCCGATGGAAATAGAATTGCTGCCGGGATTTCTCCACCAAATGACCTGGAAAACATTGCCTGCTTGACTTGTGGGAAGAAAAAAAAAATGTGTGTATCTCCTGCATGTCTTCGCACTGATATCCAACATGTCAGGACACTGGAGTCATCTTGAGATCGCTTGCTTAATTAAATCAGATTGCTTTTGCACCGTGAGGAATGATCTGAATTTCTCGGCATGGCAGCACCAAGACAGTTTACCGACTGGAATATCGAGACTGTTCTGTGTTGTAGGAACAAATTCACTCCATGACTAAATGCTAAACCAATTCAAGACTGCACTCTTGATGTGACGCCAAGCTATTTGGCATTCCTCTCTCAGTTCTCTCTTCTGAGCATGGCCCAAAATCTTTTTTTTTTTAGAAATAATTACGTGTACTTCTGTGAATACACTGAGGAATCTCCTTCTCTCTCGTTCCCTTTCTTTCTTTCTTTCTTTTGTCTCGTGCGCCTAAGTAGATATGCAAGTATTCATTGTGTTTGTGTGTTTGCATGTGCGAGTGTATGCAACGGCGTCGGCGTGTGGGGTCTTTGTGTCCAGGAGTGAGAGACCTGCTCCAGTGATTAATGGGGTTCCTGTGTGAGGCACCGCGAGGCGCCGTGCACAATCACTGGGCCAGACCGCAGCCCCGCCAGGCTTGTCCTTCACATGAGAAGAGAAAGGCGGGAAGGAGCGAGGGCGGAGGGGGGGGGGGCAAAAAAAAATGTTCCCTCGCTGTCGTTTCCTCTCTTTTTCTTTCCCCGTGCCCATCCATCCTGCTTCTTCTTCTTCTTTTTTTTTTTTCCCCCCCAAAAAACGATCCGCTTTTACAACTACTCCCACCTTCCCCACCTCCTCTCCCTTTCCGCTGGCCCCTGTCTTCGGCTCGGCTCATGCAGCTCACTGTGGCACGTTCACATGTGTTGCTGCACGTGCACACGGACGTGATGTGAAAAACATTTTATAAAAACACACAGGAAAGAAGAAGAAGGGGGGGGGGTAGCAAAAGTGCTATGTGTGGGTGAGAGCGAGAGACGAAAAGAAAGATAAAGTGTCGGCTTTGAAGAAAAAACTGGGGTGGAGGGTGAGGTGACCCTGCTGTGAATCCCTCTCCCTCCCCCATCCTCCCCTTCCCTGCGGTTTGGGTATGTGGCCCCTCTTCTCAGTGTTAAACAAGCCTTTTAAATAGGCTTTAACCTGGGCCCACCCTCAATGGGGCCATTGTGGGAACGGATGTGTGGACAGTAGTGCTCGGTAAACACTGCTACTTGTCCCTTTCTCACATTCTGAGACCATTCAGTGCGGACTGGCCCGGAGGTTGTGTGTGTGCACTTAGACGGAGTGTATCGTGTCAGAACGGAGAGAACTGCAGAAATTAACAGAAGCTCTGGGAACATTTGTTTGTGGAGGGCGAATGTGGTAAAGTGAGCATATCAGTCACACAAAACTGTTAAAATCAATTCGACAATTCGTGTAAAAAGCTGGAACTGGAACCAGCCACTTCGTTCATCGCTCAATAAATCCAGACGACTATCCGTAGGTCTGTGACCACTTTCCTTGGCCTGACGTCTGCCCAGTCATCTTTTCTATTGACACTAAATAACTCTGCACTTATTTAGTTAACCCACGTCAGTCTGTGGCTGGATTTCATTATAGCCCCTCTCCCAGGGTCTCTAATTGGGCCTCGCTGTTGTTGGCCTGGCACCTGCAGTTGGCCTGCATGTCACTGTAGCCGTGGTAACAGCAACGCGCTGTGATGCTGATTCTCTGGGCCTCAGTGACTGCACCCCCCCCAACCCCCCCCCCCCCCCCCCCCCCAGTCACCCCCCCCCCCCCCCCCCCCCCCCACCTGCTCCTCCCCTGCCGTTCCCCCATTACCAGCGCCGTATTGTCCTCCATCCCCCTCCCGAGTGAAAAAAATACCACACATTAGACGTTCTGTGGTGATTTTGTTTGAGGGCAACAACTACTGCAACACTCAGACGTGGGATTTGGTTAACTCAGGACAGGACTGCTTGGTGGAGTGGCTGTACACATGGATAACACCACATGTGTACATGAAACGGCTACAAAAAATGTGTTAGCTAATTAAAGATGAAGTTGTTTAATCTTCACAGGTCCTGCCCATCAACTGAAAGTGCTTCAGGGGCGGGAGTGAACTGAAAATCTTTTACGGGAGGAACCAGAACTTATCTTATCACTGTTTGCACACCGGTGCATATCTTTAAACACAGCTTGTATTTCACCCTATAAAAAGCTGAACTGTGAAGTAAGATTTGAGACAACTCATGTATAGCCTAAGATGAAGGCTGTATGTGAACCGTCTCCTCTGGCAGTAAGATTTTATTAGAATCTTTTCACTTGTTGGATCAGTTTGATCTCTCTGAATTCTGTCTCCTGAGGTTTTATTAGAAATTTTCCTGACAATTACACAATGACAATAAGTTGAATTGTTGCATTTACAAAGTTCACTGTGATTCCTGTTGGTGCATATATTGTTTTTAATTTAGATTGCAATTTGTGTTTATGAACCAAAGTGGATAAATCTAGTTGCAGGTTTTAGGGGGGAAATGTGCAATGCTTGTGATCAACTGGATGAATGATTTAACACACTTTAACTGTGATTGTGTATGCACAAGCCAAAATGAAGAAAACTTTAATTCAAAGTGCTTCACAAATGTTCTGTGATGGAAATCAGCAAAACATGGAAACTATTCCTAATATAAGGTAGGAAAGATATTGTTTCATTTGTTCCTCCACAGGTTTGCCACTACTGATCACATGATCAGCAGCCAACAGACACAACCCATGGGATTCAAACCAGCGAGCTTTTGGTTACATGCTCTCTTTTTTAACCTCGATTGACATGGTGATAATGAGGTGATAATAATGTAACATGACTAAATATGAAGGGAGGACAGTATTATAGCATTCACAGCCAGAACTGGTTCAAGCCTGGTTTGAGTCTTTCTGTGTGGACTTTCCAGGTTCTCCTTGTGCACGAGTCAGACTTTTTTTTTTTTTTCACAGTAAATAAAAAGGTTTTGACTTTAGCTGCTCACTCTAAATTACTTCAACGTGTGAGAGTGTGAGGGTCTCCTTGTGTTTGCCCCGTGATGATGTGACAACCTGGGCAGTGTGTCTTCAGTCAGTGTGTGCCCTGCTGCAACCCTGGAATGGATAAAGAAATGAAGTGGAAAAGGTCTACACCATTAAACATGAAGAAAGCAATGTCAAAGAAAATGCCAAATGAAATCTATTTGAATTTAGGGACTCCCTGGTTTGTTAGTGTGTGTGACACTTCACTTTAAAATTTTCTGACAAATATTTCCAGTTTCGACTCGCTATTTCCCAGCATTGCCTCCCCATGTTGCATTGAGCAGTATCAAATTTCCACACAGACAATGAGAGCTGAGAAAAAGGGGAAGTGTTCGGTTTATGACGAGAAGCCCGGCTGCGTGTGATTTCCTTCTAGTGACAGAGAGCGCGTGACGTGATGAGGGACTTCCATTTCACCAAGACAAACTATCTCCTTTTTATTGGGAAGGTACAACTTTGCACTATAAACACAGGCAATTATCAGTATGATCTGATGTAGAACATGCTGCTGGTCAAATATGAGAATAACAGAAGTGCGGTTCAGTGTTATCATATCACGGTACAATTGTGCTTGATCATTTTACATCCCACCCCCACCAATCTTTTAATCCATTGGTATGCATGTCGACTTATTGGCTACATTGTTATCTGCTCTGTGTTTATATCACTCGCAGCAAAGCGCTTCCTGTGCCTCAAGAAGCCTCTGTCTTTTCTTTGAAAGCACGTGTGCTGCATGTAAACATTTCAATGAGGAAGTGCTGCAGTCAAAGGAAAGTGAGCTGAGGATGGCTTTTGGTTTTGTTGTCTGATGTTCACCAGGACTAATATCTCTGTGTGAACTTCCCCTTATAGGACTGTTATGTAGCCATAAGACACATGTTGCCACGTATTGATTTCTGGGAAATGCTGAGAGCCATCAAGTAGTGTAAATTTTGCAAGACGTGTGTCCCAACAACACTGCTGCTGGAGCGCTGACAGTACTTTCACAGCAATTGAGGGGAGTGTGATGGCAGCTTCGAGGTCTACAATGATCACAATGTCTTTGTGATGAAGTGGCCAATTGCAGTGTGGCCAATTGCAGGGTCCTGTGTGGAAGAGAGGTTAAACTCAGTTGTGTGAATGATGACCCCGAGTATTGCTGAGTGATGTGATTGGATGTGGTGTGCACTCCGAGCAAGAAGACCCACTTCACTAATACCCCTTGTCAGTCAATAATAACCCTTTCATGGCCAGCTTGGCATGCTGGCATACTTTGTTTGCCTCTTTCCTTTTAAACCGTGAACTGGACGTCATGTGAGATAAGTTGTTTGGCGATCTCGTGCCAATTCACTTCACAGTGCACAACACAGCAAAAACAGATTCAGTCTATTAATATTCAAAGTCCACATTGCCATCTGTCTCATGTCAGTGCTTCGGAAGCAAGTGTATATATTTATAATATATATTCAGCATGACACTCACAGATGTAGACTTAGAAGTATATACACAAGACAGTATGCAAGGATAAAAACAAGCTTTTACATATAGTGGAATTGATGTCTTCGCCTGACCTCAGATTTGTTTTCAGTTCAGCTATACAGCTTGTTCAGCAGCCAGCAGTTGTTTATTGACTCTTTCTACTGTCAAGCAAAGTGTAGTTGGTGCCTGGTCCTCTTGTATTTTAGCTTATTTATTCATTAATTCATTATTATTATGATGATGATGGTTGTTGCTGTTGTTATTATTATTATTATTATTATTATTGTTATTATTAATAATAATAATAATAATAATAATAATAATAATAATAATAACAATAATAATAACAATAATAATAATAATAATAATAATAATAATAATAATAATAAAGAGTAATTGAAGGATCATTATTGAACATTCTCATGATCTTTGGATTTTTCAAGCAACATTGCTGTATATCAACATGTACATTTATGTGTTGTGTTTGAGGCTTTTCATTTTGTTTTTCATTTTCATTTTGCCTCTTTCTTCCTGAGCAGTATTATCCGGACTTGGATCACAGATGGTCTGGAACCTTTCCCAGCTAGCGCTGGGTGAAAGGCACCCTGGACGGGTTGCCAGTCCATCACAGGACTAACGCAGAGAGACAGACACTCGCACACACCTACAACCAGTTTGGTGTCACTGATTAAACTAACAAGCATGTATTTGTAGAATGAGACGTAACCAGCGTGCTTAGAAAAAGCCCACATAAGAACAGACAGGACACTCAAACTCCACACAAAGATGTTACATCACCACTTGTTATGAACCACAAGTCTTTTCTTGTGTCAGTTTAAAATAAATGATGCATGATCTTGAGGATATTTCACAACTTTTATACCAAATATTTAATCTGGAGTATGAGCAGGGAATTATAGGCTCATGATAATCACCATATCTTGTAGCTCGCTTGTACTTTTAATCAGTTATCTATTAAAAATTCAAAGGTACCATCAGCTCTTGATTTCTTAAGTGCAGCCATTCTTTTGATAGTCTATCAGGAAATCAATAATATTATGTCAGGGGAGAGTCTATAGCACATCACATCAATGAATAAAACATCGAACAAACGTCCTGGGAGAGACAATCCAGAATGCATTAGTCAGACAGTGCTGTGACGTTGCCAAGTAAACAAAACTTGCTGCTCTTCTCACCCTTCAGCTCAAGACACATAGCACAGAGAAGACATAGAGCAAACACACATACTGTATGCAGTGAAGGCAGCTCAAACATAGGGCCTGTTTGTTAGTGAATGAATGAAGCCATTGAAAAAAAAACAACATATCTTGTCACGGCATGGTGGTGAGAAAGGAAGCGAGAAGTTGTTGGATTTATTAATCGTGCCTGCCTCAGAGCGGCACAACTGAATAAACCCTGTCTATCACCCTCATTTCAGAAAATCCTGGAAGATAAAACGGGGCTGCATTGTACGACGCTACATTTATGTAAACACCGTCTCGTGTGGGAAAAATCGGAGAGGGGAGAACCCTTGAAAGAGCCTTTGTCCCTGAACGTTTCTTGGAAAAGTGCATTACATTTCCTCGCTCATCCCCAAAGGTGGAGGAAAAAGGAAGAAAGGAAACTGTGACCTCTCCTTTAATGGGCAGCTGATGATGTCATATCAATACACAGATTCTTTGGTCTCCAAGTAAACCAGCTCCTCTACAGAAACCCCCCCCCCCCCCCAAAAAAAAAAATGCACGTCTACCAGATGATTAGCTGACTGGCTGCAAGAGGGGGAGGGTGCCTTTTCTTCCCCTCTTGCTTCTGGATTAATCCCTGAGCCTGCGTGAGCTCATCTTTTCTTTTCTTTTTTTTTCTTCTCCCATATGTAACTTCAACAATTATTCCTGACGTAGTCTACTCCATAAAACACTGTGGAGGACTGTGTGTTCATTGGGAGAGGACAGGGTGTGTGTTTCCTGCTCAGGTTCTAATCTTATTAACTAAACACTTAGGTGTAGAATGCTCTTTCTGCCTAAAATCCAATAAATTAGCCTTATGCACGCTTTCCTTGGCTAAAGCCGTTTCAAGAGTTCTTTTATTCCTTTAAGTCTCATCCCCGGTAGCCATGCCGCTTGTTTTCTTGGCTGTGATGAACAGTGTCCTGAACTCTGCATTGCACTGGTTGCCCTCTGCAGTGAAACACAATGCCGTGCGCCTCTATCGCACTCATGTCTGGGGCTACAGGTGACCAGCTGTCTGCCTGTGTTCCTCTCCTCTGGGACAGCTGGAGCCATCAATCAGCCCCCACCGCTACACCCCGAGCCCCGTTGTGTCCGTCTGCCCCGGGCCGGACCACCTTAACAACAATAACATCAGACTGCCTCATCTGGTGCGACGCTTCTCTGGAGAATTCTGCTCAACTTCCACCAACATGAAAGTTGTTGTGAAATGTGATTTTTTTTTTTCTTTTTTCCCAGCTTTCCCAGACTTGGTTTCCCAATCTCTCAGCTGACTTTCTTGAATGCCTTCTTTGACAAAGTCACACTTATTTATTGACGACTTTGCTGTTCCGCTTCGTTGCTCGGGTCTAAGAAGTCGTTTTATGATGCCACTGATGGTCATAAATTGATACATTGTTGAGCCCACTCCACACAGCACGTGCAGTCACAGGCCTTTCTCCCTCCGCAGATGGAAAGCATTGAAGCCCATTATTGTGTTCTTGGAGGGGCGTCTTCCACCATGAACTCTTTGGCACACTTTTAAAGAGAGTAGCCTTAATGTATTCAGGCCTGATTCACAGTGGCTTTGACGCCCCCCCCCCCCCCCCCCCCCCCCCCATCCCCTGTCCTACACAGCTCCTTTTTTTGCTTCGAAGTGAGGGTAAACATGTGTGAGTTGAACTGTTCCCTGGAACTTTTCCCTGTTTATCAAAAAGAGAGCTGATGGTCCTGACAGGGGACTTCAAAGGGGGCAACATAAAAAGCCTGAGTTGCACTGCCAAGACATTTCCTGTTTATCTCAAGAGAACATCATGAAGGACACTCCATCAAAGGGCAAACAAAAAAAAAAGGGAAAAAGAAACAAGCATGACAACTTTTTATGCTACCCAGATTTACCTCTTACATAATGAGTGTCTGTCGAAACAACGCTGTTGAACCTGTGTCAGTGGTCTGATGTTTGGCAACTCTGCCGCTATAATTAGGTTTTATGCTCAACCAAACCACAGAAGTGGCAGAGTGAGCAAGAATGTCTCCCAGCTCTGGGGTACTCGTCAAACAGAGGGCTAATTGTTAATGTTGGGTGGTTATTAGGTTTTTGTATGTGTGTGTGTGCTCGCATGCATGTGTGTGTGTGTGTGTGTGTGTGTGTGTGTGTGTGTGTGTGTGTGTGTGTGTGTGTGTGTGTGTGTGTGTGTGTGTGTGTGTGTGTGTGTGTGTGTGTGTGTGTGTGTGTGTGGGTGTGGGTGTGTGTGTATCTGAAGAGGGTAAAATTCCTCAGTAATGGCCGTGACTGCTGCCGCTGTTCATGTGACCGTCGGTTTCTTCTTCTGAGATGTTCACGGCTCATTGTTGTGTCCTCAAGAGTTTCAGGGCGACAGGGAAACTAATTGGGTGGAGTCTGTCTCGACATACTGACTCCCGGGTTTATACAGGAGCATGACTGTGCCTCACACACCCTCACCTACTCTTTTGCAGTTTGAACACGTGAAAACAAAACAAAACAGAGAGTGTCACTACTGTAACGCGTGTCGCCTGATTTCTCATGTTAATGTGATGATCAAATATTAATTTATCTGTTTGTTTTCTAACCCGCATTGCTGATCTCTTAAGTTTAAAAAAAAAAGTTTTAAAGGAGTAAACCTGAGTCGTTAATCCTTGAAGGATTTTAGATTATTAAATGAATGAATTACTGGTACAGAGAAAAAGTACTTCTCTTCGTCCATCCTTTTGATAGTTGCTCAATTCCAGTAACTTCAGTTATATTCACTTAAGGACCACACATCCATTTAAAATCCATCCAATTTTACAAGTTGATGTGAATCTGTTTCGATAACCAGGCATCATCTCTCCCAGTTTTAACCCCAAGCATGTTTTGAGAATTGATCTTATCAGATCCTCAATCTTGCTCCGTTGAGTTCAATAATAGTGGAACAGCAACTCTGCATCCCCCCCCCCAATTCATCCTGACAAAGAATATTTTGCTTAAATGCCTCCTCAATGACTCCAGTGACACTGCTACCTGTATCACTGATCAAATCAAGCACTTTCACATGTTGGCACAACATGTTGGAATGTCTTCACAACTTTAACAATTGGTCAACATGCAAATTTGAGGCCTGAAACTCTGTGGGTTGAGTAAGTAATGACATCTCTACTGCCACTCAGTCCTAATGTGCTTGTTTTTGCCTTCAAGGGCGACACCCTAAATGGGGCCCTGGGGTACAACAAGTCAGTGAGAAAGGAGCCTTTTGTTCGCGGGAGACAATTAGCATGGGCCTACGTACACAGCTTTAAGAGACCGCTCCCCAAATATTGCTGTGGAGCACCTGTATTGACATTGGCAGAACACTTTGCCTCAGTGCTCACGTCCAGCTGAGAACGAAAGCAAAGCGTCTCAGTGTGCTCACCATGGGCAGCCCCACTCGTAAATACCTGAGAGGAGCTCGGTGCATGGGTGTGTGACGCTGTGGTTTGTCCCATCAGTCATTACAACGCGTAAAAGCACAAATGTGAAATGGTTGACTCACGTTGCTGTGAAAACCCAGTCGTCAGTGTCAGGATTCATTTTACATTGAAATGGGGAGCTAATGACTTGACCTATGACCAGTCTTCACGCCTTAATAACTCCACTGAAAATCACAAGATATCAGAGTCCGTCAACTGTTGATGAATATGTCCATTGTGGGTGTATTTTATGATTCATTTTTCCCATCCAAACGCTCACAAAAAAGTCTCACATCTTAATCTACCAATACCTGTAAACAGCTTCTTTCATTACAGCTCCTGGAAATTATTTCAGAATTGTTGACCCACAAAGACATTTCATCCCAAAAATTCAACTCTATTCTGCTTCTCAACATGTTTCTAAGAAGATTATTTTTTATTATTTGTTTATTGTTTTTGGCAAAGAGGACTCAGAAACTTTGTGGAGAGTCCAGTTGTTGCCTAGTAACTGCTTCTACAAAAGCCCATCAACCATATGACCTCATATAAAATCGTGTCTAGTTGCTATTATAAGATTTGATGTCCGCGTGCTTTAAACAAAGAAGTTATAGCACATTGACCACGAAGCTTCAGCAGCTGAAAGATTTAGATTTCACATATAAATCTCACCAATCTCATCATTGTAACAATAAAAAATAAAACAAGTAGTTGGAGGTTTTTCCACTGCCTGGATTGTTATTATCTAGAGACGGATCATTAAAAAATACTAAATAGTCACAACTTCCTCCTTTTTTTTGTAAATACTGATTCTTTTGTTGCTAAAAATGAGGAGGACATATGTCAAACATACCTTTTTTTTAAAAGAGTAAACTAAACTGTCATTATAAATAATGTTGTGTCCAGATTGTGGTGCTGATTTGTCTTGGCTGAACATTTTGTTTCCTAAAATGAGGCTTGACTTTTGCATTTCATTTATAAGAAAGTGAGTCATGATTTGAGAGAGCTTAGTCAGTGTTTTTCTGCCTGCTGGAATTACGTCAGGTCATACAGCATCGGATCCCTCCCACGTCACAAATAGAGCTGATGTTATCTGACTCTTCACAACAGCACTCCTTTTTACCAGCAGAGTATGTGGGGACCAGTTTACGAGTATCAATTGACTTGTGATACAAGTTTATTTACTAGAAGTTGAGTAAAATACCCGAAAAATGGATGAAAGCTTTCAATTACAAAATAGAAAAAAGGGTACTTATTTAGGATGAGCAGGTTCTTGTTTTTTTTTTAATATATTTGGTGAAACTGCTCAAAACCTTATTAAACTACAAAATACTGTAAAGTGTGAAGTATATTTTAAGCAAAGTGTACTTTATAACTGGCTATCTATCATAAAAACTTAATTTAGGTTTATTTATATAGCACCTTGAAGAACAATTGTTCACAAAGTGCATTGACCGTTAAAAAAAATACACACAAACATAAAATCAATAGTGTAGATGAAAATTAAGTATTTCCCCTTTTATAACAAAAATGTGTTCAGTTATATTTAGTTGAGATCACTCAGAATCTTGTAATGTCAACTATCTATCTATCTATCTATCTATCTAGCTATGTGATGCTGATCATTGTGGTCGTGCGTTCAGGCAGGTCTCTGGTGCCGCAGGTAGTAGTGGTACAGTACCGGAGGAGGAGGACCGGCAGGAAGCGGCGTGGGCAGCCTCAGTGTGTCACCGCCTGCGTCACAGCAGACGCCAGGAGGGAGTTTTCCACTGACGAAAAAGGCTGCGCGGCTCGACAGTCTGCTTCAGACAAGGGAAGCGCTTCAGCTGGTACGGAGCCCCGCACGCCGGAGACGCGCAGACAATAGCACCCGGGAGCCGAGCGTGTACGCGGGGATCAGCGCTGTAGCCTATTTATTCGTGCCATTTGGATTACTTACACCCCTTTATCCCATCCGACGGGCTCATCCAACGCTATTTGGTCCCCGATGGTGATCGGATACTTGAACTGCTGGTGAGTGCACACACGCGCGCGTGCGCGCACACAGTTCGCGGTCGGGTTATCGAAACACCGTACATTTTTGCGTTTAACCTCAGCGGAGGTTCAAACCAGATAGTTTGGATCCGGTGTGCCTGGGTTGGTTTAAATACCTTGCTTGAGTGGCTGTGTGGGGAGTGCCGTTAATAGCCGGAGTTGCATTTAAAACATTTTAGATGTAGCGGTTTGTTTAACTTGACGCACGCGTAAAAGTGAGTTTTAACTAAGTTGCAACGCGGGCAGGTGATTATCTAGCGACGACGAATTAAAATAATTTGTTGGTTTAGACGAAAGTCGAATGATCCGGGCCATTCATTCGCCTATTGATTATTCCATATCGGCTCGTGCCAGTGATTTCTCAAGCTTATCCAAACTTGTCGGCTCGGTCGCGTTTTTACTCGGGGGTGCGCATTCAGTGGCGGATTCATTAAATTTGAGTGTTGATGAGGTCGTCTTTGTGTGTATTCAGCCCGTGTGGAGTTGTTCTTGTTCACCTCAGCGGTGCTGGTGCGCCTCTTGTAACTCGAGCGACTCCTGAAGGCACTACATCTGAGCGCACAGCTGACGGAGCCGCTGTCATTACAATTAACATTAATCGGGCTGGGGGGGGGGGGGGGGGGGTCAGCGCGCGCGTGTCCGTGCATTCGTGATTGCGCGTGCGTCTTGATTTAATAATTGTTTTTTGATTGATAATTGATTGGACAGTGTTCCTAATGCAGGTGACTGTGCGTGCAGGCGCTGATTCAGTCTTTTTCATTGTTTGATTATTTTTCCACGTTTTTTTTTTTTTTTTTTAAACAATCAGTTTTACATATAGATAAATGAAACCGGTGTAAATGAAATCCTTAGAAAAACAAGGAATGCACCCGCTCTTTATTTATTTACCGCTACTCTGACCCGCAGCTGTTTTATTAATGCATTTTTCAGGTATGACACTGTTGTCTGACGCTTTTCCTTTGTAGAGCCAGACCGAATCTGTTTTTGATTTACAGGGAAAGAAAAGAGACTGTATCAATTTATTCGTCTCTCGCGCGACCTCACCCGGATCATTTTTGGAATTATGTTTTCTGGAATTAGGCTACAGCGAGCTGAATGATCCTTTGTTTACTGAGAAGGAATATAGCACTTGGTGTTGTGCATTTAATGTGGCATGCCTTTCACAGAAATGTCCAGGGGTGTTCAATAACTCTTTATCTCTACTTGTATAACAACATTTTCCATTTTAGCTCACATTTTACACTCTGACCCCCCTCTAAAATCATAACTGGCCAGTCCATTGCCCTCCCATGAACACAAGGCGGAATTGCATGGAGGCAACAACATCTCTGTGCATTATTTGAAAAAAATTAAATTAAGACAAATGGCATCTATATCTCCTAACCGCCTCTTCTCTATCATGTGATTCTGTATTCGGCTAACCTTGTGTTGCCTGCAGCTGTCAGACACGGCATAGATAATCTGGATGGCCACTTCCTGTGTGCACTGCAGTGTATGTTTCACAACCTCAGGAAGCTCGTGCACACTTTCAGTGTCTCGTCTCCCCAGCTGGAAGAGGCAGCAGCAGGAGCATGCTGGGTTCAGACAAGGTTGTCTGTGCCTGCTTCATTTTGGTCACGCAGGATGGCCCCACGCTTTTGTGCCTGGAGAAGGGAGAGGAGCGAGTCGGCAGTAGAGGGTGGGTGGTTAGGAGGGGGGGGGGGGGGGGGGGGTGGTAACAGGGAGCCTGCTGACAGTCTCCAACACAGCAGCATAGAGCTCTCCCATCTGCTTTGTCCTCTCCCAGCATTCCATACAGCAAATGTCCCAGACTGGAGCTCGACCCCTGAACCTGCAAGCACCTCCTCCCTTCCTCTTCACTCATAAGCATACACCAAAGCTGCATGTTTTCTGCCTGAAGCCTATTATGCAAAACAGTATCCCTCAAGTTTATTTTTTTCTTTTTCATACACTGCTTAGTTTCTGATATTTGCTAATCTGTTACAGACAAAAAGGATGTTTGACTTTCTTTGCACACCTTTCATTGAAATTAAGAAAAGCCCCCCTTTTTTTTTTTTTTTTTTTGCATTTTCTCTAGCTTAAGATAAGAGTGAATGAATCAGAGTAAAGTCCTCTGCAGGCATCACTTAGCCTGCACAGCAGATTAATGACAGTTGAGGACATGTGAGGTCCACGTGCAACCTAATACCCTGTCAGGTGTGGCAAGGAAAGGTGGCTCGCTTGAGTGCCTTGTGGGAGGAGGACTTTCCAGTGGTTAGCAGTAGAAAACACATCTGGGTTAGATAGAGCCTGTGTTCTTCTCCCACCATTACAGCCAGAGTAGCGCTGCCAGACTGGAATTCCTGTGGCTTGGAGACATGACATTATTTATTTGTTTTGTCCAATCCTCCCTCCTTCTTCCCACTACCTCTTCTTTTTGGAATCGGCCTGAGCACGGGTCAGAGCAGAGGAACAGAATGTTTCTGTGGCACAGCGGGCTTTGGGCTTCAGTGAGAACAACAGGCTCATAGAGAAGAAAGCAGCAGCAGCAGCAGCGGCTCTCCCCACATTGTTCCAGCAGGTGGAGCGCTTCTGACTAACAGCTGAGCTTAAGATAGGAGCTGATGTGTTTCCCCAGCTGTGTCGGAGCTGGAATTAAAGCCCACTGTCACCTCAATGGCTCTGATCAATTACCTCTGTCTTGTCAGTGACAGCACTGGGAAGTGAGAGGTGCAATACCTTGAAAGACTGAAAGTGGGAGGGACTTAGGTTAGCTGCCTGCCCAGACACACACACACACACACACACACACACACACACACACACACACACACACACACACACACACACACACACACACACAGACTCCCAGCCTCATCATTATCACATTTTATGAGCAGCCAGTCAGTCAGACGCTGCGCAGGGTTGTCAGTGTGCCATGTAAATGCTCTCGGCTGGCTTAGATTAGTGCAACTCGTCGCTCCCTCCCACACTGTTATCAGCTGGAAGGGGGCAAGACAGGCGGTCCAAGGGGGCAAAGTCAACTACGACAGTGGCAGTTTAAACAGGCTACTTCTTGATGCTTCTGCAGGTGTCGGGCTTTATGCATTTGTCTATTTTTAAGGCTTTTCTTTGTTTAAATGTACTGAAGATCATGATGACTTCAATTAAAAGTAAAAATTGTTTTTTTTAAATAACTGGCTGATAAAGTGAGCTCTGTTGTAGTTTCAAATTCATTACATATCTGTTTGAGTAAGTAACAGGAGCCTTTTCTTACAACCCGTTATGCCCCGTTTGGAAAATAAGGGCTCCTTAATAAGGGCTTGAAAAGCCATCTGCAGAAATGAATTGGGATTCTGGAGTCATATGAACAGCCTGTAGCTGCATGTATCAAGATAATCTTATTCGACTGACATAGTTATGCATCTGACTAGAGCTGTGTAGTGCTTCTGGTGACAAATCTCCTCGCCTGAGATTTATCTTCCCAACTCTGTGACAACTGGCTGGGGAGCACCTCAGTGGATGCGTCCTTTATCTGCCTGCCTGTGTGCGGTTGATGGAATGACAGTGATGCATAATTTAGTGCGCGCTGAAAACATGCTGTGCACCGTCTCTGGCTCGGCTGTCCGATCACATCCATTCTCCATTTAGAGCAGACATTCACAGACACTGCTTTCTTTTGGAGCCAGCTCTGAATTCCTCTCTTTTATCTTTGTTCTTTTTTTTTTCCTTTCCCCTCTCCCTCCGCCCTTCTGCAAATGAGTCATTGCACGATGTTGTCTTTTTACCCCCTGCCCCTTGTTCCATCCACTCTCTGTGCTCCCTTAGCCTTGTTCAGTGGGTGCAGTGGCTGAACAGGCTGAGAAGCTCCAGATTGACTACAAGCCGTCCCCTTGCCAGGATTAACCTCTCGCCATTGTTTCTGCCCATTGAACAGGATTAACAAATCAATGTGTCAGGTAGACTGCAGTCAAGAGACAATGACCCAGTTCTGACACCGCTGCCCCCCCTCCCACCTCCATCCCTCTCCTCCTCTTCTGCCTCACTGCAGCTTTTAATTAAAAAGACTTTGCTTAGCTGGCGCTATGTACTCCCTTGAGGTAGCCTCACAGCTTTGTTTTCATTTTTTTTACAGGGAATTGGGGGTGGAAATGATCACAAAAATTGCGACGTGAACTCTTGTGCTAAACCTCTATTCCTGAATGAAAAAAAAATATGTATGCAGCAATTTAAAACACACGTGTTGTCTGATAAGCAAACACATCAGCCACAGATGTTGCATCCAGGTGTTTCCAGACATTCAAAGCAAATCCCACTATGTGATCATTTCCAGTCGCTGTGAAAGGCTTTTGGAGATTATTTAATGCTCGAGTGAACTGATGGATGGCAATCCAGTGGCTTCTGTTCTCATTGGTCCTGAAATGTAAGAGCCATTGAGATTGCTATAGTGTAGAGGAAGCCTATTTGTTTGTTGTAGAGACGGTACGAGCGAGCTTGACCTATTGCAAGGTGATTCATTCATCATACGTGCACTGGGGACAACAATATCTGACTGCAGCAATAACAATAACCCCCTATACATCTGCGAAGCTGCCCCCACTGCCTATCCTGAGGTGTCAGCCTCTTGCCCTTGACTCTAATGTCGCCTTTATCCTTGTCAAAGGTGTACAGGTTTTGCATAATTGCTCCTCGTTGCATGCTGAAATGACCCCTCCCCTGCATACCAGCATAGTTTTTTTTTTTTTCTTCTTCTTTTTCTTCGAGTGCTGATCCTTGCATAACACCATAAGACAAGCCAGGCATGCAGCTCACACATGGAGTTAAAGTACCTTTTAAAGCCGCTGGAGGATTTGACTTGTATCCAGCGTTTGGCACATTCCGCTGTCCTGTTTACAGGACAGTTTATTTGTGTGTCTCTGTCATGTTATGTCTAATAATTGACATGGAACTTGTTGAGATCTGTACCATTAAATTATCTATCAAAAAAAAAAAAGTCAATGCTGTGTTTGACTTTGACAAAATTATGTGTTGGCCAAAAAAAAAAAAAAAAAACACCTTTGGAAAAAAAAATGCAGTTTAAAAAGTCTAACCGCAGTCATTTGGCTGTGATTACAAACAGTTTGATGGTGAAATGATCTCTTTATTGGTGAAGTTAAAGTCTCTTTACCCAATTTCCACATCATTGTTGGGGGTGCCTGCACAGGCGTACAGCCTAGTCTCGTCTCATGCAGAGAAAGAAAGGACACTGTATCAATTTATTTGTCTTGTTTCTCTTCCTTCTTCTCTCCACCTCCAAATCGCTCCTCGTTCAAACTGGCAGGAGTTCACCCCCAGACGGTGACAATGACCCATCCTGTCTCGCAGCCACCACCGTCTTGCACTTCCCAAAAGTTGTGAACGAGGTAGTCTGTTGTTTGGAGATGCGACTCGACAAATTTCTATCACATAAGAAAAGAACACACAAGCTGCAACCTTCCTTCTTAAACTTGCTCGTTTCTCATGTCTTTGTTTTCTGTTCTGTTCTCTTCCTGGAACAAAGACGGGCATTTTTGTTTATTCATTGACTGGAATATGAATGAAATACAGGTGATGAAGATATTAAGCAGTACTTTGTGAGACAGACATGGTTTCGGGCTTCTCCTGTTTTAAGAGCTTTGACTAGAATCATCTTTTTAACTGGCTCCTCTCAAAGGACCGATTGTTTGTGCTGCTGAACCAGCAGTCTCTCACATGAGATCTCTGAAGGATTTGATTAGTTGTATAACAAAACATCTTGACTATGTGCACTTTTTTCCCACGTGATGACCACATTAAACAAGACAAGTGACAAATCACTCAGGCTTTGTCTTGCATAGTTGATTGTAGCTTGTTGATTTAAAGGCTACATGCAGAGAGAGATGGAAATGTCCATGGCTGCATGATTAGGTCACCTTTGTTCCAGGTTTTCTCTAATCAATGGATTTGCTGAGCTGATGGGATTTGGAAGAGGGTTAAGGGTCCGGTAATTGTTGACTTAGGCGAATGGGACTGATTGATTGCTTCCTCTGCCATGGCGGACTCCCACTCTCAGCTGAGTGTAGCACGAGACTGGGATGCTCGCAGTGTCACATGGCCGAGCGCTGGACTCGCATGCATCAGTAACAATGCTAAAGTTACTGTGTCCATGCAGTATTTTTTTTCTTCCATTTGTTCATGACGACGTCCTTTGTAAAACTGTTCAAAAGAGTTTAAATGATTTGCTAACGTTCACCCTCTGATCCTTTCTGCAGATTGTTCGCGTAAGCGCCATGAGTGGGCTTCTGAAGAGGAAGTTTGAGGAGGTGGATGAGGACCCATGCTACTCCTCACCCTCTCCCTCCTCCCTCTCCTCGGCCTGCTCAGGCTGGGACTCTGAGGGGGAGAGCTGCTACTCAGACACCCTGGATTCCACTCCCAGCAATCCCAGCTCCCCGGCAACAAATTTCAACAGTGAGTGTCCTCTTCCAGCAACAATAAATCATAGAAACGGCTGATGGTGCATTCTCCCACCTTGTCTTTAACATCCGCAGAGGTTCTGATAACAAACCTATAAAATTGGGGGAGAGGTTAAGGAATTTAGGCAGCTGGCAGCCCATGAAACACTTCACAGAAATGATTCCAGACTTCTGCAATGAATACTTCTTTTGATTTTATGCCCTGAAGCTGCAAAATGGCTAATCGCATTATGCAGTGACTGCTCACCTTGGCTCCATCTCCACCTTTCGCTCGTAGCCTTGCGGACAGACCCGGTCTCACCCTTCCTCGAGAGATGTGGGTCGAGGTGCTTCAGGGTGATTCTGTCTCGGCATGGGTGCGTCCGCTGGTCTTTAGGGGACCGGCCAGGCTGGAGAGGGATTGTGGTGTACAGGAGAAGGGCAAACAGTTGTGAGGTTTCCAGGATGATGGGGCAGCGAGCCAGGAAGAGAAGCGTGGCAGGCTGCCAAGGCTAGGAACACACAGAGCCTTGTCTGAAGCCCGGGCGTGCACCCAGCACAGGTGCTGAAAGAGGCTGGGTGAAGGGATACAGAAAAGGGGGGGGGGACAATCAAGAAAAAAAAAATCATGCAGACATTGCCGATTGAGTGGACAATTAGAATCCAGTGTTGATGTTGGAACATAAAGTTGTTTGCCATTGTGAAGCAAAAGGAGGATAAACATCCAGCAAGCAGTCTCATTTAGAGGCACTGGAGACGGTGTCATTTGTCTCCTATGGGTGTCATAAGCTTGACTGGATTTGATGGATGTGTAGCTGAACCTGGCAGTTTATTTCATCTGTATTACCCCCTTGCAGCAGATTGGATCCATAGTAACGCTATTGTGTATCGCTTACCTGTATTGGGGGGAAAGGTTACTCTTATTCCTCTGAGCTGAAATTATTCCATATATATTGGCTTTTGTGAATTCTAATGCCAGTTGTTCAGGGTGCACAACAGAAAAAAAGCTCCTTGGCTGAGAAAATGGGACTCTACAAGGGATTTCCCACCACATAATGGGTTATGCCCAACACATGTGGATTATCATCCGCACAGACACACACAAGCAAAAAAAAAAAAGCTGTGGTTGGTAAGAGTACAGGAAAAAGTTGCTTGTCCTCATGTGAGACTCAAAAGTTGTGTTAGATATTCCTGGGCAGAGGAAGTGGAATTTATAATAAAGCTTAAATAATTGTTGGGCTTTTTCCCCTCACATGTGGTTCCACTTTGATTCCCCATATGGTTTCACTGTATCGGTCTGTGTATAGAAAGACGGCTCGTTGCTGTGGGTCCTAAATGTTTTTAACAGAAAGAAGACCTTTGACTTCTCGCCGTTACTGGGCCATTCTAAGGGGCTTGTCAGCAAGCAGCAAAACCCAGGGTGGGCAGTTTTTTTTTTTTTTTTTTGTTCTTTTCATTCCTGTTCTGAGAGCTCCACTTCCATTCGCCACTCCATCTGGAAGCCTCAAGCATTTACTTGAACAGTTTGTGATCCTGGCTGCTCTGCTTCCTCTGCTGTGTTGGCCACCAAAGGGAAATTCCTGTGTTGGGTGGTTTTTGTCGCACAGGAGGACAAGAAACAAAGCTGCGTGGTTTCTTGGTAGTTTTAGGTTTCATTTTACAGGATATAAGTGTGTGGGACTCCTGTTAGCAGTGTTTCTTTAATTGGGTACATGATAAGGTGCAGCAATAAATCAGAGGGGTGTCCTTTTACAGGCTGCTCAGCAGCCTTTGCACTTATCCAAGGGATTCAAATAGTGGGGTCTTCTGCCATCTTGTGGCCAATAAAGATGAATCAAAAACCTTGTACTTGTTTTAAATCTTTTCTTTTTTTATTAATCCACAGCAACATCCATCCTCAAGAAATCCAAAAGAGCACGACGGAGCAATGTGACGTTTGACCAGGTGACGGTGTTCTTCTTCCCTCGGTGTCAGGGCTTCACCAGTGTTCCCAGTCGAGGAGGATGTACTCTGGGCATGATGCAGCGTCACAGTGCACATCGCACGTATACGCTCGCAGAGTTTGCTGTGGAGCAGCGTCTTCTACGCCGGGAAAAACTCCTCAACAGGCTCAGGGAAGAGAAGCTGGAAGCTCTCAAATTGAAGGTGAGCAAACTTGCATAAAAAAGTATTAAATCTCCTCTCTCCTTCATTTAGTCAACGTGACAAATAAATGTTTTGGTTTTTTTTCTTTCTCCTCTTCAGCTGACAAAGAATGGCACGCAGGAGAGCGAGGAGGCAGAGCAGCTTACGGTGGATGACATCCCGGAGCAGGACATCGACATCGGTGGAGCCAACCTGGAAGAGGGCTCTTTTCTCCAGCCTTACCCGTCGAAACGGCGCTATGCACTGCTCAAAGCAGCCGGTGTGAAGAAGATTGACAAGGAGGAAAAGAGGCAGCTGCATGAGTTGAGGCTCTCCAGGGAGAACTGTGGTTGTGACTGCCAGGGCTTCTGTGAGCCTGAGACGTGTAGCTGTAGCCTGGCTGGCATCAAGTGTCAGGTAAGAGCTGAGAAAGCACCTCTAAGATTTCATGTTCTCAACAGACACAATGCATCTGTGAGTTTGTGTCGCCTCACTTAGACAAGATATTCACCTATTTCCTTTTTTTCCCTCCCGTAGATGGACCATTCCTCTTTCCGTGTGGCTGTACGAAGGACGGCTGTGGAAACACCGAGGGTCGCATCGAGTTCAACTCCACCAGGGTACAGACGCATTACATCCACACCATCATGAAGCTGGAGTTGGAGAAGCGGCTGGAGGAGCAG